>NW_027507764.1:529758878-530308878 GCF_037356315.1 Lithobates pipiens | reverse complement strand
AGGGAAAGAATCTGTTTGGCGGTCAAGAGAAACTCTATCTTGTAGCCTGAGGAAAATCAGACCGCAGAACCACTGATCAGATAGCTGAGAGGACCACCTGGCTGCAAACTCCCGAAGGTGACCCCCCACCCGAGACATGGGTGGGGACAAACCTTCATGCGGTAGCACTTTTGTTCGCAGGCTTGTGAGGCTTGCGGTTCCAGGGACGTTTTTGTCCTTCCGTGGTCGTCCTGTCGGGCTTGGGGCATTTAACCGAAGCTCCAGGCAGACGAAAAAGACGTTTGTGAGCAGAAAAAGAGGGCCCTCGCCTATGGCGTGGCTCCTTAGCCTTCCTGGTCTGTGGGAGTAGGGTACTCTTACCACCAGTGGCATTTTTAATAATGTCATCCAAAGAGGCTCCAAAGAGCCAGTCGCCAAGGAAGGGAAGATCCGTCAGGGCTTTTTTGGATGCCTGGTCAGCAGGCCTGCATTTTAAATTGGGGGCCTCAGCACCACTGCTGACACTGAAGCCCTGGATAACAGAGGGAGAGTATCCAGTGCTGCGTCACAAACGTAAAGGCCTTGCACTAGCTGGTCTGCTAGTTCCACGCAGACAGGAGAAGCCTGTCGCTCTCCTAATTCGCGGTGCAACAGTTTTGCCCACTCAGTGTCTGCGGCACAAGTGCGGATGCCAGTACTGATCGCATGGTTGACCCCCACAACTGTAAACAAGGAACGAGCCACTGCCTCAGCCTTCCTGTCTGTGGGATCCTTAAATGCAGGAGTCCCCTCTACCGGGATCGTATTTACTTTATTTAACCTGGATACCGTTGGTCCACGACCGGAGGAGCCGACCATTTTTTGAGAAGGCTTTCCTCAACGGGGTAATGCACGGCCATGGATTTAGGGACCGAAAAGGTCAGTTGCGGGCGACCCCATTCCTTGTAAATGAACTTGTCAAAATAAGTCAGATACTGGAACACCTTAGATGAACGTGCTGGCTTGCGGGACCCAAAGGGGGCCGCTACATCGGTAGAGGGATCTGCTGGCTCCTGAATCTTCAGGGTATCACGCATAGCTGTGATAAGTGCTCCAACAAGCACTTTGTCTTGCACGGACCCAGACGGGGACTTATCCTCACCATCCAAACGGTCCTGGTCAGCGTCATCTCACAAGACAGAGGAGGGGTCACCAGCCTCAGCAGGAGCCGAGTCCGCATCAGAGCTCTCCCCAGAGGATGCAGGGGCCTTTTTTGCACCCTTTTTCCCACGTGTCGCCTGCATCTTGGCAACAAACTAATTGAGAACCGCTGTCAGGGTGTCCATGGGCACTGCGCAGTCTGCAGGTGCACCGGTTGCAAATGCCTGGATTTCGGGGGAAGAAACACAAGTTTCTAAAGCCATGCTGACCCTACCCTGTCTGCCACTCGAAGGGGATTTAGGACAGTGACAGTCCCACCCTCCTTACTGCCGCTGGCTGAGGGGGATCTTTGCCGCCGGATTCACCACCCTGAGGAGTTCTGCGCTATCCGGCAAGTAGTGCCTGTAGTCCCTGTTGGCAAACAGTGCTGTGTCGGCGGAAGCAGCTGCAAATGACACCAAAACCGCTCTGAAGCGTGCTCATGCTTCAAGAAAATGGCCGCCCAGCGTTTCCGCACAAGGACATAAAACACAGGGAAAATGGCTGTGAGAGCACTTGCTGCCGCTAAAAAACGTGTTCAGGCTTCAAGAAAATGGCTGCGGGTGTACTGTATAGGAACAATCACCAGTAAAGCAGCTCCATGGAGGTACAGGGAGAAAACAATGATGGTGAGCACAGCGCTGCTCAGGACACCAGCATGGCCTCACAGACACCTTCCAGGGGCAGGAAGAACAGGACCCAGGACACAGCTAGCCAGCGCAACCTGCCCCCCCCCCCCTGCATAGACACACACACAGCGCTCAGCAGCATCCCCAGATGGAAGGAGCATAAAAGCTCACCGACCACCTCTGGAGCTGAGGTTTCCTCGTGGCCTGCCTAGCGTGTAGCTGCGGCCTGCACGCTCTCGATGGCCGGACTGGGTCGACTACAAGGATAAGCGTATCCAGCCTGTCACCCAGCTGGCTGTTGATAGCAGATCACAAGATCAAATCATCTTGCGCAAAAAGTCACGCTTTTGCAGAAAAAAAAAAAAGCATGGACCGACGGGCCCGCAGGGTTCCAAGGTCCTTCTCCTTCACTAGGCAAAATAAAACTGATGACTGCATGGCAGCCTGGAGGGTGGTAGCCCAAGGGACCACCCCCTGGGCGGAACTAAAGAGTTCTGAGTGTTGTGTAACAACTAATGCCTAGTATTCTCTTAGTGGTGGGCATAACAACCCAATGGCTAAGAGAGGAACTGTGTCAGTCGGTAAATATAAGAGAAAATAAAAATACAATCCTTTAGACACACACACACACACACACACACACACACACACACAACCTTTTACCCACAGCTGATCCAGAGGAAGGCAAAAAAAACAGGAAAGCATTTTGCAATTTGCTCTAGCATGGGAAGAAAAAAAAATCATTCCTGATCGAGGGAGTCTATTCCACATTTCGCAACTCTTACTGTGAATAAAACTCTGTATTTGGAGGTTAAATCTCTTTTCCTCCAGACAGAGTGCCCCCTTGTCCTCTGTGATGACCTTAACGGGAACAACTCAACATAATACATAACGGTCTTTTTAAACCATTCTATCAATGGGTTTAGTTCCACTTTATGATTTGCTGATGTTCAGGGGCTCTGGTTTTCAGCAAAATGTCAGCCTCTGGTAAGAAGAAATGTGTTGAAATTTACAGCACACCCTAATTTTGGTAGCAATTATTCATGTGGAATGTGTTCTTCAAGTTGTCATGGGTAAAGTTCAAAGTTTAAACCCAGGTACAGTTACATGCACTGAGGCAGGCCATTATTTGAGCGTTGACAAAATTTGCTTTGGGCTCGCCACCTGGTAGCTGAAAGTGGTGAATAGGAAACATATACTGTGAAGTTGGTCTTGAAAGTTCACAATAGAGCATTTTCATTTGAATGAGCTATGCAATGTACCACATCTGACTAGAAATTGTACATGCAGTATTCTTAGAAAGGCAGAGCATCACAAGTTCATTGAGATGGTGTGTTATGATGGCATTCTGAATAAAGGGCACCGCACCAACACACATGCATTACTGTATATGTTGCAGTAGCGCACCCATTACTGCAGCACAATAGTGTGAATGGGCCCTTGGCAGGCTGCTAGTAAACATAATGAAGATGTTTCTAAGCTGAATAAACTGAATGAAATTCAACTTTAGAGTCATTGTTGTGATCGTGAAGAAATAACTTCCCCCCCGCTAAAATAAAAAAAAGATGTTCTACTTACTAGGTCTGTGCAATATTACAGAGAGGCCCCTTACCTCGCCAGCACTTTCTACTCCTTCGAACGTGTACCCCAATAGCAAGCTGTTCGTTATGGGCGCACCCGTGCTGCTCTCAGTCTCCTGGGAGACCAGGAAGAAAGCGCAGTGGTGTTGCAGATGGGAGAGTGCTGGAGCATGAGAGAACTTAGTAAATGTTTGAAGATGAGAAGGGAGGGAGGGACAGGCATTCAAAAGGTTTTCTTACCTGTGCATGGCCTCAGATGCAATTAGGGTGAGTTCAGGCCCGCTCACCCACACGGTGATACATTGGGAGTGTGTGTTCATACAACCTCTGCATTCCAACTGACAGCAATGCCACTGCCTGCATAGGAATGCACAGACCCCCCCCCAGAGCTGTAGGCTGCATTATCCAAGAACTGAGCAATTACATGATTGCTGATAATTTAGTTTCAGTCTTCCCAGAGCAGAGTGGCGATTGTGAATCGCCACTCTTTGCTCTGCCCCTGCAGTGCTCACTGGAGAACCAGGCTGGAGAGGGGGCAAGAGCTGCTTGCTGAGAGCTGGAACCAGCAGTCAGGCAGCTTAGTGTATTCCAACAATATTGTCAAGATCCTTTCAGAGCCTGGAGCCACTCTGATGTCAGATCTTTGAGATCTAGATCACTCGGCTCAGATCTTTGAGATCTAGAATGGGTCTTAACTCCACTTTCGGCTTTGGAAACGTGAAAAGGTTTGAATAAAACCCTGTTCCTCTGTGGGAACCTCTGACATCACCTTCTGGGATAAGACGATCCAGAGCTAGAAAGAGACTTCCTTCTCCCTGGATCTCTGAGAACGTTTGATCTTATAAAACAAGGAGATGGGAATTCTCTGAACTCTAGTTTTTAACCTAGAGTAATTGAGGAAGCCACCCATCTGTCTTGACATTGTTCCTGCCAGATCTTTGAAAATTGCCTTCCCCCCACTCGAGCGAGCGGGGGCGCCCCTTCATAAGGAGGCTCTAGTATTTTGTTGGTTTTTGGGCTTTCTGCCCCAAGTCCTCTTTTGGCCCTGGGACTGCCCCTGAGGTCTTCCTCTCGAGCGCGACAGTAGAGGCCATCGAGACTGCCTAGAGGCAGATGCTCCTGGCACTGGAGAAGATGCACGTTTAAAGGGAGAAATGCTTAAACGTCTTTTTTACTGGTAAAATAACTTTTCCCATTAGAAATCCTTTGGATATATTTATCTAAATAGTCTCCAAATAACCGGTCACTATGAAAATGGGAAACTGGCCAAGAGTTTCTTACACGGCGCTTCAGCTGACCAACTTTTGCACCATAGGACTCTGCGTGTATGTACCAGTCCTAGCATAAGCTGTGAGGCTTAAAATAGAATCCTTCATAGCATCCACCCTAAAACATAGTGCATCTGATACACCAGCCCATTGCTGGGATTGCTGATCAGGAATAATCTTAAGTATCTCTACAAACTGGTCCTTTATAGACAGAGACACTCCAATTGTTGCAAGAGCTGGCTGCACTACTGAACTTGCTAGAGAAATTATGTTCTTAAAAAGAAATTCCAACTTTTTATCTGTTGGATCCTTTAACATTTGTGAAATTGTCTACCGGACAAGTGAGATTTTTATTTACTGAGGAGATTGCAGCATCGATTTCTGGAACCCCCCCCCCCCCATTTCTTATAGCATTCCTCCTCCATGGGATAAAGTGTAGAAAACTATTTGGGAGGAAAAAAAACGGCTTATCCAGGTGTTCCCATTCAGAATACATCAGATTTTTTTTGCCATGAATGGATAGGAAAAGCATCCCCAGATGGGGGAGGCTTTAGTGATCACAAACCAGAGGTGGGTTCATCAATAGACTGCGCTACATGCAGCAAAAAGGTTGAGCTAACCAACTTGGTAAGGGAATGTACCAACAAGCTTTCTTGTGAGACTACACCCTCTATATTAGGATCCTCGGAAGAGGAGATATCAGCATCTTCCTGATCTTTGGGAAGAACTTCCCGATACCCCGTCCCTTGTGTCCTGAGCACTGGATGGGGATATGCTATGCTTGGATCCACTATGGAAAGTGATCATAGCATCCATCTTCTGTTCCAAACTTGAAAAGGTAGAGAAAAAAAACCTCCTGTGTGATATATATATAGGGGTTGGCTGAAGTGTCCAGCGCTGCTGCAACACCAGTCTCCCCTGAAGGCTCACTCACCGGATTTAGGTTGTTGTACAACAATCGATCCCTTAGAACCCTTTGAGGAGTTCCTTGTCTCACTTCCACTCATAGCCTGATGCACAAAGCAGAGGCACTACCAGAAGGAATGCATACACTGTTAGGGCTATAGTCCAGCAAAATATTGCTGCTATTAATGCCCAGCCTGACAATGTGTCAAAAGTTAAAATGCCCATCACCAAACCTGAAAAATGCCACCTCCTTTCTCTTGTGTCCACCCACAGCCAGCAGCAGTACACAGTGCACCTTTAAAAGCTTGCCTCCACGTTAGCCCTACGTTGCCTACGGCTCCACCCCCATTTTCAAAAAGACAGGTTTTTCCGTGCGAGCGTCAGACTACAGGTACCCTCGGACCTAGAGTGAGCATGGCAGGGGATTTTACAAAAAGCCACCAAGGGGGCGCTGCGTTTTCGTTTTTTTTTTTATGGATCCAGGAGCTCCCCCCCCCCCCAGAGGTGGAAACCCAGCATAGGGGGCAACAGACGGGGAGACAAATTCTCCCCCCCCCCCCTTTAGGCTTACCGGAGGCTCTGCTGCTTTGGCCGGAGGAAAGGAAGAAGTGCTCGGCTCTCTGGCACAGCGCCGTTTCCAGCATGAGGCAGTGAGTGCTCACTACAGTCCCCAGTGGTGACACATAGGCATGACAACATTATTCTTAAAGGAGGCATTCATAAGAAAATTCTAAACATTTCTTAGAAAACTCCACTTACCTTTTCCGCCACAGGGTTTTCTGTGGTGAACCAACAAACCCAATATTCACCCTTCATGGTGGGTTCTGTTAAACCTTCAGGGTAACCTTGACAAAACCCACAATCCTGGATCTGCAACAGCACCCTGCCAGTAAAACATTATGGCCCCTACCAAAAAGTATTGGATCTAAAAAGAGAAGCGTTCGCAGGCAAAACCTTGTTTCTTCAGATACGAGGCCTGGGTGCCATTCAATTTGGCCCAAAAAAAGGACACTTTGAATGGATTCAGTCAGCATGGCTAGCCCCAGCAAGGATTGCTCCAGGGGAGCTCAGCACTATTCTAATCTTTACTTGTGATCAACACCTTAGACACTGGCGAAAAAAACTGAGGTATTCCCAGTAGTGGCAGGGGTTATATAGGAAGTAAACTTCTTGTCTAAACTTCTTGTCAAATGCCAGTGTGCATCTCCTGAAGGTGGCCTATAACCCACATACTAACTACTAGGACTCTGTGTCCCCTGATGCATGAAAATAAAGTCTCCATAGGCGATGTTTAAAAAAAAAAAAAAAAAAAAAAAAATATAATAATAATAATAATAATAATAATAATAATAATAATAATCTACAGGTTGCATGTTTCGACTTACAGAGGAGGTCTAGGGCTAGAATTATTGCTCTCGTTACAACGATCGCGGCAATACCTCATATATATGTGTGTGTGATGGTAGGTGAGGTAGTGGATAATCACTATATTTCACCTCGCATTCGTTCTATTGTAAGGGACTGAACTGTAATCTGGCCCGGATTTTTCCAGCCTCTATGGCAGGTTAGGTTCGGGATGTTCTGGTCCACTTGAGTCCACACTCAGGTAGACTTTAGATCACCAGGAAGAGAGCACAGGAGGGCTCTGGCCGGAGCCTCAGAAGGGAATCAGAGAGAGGAGCTCCATGTTTGGCTTGAAATAAGGTTTGCTTTACTTTTGTGGGTGATGGGGGCCGTCACTGTATAGAGACCAGTCTACTGTTTAGTGTAGCGCCGGATGGCAAGGATTTGATTTACTGATTATTATTATTTTTTTATGACCTACAAACCACTTGTAAATCAAGCGGGCAATGCTGCCCAATTTTAAGAAAACTGCCTGCATACTGACATTCCTTCCGAGAAAAAGTGATAGATTTAAAAAAAAAAAATAATATAATATATGTATATATATTACACACACATATATTATTATATACTAGGGCTGAAACAACTAATCGATTAATCGACAACGAATCGATTATGAAATTACTATTTTCATAATCGATTACTTGGTCAGTAACAAAATGGGGTTAAAGTTAATGAGTCTGATATTTACTAGATTGACCCTTTAATAGTACAGTGGTGTGAAAAAGTGTTTGCCCCCTTCCTCATTTCCTGTTCCTTTGCATGTTTGTCACACTTAAGTGTTTCGGAACATCAAACCAATTTAAAAACAATAGTCAAGGACAACACAAGTAAACACAAAATGCAATTTGTAAATGAAGGTGTTTATTATTAAAGGTGAAAAAAAATCCAAACCATCATGGCCCTGTGTGAAAAAGTGATTGCCCCCTAAACCTAATAACTGGTTGGGCCACCCTTAGCAGCAACAACTGCAACCAAGCGTTTGCGATAACGTGCAATGAGGCTTTTACAGCGTCCTGGAGGAATTTTGGCCCACTCATCTTTGCAGAATTGTCCTAATTCAGTTACATTAGAGGGTTGTCGAGCATGAACGGCCTTTTTAAGGTCATACCACAACATCTCAATAGGATTCAGGTAAGGACTTTGGCTAGGCCACTCCAAAGTCTTCATTTTGTTTTTCTTCAGCCATTCGGTGGTGGACTTGCTGGTGTGTTTAGGATCATTGTCCTGCTGCAGAACCCAAGTTCGTTTCAGCTTGAGTACACGAACAGATGGTCGGACATTCTCCTTCAGGATCTCTTGGTAGACAGCAGAATTCATAGTTCCTTTTATCACGGCAAGTCTTCCAGGTCCTGAAGCAGCAAAACAGCCCCAGACCATCACACTACCACCACCATATTTTACTGTTGGTATAATGTTCTTTTTATGAAATGCAGTGTTCCTTCTACGCCAGATATACTTGGACACAAACCTTCCAAAGAGTTCCACTTTTGTCTCATCGGTCCACAGAATGTTGTCCCAAAAGTCTTGGGGATCATCAAGATGTGTTGTGGAGAAATTGAGACGAGCTTTGATGTTCTTTTTGCTCAGCAGTGGTTTTCTCCTTGGAACTCTGCCATGCAGGCCATTTTTGCCCAGTCTTTTCCTGATGGTGGAGGCATGAACGCTGACCTTAACTGAGGCAAGTGAGGCCTGCAGTTCCTTGGACGTTGTTGTGGGGTCTTTTGTGACCTCTTGGATGAGTCGTCGCTGCGCTCTTGGGGTAATTTTGGGCGGCCGGCCACTCCTGGGAAGGTTCACCACTGTTCCATGTCTTCGCCATTTGTGGATAATGGCTCTCACTGTGGTTCGCTGGATTCCCAAAGCTTTGGAAATGGCTTTATAACCCTTTCCAGACTGATAGATCTCAATTACTTTCTTTCTCAATTGTTCCTGAATTTCTTTGGGTCTCGGCATGATGTGTAGCTTTTAAGGATCTTCTGGTGGACCTTACTGTGTCAAGCAGCTCCTATTTAAGTGATGCCTTGATTGTGAACAGGTGTGGCAATAATCAGGCCTGGGTGTGGCTAGAGAAATTGAACTCAGGTGTGGACAACCACAGTTATAGTATGTTTTAACAAGGGGGGCAATCACTTTTTCACACAGGGCCATGATGGTTTGGATTTTTTTTCACCTTTAATAATAAACACCTTCATTTACAAATTGCATTTTGTGTTTACTTGTGTTGTCATTGACTATTGTTTAAATTGGTTTGATGTTCCGAAACACTTAAGTGTGACAAACATGCAAAGGAACAGGAAATGAGGAAGGGGGCAAACACTTTTTCACACCACTGTATATCTCTCCTCTAATAGTATATACACTATACAATTCCTCAAGTAGTATATACAGTATATCTCTTCTAATAGTTCATACAGTACATCTCCTCTAATAGTTTATACAGTATATATCCCCTCTAATAGTATATACAGTATATCCCCTCTAATAGTATATACAGTATATATCCCCTCTAATAGTATATACAGTATATAGCCTCTAATAGTATATACAGTATATCTCTTCTAATAGTACCAGTATATACAGTATCCCTTTTCTCTAATAGTATATACAGTATATCTCTAATAGTATATACAGTATATATCCCCTCTAATAGTATATACAGTATATATCCCCTCTAATAGTATATACAGTATATATCCCCTCTAATAGTATATACAGTATATATCCCTATATATATATATATATATATATATATATATATATATATATATATATACACACACACACATACACACACACACACACACACACATACATATACATATACACACACACAGTATATATCTTCTGTCTGTTATTCTCAGAGTGGATTAGATATTTTGCTCCCTAAACATATAGTTGGTTATTTCTATTTACTACTGCATATAGATATTTAAGAATAAATTGCCTTTTTTTTTTAAACTTTACATATTAACTAAATTATACACCACACTTTTTTTCATGGATATTAACCGATTAATCGAAACAATAATCAGCCAACTAATCGATTATGAAAATAATCGTTAGTTGCAGCCCTATTATACACACACACACACACACACACTTTGCCATTGCTTCTGCTCTGCAATGGTATGGAGACAGGTGGGGGCCATCTTCCCCTCACTCATCTCCATACCACAAACGTGAAAGGACCCGATCGCCTCCACACTGCCAATGGCTCCAAGTGATCTTGCGGCGAATCCACCACAGAGCCCACTTTTATCTTAAAGCGGACCGCCCGCTGAAGAAGAGGATAATAGGATTTTTATAACAGCTTACCTTTAAAATCCTTTTCTTGGTGTATATCATGGGACACAGAGCCTTAATTACTTAATGGGTTATAGGCCACCTTTTGGTGATAGGCACTGGTACACCCAATCCAGGAAGTTCACTCCCTATATAACCCCTCCTCCTTCCAGGAGCACAACAGTTTTTTTTTAGCAAAGAAATATACTTAAATCCCCAAAAAGGGAGGGGCCTCTGTGTCCCATGATGTACTCCAAGAAAAGGATTTTACAGGTAAGCGGTTATATAAATCCTATTTTCTTTATCGAACATCATGGGACACAGAGCATTAAGTAATTACTTAATGGGACATCCCATAGCAATGCTACTTGAGAGGAGGGAGACACAACCCGGAGGGTGCCCCCAGACTTGAAGACCTATATTGCTGCCTGCAGCACACTGCAATATCCTCAAACCTCCTTACATCCAGCTGATACATTTTGTGAATATATGTACTGAAGATCAAGTTGCGGCCTTACAGATCTGAGCCATGGAGGCGTGATGTGTGCCACTGCCCAAGAAGCACTAACCGCCCTGGTAGGGTGCACCTTAACTTGAAAAAGGGGGAATCTTACCCCTTAAATCATAAGTTTGAATTATAACTTGCAGAATCCACTTAGAGACAGTGGATTTCGACGCTGCCTGTCCTTTATTAGGACCCTCAGGCAGAATAAATAAGACATCAGTCTTATGAATCTGAGCAGTTACCTTTAAATAGATTTTCACTGCTCTCACCACATCAAGACAATGTAGTGACTTTTCTTCCCTGGAACATGGTTTTGGAAATATCTTGGTTAAAGTGAAAACTCTGCCTCATGAAAACTCAAATATGGCTCTTTGCAAGAAAAAACAGCCAATTGTAAAACCCTCCTTGCTGAGGATATAGCAACCAAAAATACCAACTTCCTTGTCAAAAGGACTAAGGTTAATGTTGTATCTAGGGATGAGCTTCGAGTTCAAATCAAACTCATGTTCGACTCGAACATTTTAAATAAAAGAACAATCAGCGTTCACATGTATCAAAAGAAAAAAATTGCAAGCTGTACACCTCAAGGAGCAATACACAAAAACACCTTAATGGCACATTAAATTATACAAATGGTGCAGCGCAACATACAAAAGTCCATATATATTATTCTTATCAGCTGGGATGGACCTCTGAAATCTCAGATGGTCAGAAGCGCAAATTGTCATCAGGGGTATACATAAGCCTTATTGCTTGACTTTCCACGTATCCACGAGGAGATTTTCAAATTCGATCAATCAGGTGCAGCCGACTCCAGATCAATACCCAACCATTTTCACTCCAGGTGTGGTAAGCAGGTGTATATAGGCAGAGAAGAATTCCATCCCCCAAAAATTTAATAATCAAAAAAAAAAAAAAACGATCTAAGTGTAGCTTAACCACCTCAATACAGTGCAGTTACACCCCCTTCCTGACCAGACCAATTTTCAGCGCTCTCAGTTTGAATGACAATTACTCAGTCATCCAACACTGTATCCATATGAAACTTGTGTCTTTTTTCCACACAAATAGAGCTTTCTTTTAGTGGTATTTAATCACTAGTGTTTTTTTTTTTTTTTTGTGCTATAAAGAAAACGTAAATTTTGTGAAAAAATAAATGCCTTTTTCTTTGTTTCTGTCATAAACTTTTGCTAATTAGTAATTTTTCTTCATAAATTTTGGCCAAAATGTATACTGCTACATATCTGTAGCACATGTGTAGGACTTTTACACAGCCTGGTCACATAGAGAGGCCGAACATTGAAGTAGTACGTTCAGGCGTTCTAGGAGCATAAATGACATCTCATTCCTACCTATCACACTTTTGAAGGTCCTGGACCACCAGGACAGTGAAAATACCCACAAAATGACCCCATTTTGGAAAGCAAACACCCCAACGTATATTCTATGAGACGTGGGCTGCAAATAGGTACTCGGGTACTCTGATGGCCCGGGACAGGTACTCGGGTACTCTGATGGCCCGGGACAGGTACTCTGATGGACTGAGATTGACAGGTATTATGAGGGGTGGTGACAGGTCCTCTTTATTAGGGGGGGCAATCAGTATGATTGGTGTACACTGTAGGCGGTAATGAGATGTTACCGCAATCTCCTCCTCCCACACGATCGGTGTGTGAGGAGGAGAACCTGGTAACATCTCGTTACCGCGGTTTGTTAACATTTTAGTGATCGGCTGTGAAAGGATCACAGCCGATCACGTGGGTAAACAGCCGGCCAATGGGTATTTACCAGCGTCGTGACAAGCAGTGTTGCCGGGGAACACGCCGCCACCGACGTGCACACGCAGCACGATCGTGAGCATGCGCCGTGCACAGTCGGGGTGTGACCATCTGTGATCGGCCGTGACTTCATCACGGCCGATCACGTGGTAAACAGCCATAACCAATGGCTGTTCACCCCCTTCGGTGGCGAGCAGTGTTTCCGTGACACACCGCCACCGAAGAAACAGGGATGCGCGCGCACGATCGCGCGCATTCCCTGTTCAAACGGGAGGCCATCATATGACGGCCTCCCACCACAATAGGTGCGCCGCCTGGCCGCCATTTGACAGCCGGCGGTCAGCATCTAGTTAAAAAAAAAAAGATAGTTTTATTACACACTTTAAAAAACAAAATATATGTTCACAAAAAAAAAATTCTCTTTAGGAGTCCACAGTTCATATGGATAGATTCCTTAATGCAGTTACAAGATGTCAATTTCATTTACAACCACTAGATGCCAGTATAGCATATACAATGGTAACTGCAGCTGAACACATTGACAGCAGGAGATGAATTGAGATAAGATGAAAATAAAAACAAGACAATGCACAGACTAGACGGCAGGTGACGTCCGTGAAAGGCTCCTCCCCTTCGTCAGCGGTGGGTGGAGCTAAATGGCGTCACTCCTTGCATTTATATAGTAATCTGTTGCCATAGAAAGCCTAGACGCTTATACAACAGTGGTAATAATATTACATTTTTATCTGAAATAAAACAATTCAAGTCAAAATCAACATTTAACCCACCTGGAGTAAGAACCAGAGTCTCGTGAATACAGAAGGATTCACACTGGCTTAAGCTTCGGATAAGATTACCTCCCCTCCAATGTTTTTTCACTTTTTCCACACCCCAAAACTTGAGGCATCGAGGGTCCCTATCGTGAAAATACCTGAAATGTTTGGACACATTGTGGGAACGTAAACCCTTTTTAATATTATTGACATGCTCTGCGATGCGGACTCCACGGCTCGAACATTGTTCGGTGAACAGTGAACAATTTGGGGTGTTTGCGGCAAATTCGAAAGGGATGGAACACCCTGCATAAAAGTCTATGGGAGAAATCTAAAGTGCTAATTTTAAAGGTCAATATGTAAGTTACTGTCCTAAAGTGTTTAGGGACCTGGGTCCTGCCCCAAGGGACATGCATCAATGCAAAAAAATAAAAAAGTTTTAAAAACTGCAGTTTTTTCGGGAGCAGTGATTTTAAAAACAAAATAAAAGTGTAATATTCCTTTAAAATTTCGTACCTGGGGGGTGTCTATAGTATGCCTGTGAAGGGACGCATGTTTCTGGTGCTTAGAACTGCCCCTGCACAAATTGTCATTTCTGCAGGAAAAAAAAGTAATTTAAAATCACTTGTGGCTATAATGAATTGTCGGCTCCCGTAATACAGAGAACACTCATTAAAAGTCATTGATTTAAAAAAATTTATAAAAAAAAAAAAAAAGCGTGGGGTTCCCCCAAATTCAATTACCAGGCCCTTCAGGTCTGGTATAGATATTAAGGGGAACCTCGCGTCAAATTTAAAAAAAATGTACGTGGGGGCCCCCTAAAAATCCATACTAGACCCTTTATCCGAGCACACAACCTGGCAGGCTGCAGGAAAAGAGGAGGGTGGACAACAGAGCCCCCCGCCCTCCTGAACCGTACCAGGCCACATGCCCTCAACATTGGGAGGATGCTTTGGGGTCCCCCCCCCAAAGCACTATGTCCCCATGTTGATGGGGACAAGGGCCTCATCCCCTCAACCCTGGCTGGTGGTTGTGGGGGTCTACGGGCGGGAGCTTATCGGAATCTGGAAGCCCCCTTTAACAAGGGGACTCCCATATCCCGGCCCATTTGAAATGGTAAGGGGGTACAAAAGTACCCTTACCATTTCACAAAGAAAGTGAAAAAAAATAGTTAAATAAGACAAACACACTTTTGAAAAATTCCTTTATTAAAAAAAATAAAAAATAAAAAAGATTCCAGCAGTGGTAATCCACTCTTGCTATCCAGCGACGGATGATCATCTCTCCGGGGTCCAGTGATGGCTGATCTGATCCAGCGACGGGTGATCTCTCCCTCCAGTCCAGCGCAGCGCAGTCCATCCATGCATCCTCTGTCTCCACTGTCGGAGACACTGCGGGGATCCCGGCAGCCTGACGTTTCTTATATGAGAAGGGTGGGGCCACCCGTCACCTGACACCGCCCCCCTCTGATGCTAGTGGGGGAAGCCGGGCTTCCCCAATGACGTATGTGTGACCCCGCCCCCATCTGATGTAACGGAAACCTGCATTGATACATGTCCCCTGGGGCAGGACCCAGGTCCCCAAACACTTTAGGACAGTAACTTGCATATTAGCCTTTAAAATGAGCACTTTAGATTTTGAATGGTCGAGTCCCATAGACTTTAATAGGCGGTCTCTTCTGCCACCATTTCCAGGTGGATCAGACAGATTGTAGTACAAGCCTACGCCTTAAAAGGGGCAGATGTCCCCCTTTCCAGTCACAGCCCACTCTACAAGGGCAATCGGAACGTCTTGGGCCTTTTCCAACTCGAAGCGGTCGCTCAGGTGTGTAAGGCGGTGACCTGGTCATCTGTCCATATGTTTACCAAGTTCTACAAGGTAGACGTCAGTGCATCGGCTGATGCCTGTTTTGGCCGCAAAGTTTTGCAGGCGGCTGTGTAGTTGCAATTATATATGCAATCAAGATTTTTCCTGGTTTTTCGATAAAAACGCAGTACTGTTTTATTAATGCACTGTTGCATTACTTCCGCACATGGTTGCGGTTTTGGGGATCTCTCCTGTTGAGAATACCCGGTTATGTGGTGGTGTTTTTTCCATACACTGCTGTTTTTTTGTGGGTTTAGTTTCACTAGTTCCCATTTGCCATGGTGGATGAAGTTTTAATGCTGTTTTTCCCACCCCTCATTTGGCACTGCTTGGGGACATCCCATTTAGTTACAAAGGGCAGCTGTGTCGGTCGGTGAATATAGGAGAAAATAGGATTTTTGTACTCGCTGTAAAATCCTTTTCTCTGTAATTCACCAACCGACACAGCACCCGCCCCTCCTTTTTCTCTTTACGTTTTACTACTTGTTGGCGTACTGAGTTGTTCCTGAGCAGGCTGTGGGGTTGTGCCCTAGGGACCGCTCCATGGGCAGAACTAAAAGTTCTGAAGTGTCATATTACAACTTGCCTAGCATCTCCAGTGATGGGGCTAACAACCCATTTAGTTACAGAGAGGAGCTGTGTCGGTCTGTGAATATAAGAGAAACACCTTTTCCTGGGCTGTATCTATAATCATACCCAAGTACTCCAGTCTTTCTAGCGATATTAAAAAAAGGAAGATTTCTCTAGGTTGCGAATCCAACCCAAACTTTCCAGGTAACTGGTTGTAATGCGTATGCCTTGCTCCAAACGAGCCACGACTGGTCTATTAGCAATAGATCGTCTAGGTACACTATGACTGTTAAGCCCTGGGCCCTTAACCTAGCTAGAGGTGGGGCCAGCACCTTTGTGAACATCAGGGTGCTATGGCCAGCCCGAAGGGCAGGGTTACACACTAGAAATGCTGCTGTTCTAACTTGAACGGCAGAAACTTTTGGCGAGCGGGAAATATAGGGACATGCAGATCTGGCATCAATCGACATCATGGATGCACAAGTTCTCCTCCTAGAAGGATAGAAACTACTGACCCAATTGTCTCGATGCAAAAGGTGCGGATCTTCAGGAACCGATTTCGATTTTTTAGATCTAGAATGGGTCTGACATCTCCATTTGGTTTTGGTACCATAAAAAGATTTGAACAGAACCCCAGACCTTGATCTTTTGTGGGAATCTGTATGATCATCCCTTGAGAGATTAATGGGTCTAGTGCCTGAAAACAGTGAGATTGTCTTCTATGGATCTTTGGGAATGCTTGACCTCAAGAAATGAGATGGCGGAGAGCATCAAAACTCCAGTTTGTATCCCAGCATTACCGTGGAGATGACCCATCTGTCTTGAATTTCCTCTTGCCAGACTTCTGAAAACTACAGAAGTCTCCCCCCCCACCTTGGCGTTGGGGGGGGGGGGGGGTGTTGTCTCTTCATGATGAGGCTTTAGCAATCTGCTTTGTAGGTTTCCGAACCCCAGGACTTCTTTTAAGCCTGGGTCTGACCCTGAGGTTTTCCTCTAGAGTGATGGCGGAGGCCGTCGCCACTGAGAGGCAGAAGCCCCTGGCGCAGGTGAAAGAGCCCGTTTAAATCAAGGGCGTTTATACTTTCTTTTGACTGGTAAGAGTACTTTTCCCACTAGAAATTGTTTGGATACATTTGTCCAAATAGCCTCTCCTCACTAAAAGGGAACTCAGGAGGGTTTTACATGGTGCTTCAGCTGACCAATTTTTTTTAACCACGGGATTCTATGCATATGTACAAGCATAAGCTTAAGGCGAGGTGCCTGGTGATTAGAATCTTTAATGGCATCTACGGCAAAGCATAATGCTTCTGGTAGTTCAGCCAATTGCTGGGCTTGTTGCGCAGGAACCTCTTTAAGGGCCTGTCTAAATTGCTCCTTTGGGGATTGACAGATGCCTATTGCAGCGACTACAGGCTGAGTAACAGCACCTGCCAAGGAAAAAGATTTTAACAGGGATTCCAACTTCTCATCTGTTGGATCCTTAGGCATTTGTGCATTGTCTACAGGGCAAGTTAGGCTTTTATTCACACTGGAAATCGCAGCGTCAACTGCTGGTACTTTCCATCTCTTGGTGAATTTCTCCTCCATGGGATAGAGAACTGAAAATCTCTTAGGGGGGAGAAAATGCGTATCCGGGTGATCCCATTCAGCAAAAAACAAGCTGTTCTAGTAATGCATGGACAGGAAATGAATGCACAGGCTGAGAAGGTTTTAAGGAACCCAAGGAAGAACCCAAGCTTTCAGGAGACTGTTAGGGGCAACATAAAAGTGGAACGAACCATCCCTGTAAGAGTTTGTATAAGCAATTTCTCAGATTGTGAGGCTGAAAAAGGTTCATCCACTGATTTCCTCCACAGAGGAATCATCGTTTTTTTTCCCTCCTGATCGACTGAGGGCAACACCTCATCCTGAGCCCATTGTTCCCCTTACAAAGGTTCCGAAGTGGGGGAGGGGGGGGGGGATCTAGCACGATTCCTATCCATTTGAATGGAGGATGCGATTAAAGCCACTAATCTTCCTTCCAGACCCTGCAGGGTGGAGGAAAGGACATCTTCAGTCACGTATACAGGGGCCGAAATGTGAGAAGCAGTTGCACCATAAATTTGTTTCGATGGCTCACCCTGGCCTGTCATAACTGGTAATTCAGGCGAGGATGACAATGTGGAAATGGACTTGAGATCCTAGCAACTGGGAGTGAAACCTTTAGTACTTTTTTGAGCTTTGTGGTAGGCATATTCCTAAGCACAAAAACAGAGGCACTATACAACAAATAAAGCCGCTATAAAGTTCAATCTAGTGCTGAAAAAAATAAAATAAAATAAAAAGTCCTTCCTGTATCAGGAATGCCAGCTTGCAACCCTCACCTATCCCACAACTCCTGTGTCCCTGTGTGCAGGCTGCTTGTTTCCTCCTTGTCAGCCGAGAAGAGTGTCACAGCTGTAGTTTTATCTGTTTTTGCCTGCTGTGTGTCCTCGTGGACGTTCACAGCACTGCGCTTAGGCCCCACCCCTCTGAAAAAATTCCCCACCCTTTTCCACGCTCGTGCACAACACTTTCGGGGCGGGGGGGGGTGCAGAGACCTGTTTAGCAGCAGGCACACAGTAACACCAGTTAACATTAACAATTATTAGCAGTACCAGTGAGACCTCCGCACACACACACACACCCCCCCCCCCCCATGGCTGATGTCCCCCTAACCCTTTGGTCCCTTCATGGGGAGAAGATAGGATTTTTACAACAGCTTACCTGTAAAATCCTTTTCTTTGAAGTACATCACAGGACACAAACATAGTAATTACTATGTTATCCCAACCATGACACTACCTGCCTGGAGTTTGCATGTTCTCCCTGTGCCTGCGTGGGATTCCTCCGGGTACTTCAGTTTCCTCCCACACTCCAAAGACATGCAGGTAGGTTAATTGGCTTCTGTCCAAAAATTGGCCCTAGCATATGAATGGGGACCTTGGAGTGTGGGCTCCTTGAGGGTAGGGACTGATGTGAGTGTGCATAGGGACAATTGTAGACATTCACTCAGGTTGTACTGGATGGACTGGTGTCTTTATTCAACCTTACAATGGAACTATGTATGTGGTTATAGGCCACCTGCAGGTGATGGACCCTGGCACACCCTAAGAAAGGAAGTCCACTCCCTATACAACTCCTCCCACTACTGGGAGTATCTCAGTTTTTGTCGCAAAGCAATACACGTGTATACTAGAAAGAGGGGCAGGACCCCTGTATCCCGTGATGTACTTCAAAAGAAAAGGATTTTACAGGTAAGCTGTTGTGGGATGTCCCAGAGCAATGCCAACTGAGGGGAAGGAGACAACAGAATTAGGGCAACATGAGACTAGAAGACTAATAGTGCTGCCTGCAGCACACTACGCCCAAAGGCAAAATCCTCATGCCTTTTTACATTCACCTGATGAAATCTGGTATATGTATGGACCGAAGACCAAGTTGATTCCTTGCAGATTTGAACCACGGAAGCTTGGTGATGTACCCCCACAAAGCACTAACAGCCCTAGTGGAATGTTCTTTAATATGAAAAAGTGTAACTTTCCTCCTTAAACCATAAGCTTGAACAATCGCTTGTCAAAAACAAAACACAAACAAAACATCAGTTTTTCGAACCTGAACGGTCGTTCTTAGATAGATTTTGACTGCTCTCACCACATCAAGAGAATGTTGTGACTTTTCCTGGAAATGAAGGTAGAACAATATCCTGGTTCAAATCAAAACCTGGAACTATCCTAGGTAGAAAATTAGGATGGACACAATACAACCTTATCCTTGTGAATAATTAAATATGGCTCTGGTCGCTGAAAAAAAATAACCAGATAAGGCCGAAACCTGGCCCCTGAGAGTACTCAAGACCGGCTTTATTTTTAATCCCATCTGTACAAAGTCGAGGATTCTACCTATGATATATTTCCTGGGGTGCCAACCCCTGGATTCACACTAGGAGACATACGCCTTCCAGACTCTAGAATACATGACTCTGGAGGCCTGCTTCCTTGCATCAACCAGAGTAGATTGCACTAAACCTGACAGCCCACACTTCTCCAGAATGTGGGTCTCAATATCCAAACCGTTACATTTAGCATTTGTAAAGTAAGATGGAATAACGGACCTTGTGAGAGAAGGTCTGGCCATGGCGGTAGGATCCATGGATCCCCTATCGCCAGCTTTACGATCTCTGCATACCATGATTTCCTGGGCCACACTGGAAGCCACAAGAATCACTGACTTCCCTTCCTGCTTGATCCTGTGAAGAAGTTGTGGATGCAGGCAGAATAGGAGGGTATGCATAAATCAGTGAGAATCGATTCCACAGGAAAAGCAAGGCATTTGTTCCTCATGCTAGCGGATCCTTTTTTGACACAAAGTTGTTGATTTCTTTGTTAAACCTGGACCAAAAACAGATCTACGTCTGGGATCCCCCATCTTTGGCATACTGACAATAAGATATCGGGGTGAAGGAACCAGTCTAACGGGAACAACCGCTGGGGATTCAAAGTAGTCCGCCTGCCAATTTTCTATTCACCATTCTCTGGGCCACACAACTTTTTCTGCCCCCTTGGTGATCAATACAGGCCATTGCTGTGGCATTGTCGGATTGAATCCTGGCAGGACAATTCCGTAAACTGAAAATTCAGAGCCTCAGGACCAAGTACTCTGCCTGAATTTCTGGAATGTTACTGGGCAAGGCCATTTCTGACCTGGGCCACTTTTCTTGGACAGTTGCCTCTTCCAGGACTGTTCCTCAACCCAAAAAACGTTGGCATGTGTTGATACCATGTTCCCGGTAACTGAAGGAAGGATTTTCCGTTTTGCAGATTTTTGGTTATTAACCATAAACGGAGGCTCCGGCACACCCAGCCTACAGCACCTGGTATTTCCAGGTGGTCTCCCATCCAGGCACTAACCAGGCCTGACCCTGCTTAGAATCCAAGATCCAATGAGACCGGGCGCTTTCAGGGTGATATGGCCGTAGACTTTGGAGTCAGACACATTGGGAATCTAGAGCTTGAACCATTTGTTCCATTTGTTCTCTAGACATAAAGAGTGCCCCCTTGTCCTCTTTATTGACTGTAAAGTGAATAACTTGACACCAAGTTCACTATATGGACACCTTATATATTTGTACATGTTGATCATATACCCCTTAATCTCCTCTTATCAAGAGTGAATAAATTCAGTTCCTCTAATCTTTCATCATAGCCGAGTTTCTCCATGCCTCTTATCAGTTTGGTTGCCCTTCTCTGCACTTTCTCCAATTCCCCGATATCTTTTTTGAGAACTGGTGCCCAAAACTGAACTGCATACTTCAGATGAGGTCTTCCTAATGATTTGGACAGGGGCAACATGATATCTCTCTCTCTGGAGTACATACGTCTCTTAATACAGCAAAGGACTTTGCTCACTTTGGAAACCGCAGCTTGGCATTGCATGCTATTATTGAGCTTATGATTTACCAAAACCCCCAGATCCTTCTCCACTATGGATTCCCCCGGTTGTACTCACCCTAGCATGTATGATGCATGCATATTCTTAGCCCCCCAAGTGCATAACGTTAGATTTCTCAACATTAAACCTCATCTGCCACATAGTCGCAAAGTAAGGGTCCCAACACTGAACCTTGGACCATTCAGAGTAAGAATCATTAACCACTACTCTCTGAATTTTGTCTTTTAGCCAGTTTTCTATCCATTTACAAACTGATATTTCCAAACCTGTAGACTTTACCTTACACATGAGCCATGTGTGCGGAACTGTATCAAACGCTTTTGAAAAATCCAAGTATGCCACGTCCACCGCCACCCCTCTGTCCAAGGTTTTACTTACCACCTCATAAAAAGAATTACGTTTGACAACTTCTTTCATGAATCCATGATGTCTGTTGCTTAAAATATTTTTTTCCTGCAAGAACTCGTCTATGTGGTCTTTTATTAATCCCTCCAGTATCTTCCCAACTATAGAAGTTAAACTAACGGGTCTATAGTTACTTGGTAAAGACTTTGTTCCCTTTTTAAATATAGGCACCACATTGGCCCTGCGCCAATCCAGTGGTACTATTCCTGTCATTAATGGGTCCCTAAAAATTAGATACAATGGCTTTGAAATTACAGAGCTCAATTCTTTTAGGACCCGTGGGTGGATGCCATCAGGTCCAGGTGCTTTATCCACCTTTATTCTGTCCAAATACTTCTGGACCATATCACTTTTGAGCCATTGTGGATTTGGGGCTGCGTCACTACCACCCCCATTATGGACATGAGCTCTCCCCATGCTCCTTTGTATACACAGAGCTGAAGAAAGTATTTAATAGGTTAGCCTTTTCTTTTTCCCCAGTTACCCACTCCAGATTATTTTGTAAAGGGCCTACATGCTCAGACTTGACCTTTTTACTATTAATATATTTGAAGAATTTTTTGGGGTCTGTCCTACTATCTTTTGCAATCTGTCTTTCATTTTGAATTTTTGCATCCTTGATTTCCTTTTTACATATTCCGTTATATTCCTTGTAACATTTAAATGACACTAGCGTTCCTTCATTTTTATATTTTTTAAAAGCTCTTTTTTTTATAGTTTATAGCTTTTTTAACTTTGGCTGTGAGCCACATAGTTTTTTCTTTAGCCTTTTAAACTTATTGCCCATGGGAATATACTTTGCCGTGAGATCACAAACAGTCTTTTTGAAGAATTCCCATTTCTTTTCTGTGCCCACTGATGTCAATATTCTCTCCAGTCTAAGTCCTGGAGAGCAGCCCTCATCCTTGAAAAATTTGCTCTCTTGAAATTAAGTGTTTTTATCCTTCCCGTATGTGATTTTTGCTTACAGCTAACATTAAAAGAAATCATGTTATGGTCACTGCTACTCAGATGTTCCTTTATCTGAACATTAGTAATACGTTCTGCATGGTTTGAGCTTATCAGGTCCAACAGAGCATCATTCCTAGTTGGGGCCTCAATAAACTGGACCATAAAATTGTCCTGTAATAGGTTTATACATTTTTGCCCTTTAACTGTCCCAGCAGTACCATTACCCCAGTCAATTTCTGGGTAGTTAAAATCCCCATTATCACTGTCCCAGCCATTTCTATCTGTGCAAGGAGCTGAGTCTCCACCTCCTCATTAACATTGGGTGGTCTATAACAAACTCCAATGATTAACTTTGAACTACGCACATCTGTATGCAATTCCACCCATGCTGCTTTGGTCTCATCTCACACTCTGTCCACCAGGTCTTCTTTCTCACGCGCTTTGAGATCACTTCTCACATACAGACAGACCCCTCCACCTTTCCTTTTTACTCTGTCTTTCCGAAAGGGTGCATAGCCAGGAATATTAATAGCCCAGTCATGCGAGGAATGAAGCAAAGTTTCAGCAATACCGATTACATCATAGCTCTCCTGATGCACCAGAACTTCCAACTCGCCTATTTTGCTTGGCAGACTTCTGGCATTGGTGAACAAACATTTTAATGTATTAATATATTTTGACGGGTCACATACTAATCCTCTTGGGTGTTCCAAGATTACAACTAGGACGTGCTACTATATTTACCTCGGGTTTATGTGCTTTGGTTACACTACCACTAATATTACCCTCTGGAATATGCTCCACGCTGACTGACTGACTGGCTGACCGACCGACCGACCATCTCCATCTGAACCCTCCCCCCATCACCTAGTTTAAAAACCCCTCTAACTTTTTGGCCATCCTTAATCCCAGCTGATCTGCACCCTCCTTATTTAGGTGCAGTCCATCCCTTCTATAGTACCGGTTATCGTCTGAGAAGTCGTCCCGGTCCTCCAGGAACCCAAACCCCTCCTTACTACACCAGCTTTTGAGCCACTTGTCTACTTCCCTAATCTCCCTCTTCCTTTCTGGTGTGGCTCGATGTACTGGTAGTATTCCTGAGAATACTACCTTGGAGGTCCTTTTCCTCAATTTAGCACCCAAGTCCCTAAAATCATTCTTTAGGACACTCCATCTGCCTCTGACTTTGTCATTGGTGCCAACGTGCACCATGACAGCTGGGTCTTCCCCAGCCCCTCCCAGTAATCTGTCCACCAGATCCGTGATGTGCCGAACCCGAGCGCCCGGCAGACAACATACAGTTCGGCACTTCAGGTTGTTGTTACAGATTGGCCTCTCTGCCCCCCTAAGAATTGAGTCCCCTACCACCAGAATCTGTCTTTGCTTTCCCTTCGCCGCCCCCCCCCCCCCCCCCGCTCTCACTGGAGGAGTTCTTCTCCTGGCAGCTAGGAGAATCTCTCAGCTCCAGCAGTGCTGGTCCCTGACTGGGATCACCAATGTCACTCAATGGAGCATACTTATTGGGATGCTCCAGCCCTGGATCGGCCTCCCTGGCAGTTGCCCCTCTACCCTTCCTGACTGTCACCCATCTACTCTCTGCTAGTGCCTGTACCTCTTTGTCTCCACCCACCTCTGTGCTGGCCCCTGCCGTGTACATTCCTGGCTCTCATTTAGGGTAGAGGGTCCTCTCAGTGCTGACAGTTGCTTCCCCAGATTCAGAACCTGGGCTTCCAGGGAAACAATGTGCTTACATTTTGCACAGCAGTATTCACCCTCGATCAGATGATCAAGGAACGCATACATGCCGCAAGATGTACACCAAGTCACCTCTCCACATCCGCCAGTCATCGTAACTATTTAATGAGGATTAGAGATTATACCCAGTCCAAAATTACCTAACAAGTAGCTTTCTGACACTAATACTCAACAAGACAGTACACAGGTACTCACAGACCAGCGTGCAACCACAATACACAAGTACTAATGACACACACACACACACACACACACACACACACACACACTACTCAGACAACACTCAGGTACTCACACTACACAGCTACAATGACCCCTGTTATAACCTCCTGTTTTAAACTCTGGTTTTTAACTCCCCACTTGGACCAGTTCCACTTAGACAGAGTTCTCACAGACTCAAGATGAGCAGGCTCAAATGAGTTCTACACAAACTTATATAGACCTCAAGCACCTGTGCCCAGTTAAACACTCCCCTTAATTAGTAGGCTGAAGGAAAGAAAAGAAAAAATAATATTTAAAAAGTGTCAGAAAAGGGTATTAAATAGCTACAAGGAAAATCCCCAAAAGAACCTAAAAATGCAACCCAGCAGTCAAAAAGGAATACTTATTCACAGTCCACTGTTCAGCTTACAACCAGCAGTTTGGAGTACATCAGGTGTATCTCATTTCTTGAGACACTAACAAGTCAGGACAGTACAACTACCCCCCAAATGACCCCTTTTTAGAAAGTAGACATTCCAAGGTATTAAGTAAGTAGCATGGCGAGTTTTTTTAAGTTGTCATTTTTTCCCACAAATTCTTTGCAAAATGAAGATTTTTTTTTTTTACAAAATTGTCATATTATCAGGTTATTTCTCACACACAGCATATTCATACAACAAATTACACCCCAAAATACATTCTGCTACTCTTCCAGAGTATGGCGATACCACATGTGTGGGACTTTTACACAGCCTGGCCACATACAGAGCACCAACATTGATGTAGTACCTTCAGACGTTCTACGAGCAAAAATGACGCATCTCATGTCTCACCACCTATTACACTTTTGAAGGCCGTGGAGTACCAGGACAATGGAATTTCCCATAAAATGACCCCATTTTGGAAAGCAAACACCCCAACATATAATCTGTGAGGCATAATGAGTCTTTTGAACAGTTCATTTTTCCCCAGAAGTTTTTGGAAAATGTGGGGAAAAAAAAATGAAAAAAAACAAAAACGCATTTTTTATTTTTTTTCTTACACACAAAGTTGTCAATTTATAAGATATTTCTAACACATAGCATATATATAGCAAAAATTACACCCCAAAACACATTCTGCTACTCCTCCAGAGTATGGCAATACCACATGTGTACGACTTTTACACAGCCTGGTCACATATAGAGGCCGAATATTGAAGTAGTACCTTCAGGCGTTCTAAGAGCATAAATGACACATCTCATTTCATTCCTACCCATCACACTTTTGAAGGTCCTGGAGCACCAGGACAGTGCAATTACCCACAAAATGACCCCATTTTGGAAAGCAAACACCCCAACGTATATATTCTATGAGGCATGGGCTACAAATAGGTACTCGGGTACCCCGATGGCCTGGTGACAGGTACTCGGGTACTCTGATGGACTGTGCATGACAGGTACTATGAGGGGTGGTGACAGGTCCTCTTTATTTGGGGGGGGGGGGGGGCAATCAGTGTGATTAGTGTACACTGTAAGCAGTAACGAGATGTTACCGCAATCTCCTCCTCACAAACGATCGGTGTGTGAGGAGAACCCGGTAACATCTCAATACCGCTGTTTGTTTACATTTTAGTGATCAGCTGTGCAACGATCACAGCCGATCACGTGGGTAAACAGCTAATGGCTGTTTACCAGCGTCGGTGACGAGCAGTGTTCCCGGGAACACGCCACCACTGACGTGCACAGCGGAGGTGTGACCACCTGTGATCGGCCGTGACTTCATCACGGCTGACCACGTGGTAAACAGCCATTCCCAATGGCTGTTCACCCCCTTCGGTGGTGAGCGGTGTCTCCGAGACACGCCAGCACCATAGAAACAGGGATGCGTGTGCACGATCGCTCGCATTCCCTGTTTAAAGGGAGGACATCATATGACGCCCTCCCGCCACAATAAGTGCGCCGCCTGGCCGTCATTTGACGGCCGGCGGTCGGGAACTAGTTAATCTGGCTAAACGAGGCGCCAGAACCTTTGTAAAAACACTCAAGGTGCAGTAGCTAGACCAAAAAGCAGAGCTACACACTGAAAATTAAGATTTTCCACCTTGAGTAGTAGTAGTAGTAGTAGTAGTAGTAGTAGTAGTAGTAGTAGTAGTAGTAGTAGTAGTAGTAGTAGTAGAGATTACTAGTGATGCAAATAGGCACATTGAGGTATGCATCTTTGAGGTCTACTGACGCCAGAAGTTAACCTCCTTATAGGATGGAGATAACTCCATGCGGGAAAAAGAAAAAAGAAAAGTGGTTATAGTCAGGAATTGAATTTAGAGTTTTGAGATCCAGAATGTCAATTTTTTTTTTTTTTTTTCAAAAACCAAAAGGGTTTGAACCTAACCCCAACCTCTGCTCGTACACGATGACCACCATGATCATTTTTTGCCAAAAGATGGTCCAATGCTTGAGAGGAAGACCTGTTTTTCTCTGGATCCTTAGGAACGTTTGATCTGAAAAAACGATGAGACGGGAACTCCAGTTTGTACCTTAGAGCTATTGTGGAAGTTCCCCATCTGTCTCGACACTCTTACCCAGATCCTTGAGAACTGCAGAAGAATTCCCCCTATTCGAGTGAGCAGGGGCACATCCTCATAAGGAGGTTTCAGTACTTTGTAGGTTTCCTCCCACAAGACCTCTTTTGTCCATGAGGCTGACCGTGAGGATTACCTTATGAACTTGACGGTGGAGGCCGTCGTAACTGCCTAGAGTTTTAAAAATGAAAATACATTTACTCCTTTTCTTAAATGGCAAAGGGGTACTTTTTCCACTAGAATTTCTTTGGATGTATTACCCAAATCATCCCAAATAGCTACCACAAAAAGGAACACTAGCCAGGAGCTTCTTGAATGGTGCTTAGCGAAGCAAGGCCTAAAGGATTGAATCTCTCATAGCAACTATTGAAAACATAAAGCTGCTAATAGCTTACCAGATCCCGAGCCTGCTGAGCAAGATAACCTTGCACACCTGTTTAACCACTAGGAATCCGCGCTATAGCCGAATGACGGCTACAGCGCAGATCCTTAGACCTAGCCACAGGCCTCTGTACCTTCCGATTGAGTCGAGAAGCCAGGAGATCCACATCTAGCGTGCCCCCACCTTAGGCACAGGAGCTGAAATACATCTGGATGTAGCGATCATTCCCCTTGGTCCAGCATATGATGACTTGGGTAGTCCACTTGCCAGTTTTCTATGCCCGGAAGAGTTTGCACGGTGATTGCCACATCCTCCCTTAATTCTGAGGCGGAAGCTGCCCTCAGAAGGAGGTCGTCCAGGTAGCCCACAATTGCGATCCCTCGCTGCCTCAAAGCAAAGCCAAAACTGGGGCTAGCACCTTGAAGACCCTCTGTGCCGACGCCAGGCCAAAAGGCAGAGCTACAAATTGGAAGTGCTCGTCCCAAACCACAAAATCTCAGAAACCTCTGATGCTTGATGCATATGGGGACATGCAAGTATGTGTCCTTGATGTCCAGGGATGCCAGAAAATCCCCCTAGAGTAAGGCAACCACTGAGTGAAACAGGGCCTCCCAACAACCCGGAAGATGAAGGTTGGAGGGAAAAAAAAAATCTGTTTGGTGGACAAGAAAACTATCTTGTACCCTGAGGAAACTAGTTCACAGACCCACTGGTTGGAAAGCAGGGAGGTCCACCGAGCTGCAAACTCCCAAAGGCGACGACCCACTCGAGAGTTGGGCGGGGCAAACCTTCATGTGGTAACAGATTTGTTTGCAGGCTTGGGAAACCAGCGACGCTTTTGTCCCTCAGCAGGCACCATGTCGGACTGGGAACGCTTACCTGCCGACTCGGGCAGATGAAAAATCCGCTTACGAGTGGAAAAGGAGGGCCCTTGCCTACGGTGTGGCTCCTTACCTTTCCTGGAGTGTGGGAGCAAAATACGTTTACCCCACTAACATTCTAATAATGTCATCCAGCGGGGCTCCAAATGGCCTCTCTCCCTGGAAGGGCGAGTCCACCAGTGCTTTCTGAGATGCCTGGTCCGCAGACCAGCATTTCAGCCAAATCAGGCGATGTAGCACTTCTGCTGATACTGAGGCTCTAGAAAGCAAGGGGGCCGTATCTAGGGCCGCATCACAGACATACTTAAGGCCCTGCACCAACTGGTCTGCCAGCTCCATGCAAACTGGGGAAGTCTGTTGCTTCTCCAATTCACGGTGCAACAATTTAGCCCAGTCAGCGTCTGCGATAGCAGGGCCATGGCTAACACTTGCCGCAATACTGAGCCCACCATGGTAAACATGGATCGGGCAACCGCCTGCCTCTGCCCTTTTGTCTGCAGGGTCCATGAAAGCAGGCGTGCCTTCCACCGGAATTGTGGTCACCTTATTTAACCTGGATAACGGGGGGGGGGGGGGTTCAACAATCGGAAGAGGTCCATTTCTTCAGGAAATTCTCCTCAAAGGGGCAACTCACTCCCATGCGTTTCGGGACTGAAAAATCCTGCTGTGGTTTTTACTATTCCTAGTAAATAAACTTATAAAAATAAGTTAGGTAAGGAAACATCTTAGGCGTGCGGGTCGGCTTGTGGGACCCGAAAGACGGACACCTCTGTAGATGCCCCCGAATATCCCATTTTTAGGGTATCCCGCACTGCTGTAATAAGTGCTCCTACAAGCGCCTTTTCCCGCGCTGACACGGAGTCATCCTCACTGTCCGAACGGTCCTGGTCCGCATTCTCTGATACATCAGAACAGGGGCCGCTAGTCACAGCAGGGCCCAAGTCTGTGTGGAAGCGTACTGTTTTAGAAGGAAACAAGCACCCAGTGCTAGAGGCCAAACCAACTGAGGCTTCTACTAGTCGACCTCTCAGGGAATACCCAGCTGCTCCATCCTGCCGTGACAGTACTTACCCTTCCTGCAGGAACTGCTAGACGCATTCCACAGACAGACTCATCACCCGAGCAGTATGGGTTGGCTGCCGGCCATAGCACACCGTGACACAGACAGCAGTAGCCCAGTCATATGTGTGCCCTGGAGCATATAGCTCACCGGCCGCCCCTGGAATAGATGGGGCATGTTGTGGTCGACCCAGCAGGAAGCTAGGGCCTGCTCACGCTCAATGGCGAGGCTAGGGAGACTAAAAGGATCTATATTATCCAGCCTGTCACCCAGCCCAACTGTTGATTGAAGATCACAGGAATCAAAAAAGCAGAAAAAATTCCCAGGACCAATGGTCCCATCGGGAGCCAGGTGCTTCTCTTATACTAGGCAGAAAAAGCCTGAGCTGCTGGATGCAGCGTGAGGGGTTATAGCCAGTATGACCGCCACCCTGGGAGGTACTGTGCAAGTGTTGCTGTTTTTAGCACTCTCTGCCTAGTCCTCTCCTAAAGGGGCGATATAACCCTTAGGTCAAGAAGAGCTGCTGTGTCCATCAATGAACAATAGAGAAAACTGGAGGTACTCCCAGTAGTGTTAGGTGTTATATAGGGAGTGGACTTCCTGTCTTAGAGTGTGTCAATGTCCATCACCTGAAGGTGGCATATAACCATATAGTAATTACTATGGCTCAGTGTCCCGTGATGTACGATAAGAAAGAAAACATTTGGCAGATTTATTTTACCCGAGAAGAAATCGCCCTGCATACACTGCTGCAGCCACACACAGACTGACCTTTCCGGTGAAGACAACAGAGTAAGGTATACGCATAGAATCCCTCTACTGGAGAATTAAGGTATAACATTTAAAAAAAAAATAAAAGAGCAACAGGCGGGACTTTATATGAGGCACACGGGGGCAGAAGCATAAAATTTGGTAAAAAACAAGTTTTTAATAAATCCAGGTAACCATATATTTACATGTTATTGCACAGTCATAAATTAGTATTTTCTATTTCATCAATATATACACATTCCAACAAGGACTTAATAGTAAACATATGAAGAGTTGAGTGTTCAATAAACACAAATTATATATGAATACATGACACATTGAAGCGTCATTTAAAGAAAAAAAAAAAAGCACAAAAATAAGAGGACAAAAATCAAGAAGGAACGTTCTTGCTTTGTGGGAGGTTCTCCATGTCTGTACATTTGCCCATTTCCTTTTTTTTTTTCTTATTAAAATATGGTTGTTTACTCTATCCATAGGCTACCACTACAGTGTTGCTCCTGACGAGTGGCTATAAGGTCACGAAACGCGTAGAGCTTTCAACTGCCGTTTTGTGTATACAATTTTCAACAAAGCATGAACGTTCCTTCTTGATTTTTGTCCTCTTATTTTTGTGTTTTTTTTTTCTTTAAATGACGCTTCAATGTGTCATGTATTCATATATAATTTGTGTTTATTGAACACTCAACTTCATATGTTTACTATTAAGTCCTTGTTGGAATGTGTATATATTGATGAAATAGAAAATACTCATTTATGACTGTGCAATAACATGTAAATATATTACCTGTATTTATTAAAAACTTGTTTTTTTACCAAATGTTATGCTTCTGCCCCCGTGTGCCTCATATAAAGTCCCGCTCTTGCTCTTTTATTTTTTTTTAAATACTAAATCAGGATTGGAGGAGGGGATGTGAACGGCCCCCCTATCACCTCAAAGTCCCAAACAATTTTCTTTTTTTCTCCTTTTGTTAAGGTATAACATTGTTTCCCCTAATAGAAGAATACATAGGTGTTTTTAGTACCCAAGTTTCTTCCCTTACCTTATCCCAGGATTTTCTGAATTAACAGACAATTCAACCTTCACTCATCACAGCGGGCTGCGCTTAGCAAAGGCTCAAGGACCGGGTCCCCAGATAATCCGGGTTCCAACTCCCTTGGACCTGTAAACCACCCCATCAGGAAAGCTTTAGGTAATATAGCAAGACCTAAGCCCTGGGTTTCCGGGGTACAGTCCTACAAAGAGGCGTTACAGGCAAAAACCTTGTGCTTCAGACACGGGGCCCCGGGTACCATCCACTTAGGCCTCAGTGGCACTTTGGATGGATCTGGTCTATGGAGGCTATTTAAATACAGCATGGATCCCTCCTGGAGCTCCTCTGAGCACATCTTCACTTGTGACCAACACTTTAGACACTGGGTAAAAAACTTATGTGCTCCTGGAAGGAGGAGGGGATATATAGGGAGTGAACTTCCTGGATTGGGTATACCAGTGTCCATCACCTGAAGGTGGCCTATAATCCATTAATTACTTAAGGCTGGTGTCCATTATGTATGATAAAGAAAACTAGGTTCTGGTAGCTAGCTGCTGCCATAACAACGATACTTTGCTTCAAAGTACCGACGTATAATGACAGCGGGCGGTCCTTAAGTGGTTAAACAAAACGCTGGCAAGATAATCTCCTGCGACTGGTTATGAATTGATGCTACGTTTGATATGTTTTTAGTCAGATAGGGTTTATACAAATCAGTGGAAGTTCTACTTTTGGGTGGAACGCTGCTTTAAAAGGTCCCAGGGCTGACATAACTTTTCTGATCGGTACCTCCTGATTTGTCTACAGCATAGCTGCTACATTTGTGACCCTGTTTTTCTTCTCTTCTGGAAGAAAGATTCTTTGTTCTACTGAATTTATTTGGTAACCTAGAAATTGAACCTCTGGAGCCGGATAGAAGTTTGATTTTTGAAAGTTCATGATCCAACCCAAGGCTTCCAAACGACTGCAGGCCTTGCCCAGTTCTTCCTGCAATTTCTTCCTGGAAGGGGCAAAGAAGAGGAGGTCGTCCAGATAGAGGGTTACCGCAATCCCCTGAAGACAGAGAAAGGTGAGGGCTTCGGCCGTGATTTTTGTAAAAGTTTGTGGGGCTGGTGAATGACCAAAAAGGGAGGGCCTTGAATTATAGATGAAGCACCTCCTTCCCCATATTTACTGCTAGAGGAACTTTTGGGACTGAGAGACTATAGGGACATGCAGGTATGCATCGGTTAGGTCGATTGATGCCATGAAGCATTCCTTGGTTAACCGTTTTCTAACTGGAAAGATAGAGTCTATGCGAAATCCATGACCAGTTTAATGGTTTCAAGTTGAGAATGAGACTGAAGCTTCCAGATGGTTTTGTAAACCAGAAAGATATGGGAGTAGAAACCCAGATGATGCTCCTCTGGAGATACCCGAATCACAACCCACTGTTGCAATAGATACTTTAACAGGTTCTTCATAGCTAGAGCTTTTGTTGTATCCCTTGGTAGGTTTGTTACAAAAGTATCTTCCTGGAGGAAGATCTGAAAACTCTATTTTGTATCCCTAGGACAGCATGTCTAGAATAGATTGGTTTTCTGTCATGCTTGCTAAAATGAGGGAGGAATTCTTGAGAATTTCCTCCCGCTGGCAATGAAGAGTCATTGCGTTTTACTGGTTGGCACAGGAGGATGGAAAAGGACATTCCCTCTGCCTTTGCCCATCCGCGCTGACCAATTTCTTCTTTTATCTTGATTATCCTTGTTTCAGAGCCCTTTGAGGTCGAAAAAGACGTTTAGCTGGTTACCTTTTCTTAATGGGGAAAGATCTCTTTTTGTCAGCCATCCTATCTAGCACTGAATCTAAAATCAGGACCAAATGAAAGATCTCCCATAAACAGAACACCACACAGTTTTACTTTTGGATGCCACAACCCCTGGCCAGGTCTTTAAACACATGGCTCTCCTGGCTCAGTTAGTTAAAGAGGAAGTAAAGCCTATGACAAAAATAAAAATACATACATACATACTGCAAGACAAAGGCATAATGAGCTAGTATGCATAGCATACTAGCTCATTATGAATTACTTACCCGAGATCAAAGCCCCCGCATCGGCCCTCATTCGCCTCCTCCAACGCTGCCATCTATCCCGGAGTGACTTCCGGGGATATCGCGGCTACGGTGCTGTGACTGGCCGGAGCTCACTCCTGCGCATGCGTGCTGGTGCCGCCACGCTCAGTGCACCGTAGACAGACATCGGTGCCGCTATTTCTGCAAATATCTCCTAAGCCTTTTAGGTTTGTGAGATTTCTTGCACCTACAGTTAAGCCTTAATCTAGGCTTATCCGTAGGTTAAAGTGGTTGCAATGGGTTTACAACCACTTTAAGACTGCAGATCTTCCCGTCATCCTCAACCATTATGCAGATGCATCTGTAATGTAGGTCACAACCGCTGACAGGGTTGATAAAGAATCAAAGATTTCTAGATTGGGAGAATCGGCTATAATGTGGGCTTTTAACGCGTTTACTCATTACTCCATATTTCTAGATCCCACTTCTCAAAAGGGGAAAGAAAGGAGGGAGAAGGAGCGAGAGAAGTACAATAACCCCCCCCCCCCCACCCATTACCTGGGCCTTGCTGGTGCCTTAGTCTGTCCCACTCGCCACCGTCACCATAGTGGTGCTGCAGCATCCTCACGTGACTTAGAATGCCATTTTGGACTCCACTAGCACCAGACCAGAACTGGAAATAGGCACCAGATACGATTTTCCCTCCTGCTCACGACACAGTTATGCCACGCGCCGGCTCCCAAGCGCCGCCACTTGCCAGATACCTCACTTCCAGCTAAGGGAGTATCCACTCTGCCATTTATACATATGAACGCCTGGTGGTGAGAAGATGGGGAGTGACCGGAGGTGGATGCGAGAGGACGGCTCTCCCTCCCTCTGCCCCACACACCTGAGAGGCTGATGGGGATATGGAAGCCAGCAGGGGATGTGCGAGAAGCATCAGGCTGTGCCAAAAATATCTCCTAAACGCTCCTCTCCCCAACACAATCCCACTAGCCTGGACAAGCTGTGCTGATGAGAGATCCCTTCCTCCCTTGCAGGTCAGAGTACTACGAGGATAGTTCCAGCAGCTACAGCGTGTATGCCAGATAAAGAGCCAAGAGCAGTGAACCATCTCTCTGAGGATCATCCCGTGTGCGCTGGATGCAGGTGAAAAAAATATTTATTTTTTCTCCCCCACTCTCTGCTTTCTCTGACCCTTTTTTTGTACACTGTCAGCCTGGACTGTCTTTATTATTGATATGCTAACAGCGCTGAGCTGCTGCTGACACACTAAGGGAGCAAACCTTTATCATTGAATGCCATATCCTCAAGAAACAGTGTGTGATATGGAGCTGGATGATAGGACAGATCTAACTGCAGTTTAAATGTATGCAGGGAGCAGAGGCTTGGAGGATTAACCCCTGCAGCACTGGATGAGGCAAAAGCCTGTTTTTTTTTTCCCCATTACCACTATCTCCTGCTTATCAGCAATGCAAATTGGATCTGAGCCAAAGTGGAAGACAAGCGGATGCAGTTGGTTGCTTTAAGGACGATAAGCTAACAATATATAGCACCAAAACCTGATCCAGTCTGTTATCTTACTGTACAGGTAGCACATTGCATTACTGGTGTTTCATATTCAATGCTCAAGCTTGAGAGACTTTGGAGGTAACCCCTCAGCTGTATTTCCTATTGCTAATCTTGCCATATATACGCCACAGGTTATATATACACCAAACCTAGTAAATCCAACATGTGAGCATTGTCTCCCTCTATTACCCTGGACTTATTGTATATCATTTCCACCCTATTCTCAGTACATCTAACAAATCGCATTCTGAAAAAAGAGCCGCGTAGATTTTGGAAACTGGACTATGAAGAGTAATCCTCTTGAACTGTGGTGGATCGCTTTTCTCCCCTCTCCACCTTGGAATTTATTTATTTTTTTTGCCTATGGGTCCAGCATATTACACTATTTAGATGGCAGGCTTTAGGGGACAGCGGAGGAGGGGGGAAAAAGGGGGATTGAGATGAATATTTTTCGGGAATTAAACCACCCGACTATGTTATTATGCCATCGCAGCGCACCACAAAAAGTAAGCCAGGCAGCAGCAGCTAAACTGGGGAAATTTGCGCATGCACAAGGTCAACTTTCTGAGCAGACTCCACTAAAAACAACAGTCGAGAATTTAGCATGTTGTCCAAACCACAGACCGGGGCCTCTGCACCCACCACAAGAAAGAGTCAGGGACATGGACAGGTAACTCCTGTGAAGGCAGTGAATCCCCCTGCAGGAAACCCTTTGGGGAGAGGATGGAGGATGCTCAAAAGTGGTCATTATCACCAACTAAAATGTTAGCTCTGGGGAAAACAGAACCATCATTGAGGGAAGTACTGGACGCCATTAACTCTTGTAAAACTTCCATAAATGAAATGTCTACCCAGCTTCAAACTATTCAGGAAGACATGTCCCTCGTTAAGCATGACATGCAAAAATTATGCTAAAGGACTACCGCCCTCGAGGTAAGGGTCAGCCTATTAGAGGACGACATGAACCTTCTTAAAACGGGAGATAGGGACTATAAGGGAACAAATGGCTAACTACCAGATAAAGATCGACGAAATGGAGAACAGGACGCGAAGGAAGAACGTGAGCATAGTGGGATTTACAGAATGTAGTGAGGGTACAGATCCCACTACATTTTTGAAAAATGGTTTAAAGACTTATTTGGAGAACAGTCCTTCTCACCCCTTTTTGCGCTGGAAAGAGTTCATAGGACCCCCTCTAGACCTCCCCAATCAGGAGCCCCTCCAAGACCCTGATTGGTAAAACTGCTTTACTATAAAGATAAAGTAACTATACTAAATAAAGCCAGAGAAATGGGTAATATTCTTCACAATGGCAATAGGATTTCTACGTACCCAGATTTCTCACCTGATCTGCAAAAAAGAAGGGCTAAGTTTGGAGAAGTCAAAACGCAAATTGCAACGATTAAAATTGAACTATGCCTTTCTATACCCGGCAAGACTACGTATAAAAACGCCCTGGGGGGGGGGGGGGGGGGTACTGTGTTTTTCGATACCCCGGAGGGAGTGGAGAACTGGATAGTAACCTATAGTGGGAGACTGTAGACCAATCTGACTATATTGCCCTGGACTTTTATTAGCAATATGATTTTGTTTAAGACACAAACCACTACAATGTTGAATAATTTAGAGAGAGAGGAGGGTGTTGGTGGTGGAAAGGGGGAGGGAACAACGAGCATACCACCCCATGTTTCTAAGGGGTGGAGAGAAGAGTTCTCTCTATTTGTGTTGTCTGTTTTGTTACGTTGGTCTTGTCTGTTTATTCTATTAAATGTGGGCTGTATGGTTTTCTGAGGGGGGGTGGGATAGGGAGGGAAGAGTGTGAGAACACAAGTTTGAAGTTGATAACACTTAACTTGATAGATGAATGCAAAGGTCACATTAGGAAGCCCCAAAATAGGCCCAGTGGGCAGGTGAATGGTGTGCATCGGTGTATGAGATGGAACAAGTGGGTTGCTTGGAACAAAAGACTATGTGAACACAATTATTAGGCATGAGAGGAGGTACGGATGTATGGGATGGAATGAGTGGTGGGTCTGGCACAAAAGTTTGTTTGATTTAAATAACAGGTATGAGAAGAGACATTATGGAGTCACAAAAAATGATACGAGAAAACCATATAAAATTTGAAAAGGCACTGGTTAGATTCACAGATTTTTTTTTTAACTTTGATGGTTATGCGCACCCAGATTAAAAAATTAATTTTGTGCTCATGGAATGTCCGGGGAATGGGAGATACAGAGAAAAAAGCAGCAGTTCTCCTGATTGCAAAGACATACGAGGTGGCTATCCTTTGTTTGCAGGAGACACATCTTACTAAAATCTCTATTCCCCAATTGAGATGGAGGGACTACAGTACAGTTCCATTCAGTACACACCTCCTATTCTAGGGGATTGAGTATATTTGTTAGAGCAGGGGTAGCTTTCTCTTGTATGCAGGCTAAGGTGGATGAATATGGGAGATTCATTTTTTTTATTCTGCAAGATTTATAACAGAGTCTGCATTAGCAAATGTGTACCTCCCTCCACCCTTTAACGTTTCGATCCTTTGTGAGCTTGCCGAGTTTGTTGTGGATAAGCCAAGAGTGCCGGTGATAGTAACGGGGGAGGGGGGGGGGGACTTCAACATGGTAATGGACCGGAGACTAGATAGTGTCCCCGAGGGGAACCTAAACGGGTGGTGTCACGGATAGCTGGCTCCCCGATTTTCTAGGGGAGGCAGGATTGTGGGACATCTAGAGAATATGGAACCCGGAGGCCCGACAATACTCGTGCTTCTCCAGGACACATTCAACACTCTCCAGGATCGACCCAGTGCTGGGAAACGACAAAATTATGTCCATCATAAAGAATGTGAACTACTCCCCAGTGACAATATCACTAGAGCTGGGCGAGCGTAACCATCCTGGGGAGTGGAGGATAAACCCATTTTGGATCGAATGGATGGAGGATCCGAAGGAGAGATTGGCATCAATGGGGGGAGTTTGTCGATTTGAATAGAGGTACTGCCTCAGAAGGAATAGTATGGGATACTCTGAAGGCTTTCCTAATAGGCATAATGATCCAACAAATCTCAAAAATTAAAAAACAGACTAAGGACTGGGAGAGACTAATAGGGAAGAGCAACTACAGCAGAGGAACAGTATATTAATGACCCAACACCGGATAGACTTAGGAAATGGATAGAGGAACAACAAAATGATTGATTAATGACTCTTAGAAAAACAGAGAATAAACATCTCTTCCAGAAACAATTTGCCTTTGGAGAGGGGGAAAGTGCGGGACGTATGCTGGCACAATTAGTCAGGGTGAACTGCCCCCCCCAATCGTTATACCCACGATAACTATAGGAGATGGAAGGGTATCCTCATACTCCAGAAATATTAGGCAAGTTTAACCCTTTCATGACTAAGCCTATTTTTGGCATTTGGTGTTTACAAGTTAAAATCCATATTTTTTGCTAGAAAATTACTTGGAACCCCCAAACATTATATATATTTTTTTAGCAGAGACTCTAGAGAATAAAACAGCGATTGTTGCAATATTTTATGTCACACGGTATTTGCGCAGAGGTGTTTTAAACGCAACTTTTTGGGAAAAGGGACACTTTCATGAATTAAAAAAAAAAAAAAAAACAGTAAAATTAGCCCAATTTTTTTGCATAATGTGAAAGATAATGTTACGCCGAGTAAATAGATACCAAACATGTCACACTTTATAATTGCACGCACTTGTGGATTGACGACAAAGTACGGTACCTAAAAATCTCAATAGGCGACGCTTTAAAAAAAATTTTACGGTTACCAGGTTAGCGTTACAGAGGAGGTCTAGTGCTAGAATTATTGCTCTCGCTCCGACGATCGCGGCGATACTTCACATGTGGATTTGAACACCGTTTACATACGCAGGCGCGACTTCCGTATGCGTTTTCTTTGCTTCGCGACTAAATTGTTTTTTTTTGTTTTTTTTTAAATGTGATCACATTTATTGCTGTCACAAGGAATGTAAACATCCCTTGTGACAGTAATAGGTGGTGACAGGTACTCTTTATGGAGGGATCGGGGGTCTAAAAGACCCCCCACCCCTCCTTTACACTTCAATGTATTCAGATCGCCGAAAACGGTGATTCTGAATACCGTATATCTTTTTAAGACCAGCGCCATTGGCAGCCGAGTAAACGGGAAGTGACGTATCTTCCATGTTTACTATGAGGAGACTGGAACGAAGCCGATAACGGCTTCGTTCCAGTTCCTCCCCAGCAGCCGGAGGCAGCAGAATGTGAATCAGTGCTCCCGATCGAGCAGGAGCACCGGTAACAGCGGTGGGAGGGGGGGGGGGGGGGGCGTCCCCTCCCGCTCCTCCGGCATAACAGCTTTTAGCCGCATCGGTTGTTATGCCTGGATAGGCAATCGCCTGCAGGTGCGGGCATCATCCCGGTATACCCCCCGGAAGCCGAGTACGCACATCTGCGTACGCTCTGCGGGAAGGGGTTAAAGATTATTATGAGGACTTGAATAGATCACAACAAGAGGAAAAATGGGGGGTGAAATGGGCAGCTCTCTCAGGGATTTGAATTTCCCCTGTCTTGATGAGACAGATAGAACGGAGTTAGACAGACCTATAACAATAGAGGAAATACAAAAGGGTCACTATTGAGATGGCGCAACAGAAATCCCCGGGCCCAGACGGACTCCCGACCGAGATATATCGGCAGTATGGGAAGGTATTGCTTCCCGAGCTGTTGAGAGTATTGAATTGGTCATTAATGAGGGGAGAGCTCCCCTCATCGATGATGGAATCCACCATAATCACCATACACAAGGAGGGTAAAGACCCACTTGATCCTGCCTCATATAGGCCTATCGCTTTATTAAACACTGACATAAAAATACTGGCAAAGGTCTTGGCGGCTAGGGTGAACAAGGTTATACTGAAACTCATCCACCCTGATCAATCAGGTTTTATACCTGGAAGAACTACTACCACAAATATAAGGAGGGTATACTTGAATCTTCAGGTCCCTACAGATGAGAGTGGAGAGAGGGCGATTTTGTCTTTAGATGCCGCCAAGGCCTTTGATAGTCTTGAGTGGTCTGGAGCGTTATGGAGACGGCCCAATTTGGACCGGGTTTCATGAAATGGGTAAAAATGCTTTATAGGGCACCAGAAGCCAGAGTAAAAGGTGAACAATGAAAAGTCCGATAAATTTAGACTGGGGAGGGAGACAAGAGTGTCCCTTGTCACCCCTCTTTGCCATTGCAATTGAACCTCTGACCATTGCCCTGCGGTCTTCTGCTCAGGTGAAGGGTCTTAGAAGGGGAGACTTGGAAGAAAAAGTAGCATTATACGCGGATGACCTACTGTTATTCCTTGGCGATACACAGAATTCCCTTCAGAAAGCTATGGACATTATTAACAAAATTTGGCCAAATTTGCAGACTTAAGATAAATTGGGAAAAATCTAGCCTTCTGCCAGTAGATCCTCTGGGAAACCCCTTGCCTGAGGAGGTGACCCAGATCCAAGTAGTAAGCAAATTTAAATACCTAGGAATAAAACGTATCCAGAGACCCTCAACAGTACACAGCAAATAATATAATCCTGTTACTGAATAAATTTAGGAGGAAGACAAAAGTGTGGAAACGCCTGCCATGATCTGTGGCAGGTCGCTGTAATTTAATCAAAATGATATGGATGCCGCAGCTTCTCTATATATTTCATAACGCCCCAATTTGGTTATATAAAATGTGGTTTCAAAAGACAGACATGGTGTTCAGGGAACTGATTTGGAAGGGTGGGTCGGCAAGAATTCGATTGAGTACTTTGCAGTTACAAAAACAGGAAGGAGGAGTAGCACTCCCACACCCCTTTAGCTACTTCCTTGCGTCACAACTCCAGTATATGGGGGGGGGGGGGGTGTAATGTAGAAGGGGGAGAGGCAGGGAGAAAAATACTCCTACAAAATACACCACATGACTCAAAAGTGGAAGCTCTGGAGGCAGGATCCTTTCCATTAGGACTCCCTACTTTGTGTTTAATGACGAGTGTGGGACACAGCGAAGGCCATATTAAAATACAGAGGATTTAATGAGTATACCCCCTTATGGAAGAATAGCAAATTGGGAGAACTGCAGAAAATGGGGACAGTAAGAGAATGGGAGAGATGTGGAATAAAATTTATCGCCCAGCTATACCAAGATGGTGCCCTAAAAACCTTTCAGGAACTGAGAGATTATTTTGCTCTACCAAACAAATCCTTCTATAAGTATTTGCAGGTCAGGCACGCACTGGAGGAGCAGTTTAGAGGGAGGACCTTAGAATGGAGCGCAATCCCAGTTCTTCAAAAAATAATTAATGCAGAAACAGGAGTTTAACAAGGTTTAACTTTGAAAATATACCCACATATAAACAAGGGGAGAATGGGAGGGATAGAGATCCCTATGTACAAGAGGAAGTGGGAAAAAGATGTGGGAGATATCTCCGAAATACAATGGAATCGAATTCTTGAACTGGCTCCGTTGGTATAACTCTCTCCCTCTCAGAGGATGGCACATCTGTTCTTATTATATAGAACTTATTATACTCCTCGTAAACTTTTTCAATTTGGCCGACGGCCGGATGCAAGGTGCCCCCAGTGCGGGAACATGGAGGGAGACATGATTCACATGTTTTGGAGATGCCCGAAGTTGATCCGCTACTGGACGGAGGCGACAGGAACCACTGATCGGGTGTTTGGAACCTCCACCAGGATGGAGGCGATGTATTGCCTCCTGGGATTAGTTGAGGGAGTTGGAAACCCGGGAAGCAGCCAGACAGCGGTTCTGAGATGCCTATTTCAGGCAAGGAAACCGATTGCCCTTAGATGGTTATCGGTGTTGCCTCCGTCCGGTAGAGAATGAATAAATAGTATGAATGTGGTCATTCTTAAAGAGAAAGTGTTATATATAAAACAAGGGACTAGTTATGACTAGATATGACAAGATGTGGAAACCTTGGTGGGAAGCCAGAGGGATTGATATGTGAATAATAATAGTGTGAAAAAAATATTTTAACGATGAAAAGAGACCCAATAGGAATTAAAGTAAGAGGGCAAATGAAGAGGGTGGAAGTGTGCGAGAATGGGGATGAGAGGGAAGTGTGAGAGTGGGAATCTAGATTACATGGAACATCAGCTAGGATGGCCCCACCCAAGATACGAACCATTTTTTTTTTTTGTTATATTTTTATCTGATAAGGTGATGGGGGGGGGGGGGGGGCTGGAGGGATGTTTAATTTTGATGTATTTTGTAAACAAAATAAATATCTTAATAAAGAAATAAAGTGTAAAAAATAAAATATGATCGCCTAGGAGCAGAGATTCTTTAGAAGCAGCACAGGTTCTCCCTAAGCACTGAAGAGAGAAAAAGGAGCCCAAACATTAGTCACCCTTGGAAATGGTATGGGAGGAATGGAACAGACTCTATGGAAAGAGGTAATGGTGGAACAGGGAGCCTGGCCTCTCAGCAAAGCACCTAAGAGTACATGACTCCCCACTAGGTGTTACCTTGCCGGAGGAAACACAAAAACAGACGAGCTGTGGGGAGAAGCCTCCTTTTAAGTTTGGTGGAGGTGGTGTTTCCTGGGGTGAAGTGTGAGGAGCTGTCCTGAAAGAGGTTTAGGGGAAAAAAAAAAAAAGTGTATGCAAGTCAAGAAGCAACAGTTAGAACAGGACATGAAACAATTGACTGGTTCAAAATCGAGAAAGGAGTGCAGCAGTAATGTCAGCAGGTCACCCTACTTATTTAACTTTATGCAGAGTACATCTTGCAAAATGCCAGGCTCTATGAATCAAACTGGAATTAGAATCGCTGGGAGAAATATATCAATAACCTGAGATATGCAGACTATACCACATTAATGGCAGAAAGTGAACAACTAAAGAGTCTCTTAATGAAGATGAAAGAGGAGAGTGCAAAAGCTGGCCTGAAAATTGAACATTAAGAAAACTAAGATTATGGCAACTGTTCCCATCACTCGTTGGCAAATAGGAGAATAAATGGAAACTATGACAGATTTTATCTTCCTAGTAGTGTTACAAGATTCTGGCGAAAATTAAAGTGTATTTTTTCCCCAACGAATTGTGTTTGAAAGACCACTGTGCAAATACAGTGTGACAAAAAATATTGCAACAACCGACATTTTATTCTCTAGGGTCGCTGCTAAAAATATATATAATGTTTGGGGGTTCCAAGTAATTTTCTAGCAAAAAAAAAAAATAGGATTTTTATAACAGCTTACCAATAAAAATCAATTTTCTTTGAAGTAATATTACGGGACACAGAGCCATAGTAGTTACTATGTGGGTTACAGGCCACCTTCAGGTGATGGACACTGACACGCCCTAAGACCAAAAGTCCACTGCCTATATAACCCCTCCCACTACTGGGAGTACCTCAGTTTTGTAGCAAAGCAATACACATGTATACCAAAGAAGGGAGGGACCACTGGGTCCCGTGATGTACTTCAAAGAAAAGGATTTTACAGGTACCCTGTTAAAAGTGCTATTTTCTTATCGTGCAACATGGGACACAGAGCCATAATAGTTACTATGTGGGATGTCCCATAGCAATGGCAACTGAAGGGAGGGAGACAACAAAAGTAGGGCACCAAGAGACAAGAGGACTTATACTGCAACCTGCATTACACTATGCCCAAAGGCGATATTCTAATGACCTTTTACATCTATTTCGGTAGAATCTGGTAAATGCATGGACTGAAGACCAAGTTGTGGCCTTGCAGATCTGAGCCATGGAGGCCTAGTGATGCACTGTCCAAGAAGCACTGACAGCCCTGGTTGAGTGCGCTTTAATATGAATTTTCTTCTTTAAACCATAAGCCTGAACAATCACTTGACGAATCCATTTGGAAATAGTAGATTTTGATGCTGCCTGTCCGCTTTTAGGACCGTCTGGCAATACAAACAAAATATCTGTCTTGCGAATCTAAGCAGTCACCGTTCTATAGACCTTGACTGCTCTCACTACATCAAGAGAATACAGCGACCTTTTTCCCACAGAACGAGATTCTGGAAAAAAAGAAGGCAGAACAATATCCTGGTTTAAATGAAAACCTGACACTACCTACCTTCGGTAGGAATTTAGGATGAGGCCGCAATACCACCTTATCCTTATGAATAATCAAATATGGCTCTTTACAAGAAAGAGCCACAAACTCTGATACTCTTCTAGCAGAGGATATGGCAACCCAAAAAAATTATTTTCCTTGTCAAGAGAACTAAGGGAATATCCTATATAGGCTCAAAAGGCTGCTTCTGTAATGCCGACAAGGCTAAATTCAAGTCCCAAGGGTTCAGGGTGTCCTAACTGGAGGATTAATCCATGTCTGAATAAAAGTTACGAAAAGTTGTTGACCTGGTTGTTGAACCTGGACGCAAACAGATCCACATTCGGAACACCCCATCTTTGACATATCAATAGAAAGATGTCAGGGTGAAGGGACCATTCTCCTGGAAACAATTGTTGGCGACTCGAGTAGTCCACCTGCCAATTTTCTATCCCTGGAATTAAAATCGCTGATAGGCAAGAAATGTTTTCTGCCCAAGACAGAACATGATTCACCTTTCTTTGGGCTGCAAGACTTCTCGTGCCCCCTAGATGATTGATATAGGCCATGGCATTGTCGGATTGGATCCCGACAGGACAATTCCATATTCTGAGCATCTGGGGCAGACGTACTGCCCGAATCTCTAGAATATTGATAGGCAAGGTCCTCTCCGATTTGGACCATTTACCTTGGACAGATGCTTCTTCCAGGACTGCTCCCCAGCCCAGAAGGCTGGCAACTGTCATTACCACCTTCCAGTTGACTGGTAGATAGGATTTGCTTTGTTGAAGATTTCTGGATATCAACCAATTGAGGCCCTGACGCACTTCGGGGGATAAACGCATTGGAAAGTCCAAAGCTTGAATCTTCTTGTTCCAAGTTGACAGAATACTGTTTTGAAACAGTCTTGAATGAAACTGTGCATAAGGAACAGCCTTGAAAGAAGCCACCATCTTTCCCAACAACTTCATGTAAAGCTGAATAGGACTTTTTTCTTTGTTTTGACAAGCTGAATCAATTCCCTTATGTAACTAATCCTTTCCTGAGGCAAGAACACCCTCTGCAGTACTTGGGGCTGATCATACAGTTCAGAAATCTCCTTGATGGTTTTAAGGAGGATTTCTCTAGGTTGAGAATCCAGCCTAGGAATTCTAGGTAATTGATTGCGGTGACCAAACTTTGGTTTAGGCGTGTTACCGACTGATCTACCAAGAGTAGATCGTCTAAGTAGGCTAGTATCATTATACCTTGAGCCCTTAACCTAGCTAAAGAGGGGCCAGGGTCTTTGTGAACACTCGAGGTGCAGTAGCTAGACAGAAAGGCAGAGCTACAAACTGAAAAATTAGATTTTCTACCTCGAAGCACAAAAATTTCTGGCGAGTGGGGAAAAATTGGCACATTGGAGATAAGCATCCTTGATGTCGATTGATGCCAGAAATTTTTCTCCTTGTAGGATGGAGACTACTGATTGGATTGACTCCATGTGAAAGGAACAGATATTCAAGAACTGGTTTAAATCCTCGAGATCTAAAATGGGTCTGATCTCCCAGTTTGGTTTTGGTACCGTGAAGAGGTTTGAATAAAACCCTAACCCTTGCTCTTCTATGGGAACCACTGATATCAATATTTCAGACAAGAGATGATCCAAAGCCAGAAAGAGACTTCCTTTTCTCTGGGTCTCTGGGAATGTTTGATCTGAGAAAATGAGGAGACGGGAATTCTCTGAACTCTAGTTTGTAACCTAGAAATGAAATTGAGGAAGCCACCCATCTGTTGACACTGCCAGATCTTTGAAAACTGTAGAAGCCTCCCCCCCCCACTCGAGCGAGCAGGGGGGCGCCCCTTCATCAGGAGGCTTTAGTCATTTGTTTTTCGGGTTTCCTGCCCCAGGTCCTCTTTTTGCCCTGGGACTGACCCTGAGGTCTACCCCTTGAACCTGACGGTAGAGGCAGCACGTTTAAAAGTAAAAACGCTTAAAACTTCTTAACTGGTAAAATAACTTTTCCCATTAGAATTTTTTTGGATATACCGTATATACTCGAGTATAGGCCGACCCGAATATAAGCCGAGGCCCCCAATTTACCCCCAAAAAAACTGGCAAACTTATTGACTCGTGTATAAGCCGAGGGTGAGACATGCCTGTCCATCCCTGTGTGTGTGTCCGTCCCTGTGTGTCCGTCCATCCCTGTGTGTGTGTGTGTCCATCCATCCATCCATCCCTGTGTGTGTGTGTGTGTGTCCATCCATCCATCCATCCCTGTGTGTGTGTGTGTCCATCCATCCATCCATCCCTGTGTGTGTGTGTGTGTCCGTGTGTGTGTGTGTGTGTGTGTGTGTGTGTGTGTGTGTGTGTGTGTGTGTGTGTGTGTGTGTGTGTGTGTGTGTGTGTCCAGCCTACCTGTGTCCCGAGCCTCCGTCCCGTGCCTTGCCTCCTTGCCTCCGTCCCGTGCCTTGCCTCCTTGCCTCCGTCCCGTGTCGTGTCGTGCCTTGCCTCCGTCCCGTCCCGTGCCGTGCCTTGCCTTGCCTCCGTCCCGTGCCTTGCCAGGATCGCCTCGGCGGCCATTCTAAAATTCAAAAGCCCCGCCTCCGCCTCCGCCTGTGATAGGCGGAACACTGAATTTCCCAGCAGCCTGTGTTCCGCCTATCACCGATATCGTCTCATCCTCGTACTACGGACGAGGATGAGACGATGTCCGTGATAGGCGGAACACAGGCTGCTGGGAAATTCAGTGTTCCGCCTATCACAGGCGGAGGCGGAGAAGGAGGCGCGGCTTTCAAATTGTAGTATGTCCGCCGTCTGTCTGCTCGATACGCTGATCGAGCAGTCAGACGGCGATGACTCGAGTATAAGCCGAGGGGGGCACTTTCAGCCTCAAAAAAGAGGCTGAAAATCTCGGCTTATACTCGAGTATATACGGTACTTATCCAGATTGTCTCCAAATAACCGTTCTCCATGAAATGGGAAACTGGCAAGAGCTTTTTACATGGCACTTTGGCTGACCAATTTTAGGATAGGATTCTACACACATGCACCTTCCCTAGCATGAGCCGTGAGGCCTGGAGAATAGAATCTTTCATAGAGTCTACTGTGAAACACAATGCTTCCGATATACCGGCCAAATCCTTGTCCTGCTGATCAGGAATAACCTTGAGTACCTCTACAAACTGGTGCTTTATGGACTAAGATACCCCAATCGCCGCCAATGCGAGAAAAAAAAAATATATGTTTTCAAAAAGAAATTCCAACTTCTTATCTGTTGGATGCTTCAACATTTGAGCACTGTCTACAGGACAAGTTGGGTTTTTGTTTACAGAGGATGTAGCAACGTCAATTGCTGGTACTCTATTTCCTATAGAATTCTTCCTCCATAGGATAAAGTATAGAAAACCTTTTAGGAGGGGGAACAACTATTTATCTGGGTGCTCCCACTTAGAATACATAAGCTACTTTAGCCATGAATGGATAGGAAAGGCATGAACAGATTGGGGAGGCTTTAGTGAACCCAAACCAGAGGTGGGCGCTTCGACTGACTGCGTTACAGGCAGTAAAAAAAAAAAAAAAAAAGTCGATTGGACCAATTTAGTGAGAGACTGCACTAACAGTCTTTCCTGTGAAGCCAATCCTTCCATATTAGGATCTTCAGAAGAGGAGTCATATTCCTGATCTTTTGAGAGAAATGCATTATCTCTCGCACCTTGTTCCTCAGCATGAGGGTCCTGAGCAGTGGACGTGGATCGGCTACGCTTAGGTCCACTCCGGGACATGATTAAAGTATCAATCTTTTGCTCCAAACTTAAAATGGTAGAAGAAAAAAAAAAAAAAACCCTTCATGATATACACAGGGGCTGCAGTGTCAAGAGCAGCTGCAACACCAGCCCCTCCTGGTGGCTCACTCTGACCGGCCACATCACTCTCAGAGGAGGATGCCATTTTTTTTAATGGATCTAGGCTGTCATGTGACAATACACCTTCTAGAGCCCTTTGAGGCGTTTTTACCCCCCTTCTGCTCATAGTACCTCTGCTTTGTGCATCGGGCTACCAGAAGGAATACATTCACTGATTGAGTGATAGTTCAGCTCTGCTGCTGCTATCAATGCCCAGCCTGATGCAATAGTAAATGTGTCAAAGGAATTGCCCGTGTCAAACCTCTTAATGCCAACCTTTGCTTGTGTCCCTCCACAGCCAGCAACACAATGGTGCCTTTTAAACCATGCCTCCTCGGGTTGGACACCAATGCCACGCTAAGCCCCGCTCCAAGCTTTGCCCACAGCTCTTCCCCTTACTTTTAAAAAAAGAACAATTTCCCTGACAAGAGGCGGGCTCCAGGTCTTATGCGATCCATGGGAGGAAGCAGAAATGGCACGGGGGGGGGGGGGGGGGGGGTTCTGGAAGCCGCCGAGTGGCACGAGCCTAAGGCGGTGAGTGCTCAATACAGCCCCCAGTGGTGTCACACAGGCATGACAGCATTTACTGAAAAAAAAATTCTTAGAAAGCTCCACATACATTTCCTGCCGCATGGTTTTCTGTGGCAAACCAACAGACCAAATCTTCACCCTTCATGGTGGGTCCCGTTAAACCTTCAGGAGCTGGGGTTCCTCGAGGAAACACACAAACCTGGACCTGTAATAGCCCCTCGTCAGTAAAACTTTATGGCCTTACTACCAAAAAGTACTGGATCCCGGGGTCCAGCTCTCTAAAAAGAGAAGCATTCGCAGGCAAAACCTTGTTTCTTCGGATATGAGGCTTGGGTACCATTCAGTTCGGCGTAAGACACTTTGAATGGTTCCGGCAGCATGGCTAGCCCCAGCAAGGATTGCTCCAGTGGAGCTCAGCACATCTTTACTCGTGACCAACTCCTTAGACACTGGCGGAAAAAGTGAGCTACTTCCAGTAGTGGGAGAGGTTATATAGGGAGTGTACTTTTTGTCTTAGGGCGTGCCAGTGTCCATCACCAGAAGGTGGCCTATAACCACATAGTAACTACTATGGCTCAGTGTCCCGTGATGTACGATAAGAAAGAGAAAGCGATATCCACAGTGGGGACGGAAAGTATTCAAACCCCCTTAAATTTTTTACTCTTATATTGCAGCCATTTGCTAATCACTTGAGTTAATTTTTTTTCCTCATTAATCTACACACAGCACCCCATATTGACAGAAAAACACAGAATTGTTGACATTTTTGAAGATTTATTAAAAAAGAAAAAATGAAATGAAATATCACGATTCTAAATTTTCAGACCCTTTCCTCTGTATTTAGTAGAAGCACCCTTTTGATCTAATGCATGATGCAACAAGTTTTTCCACACCTGGATTTGGGCATTCTCTGCCATTCCTACTTACAGATCTCCTCCAGTTCCGTCAGGTTGGATGGTAAACGTTGGTGGACAGCCATTTTTAGGTCTCTCCAGAGATGCTCAATTGGGTTTAAAGAGGAAGTAAACCCTGATGGGTTTACTTCCTCTTTGATTCCCTGCAAAGGTAAAGCATAATGGACTACTATGCATCGCATAGTAGTCCATTATGAGTCACTTACCTGACACAGGTGCCAGCGAAGTCACCGCTGTCCCCTGTAGTTCCGAGCGTCCATCTTCTTGGTGGGTCTCGCTGCTCTGGCGCTGCGATTCGCCGGAGCCGCGATGACGTCACTTCCACGCATGCGCACGGGAGCCGACACTCGCGGCATATTGCAGCGATCTGAGGCCTGCCCAGTGCGCATGCGCCGTAGACAGCGGTGGCTGTCTTCGGGTAAATCTCTCCTAAACCATACAGGTTTAGGAGATATTTCTTGGACCTACAGGTAAGGCTTAATCTAGGCTTACCTGTATGTCAAAGTGGTTTATAAAGGGATTACAACCACTAATTCAGGGCTCTGGCTGGGCCATTCAGGAACAGTCACGGAGTTGTTATGAAGACACTCCTTCGTTATTTTAGCTGTGTGCTTAGGGTCATTGTCTTGTTGGAAAGTAAACCTGCAGCCCAGTCTGAGGTCCTGAGCACTTTGGAGAAGGTTTTCATCCAGGATATCCCTGTACTTGGCCGCATTAATTTTTCCCTCATTTGCAACCAGTCGTCCTGTCCCTGCAGCTGAAAAACTCCCCCACAGCATGATGCAGCCACCACCATGCTTCACTGTTGGGACTGTATTGGACAGGTGATGAGCAGTGGTTTTCTCCACACATACCGCTTACAATTAAGGCCAAAAAGTTCTATCTTGGTCTCATCAGACCAAATCTTATTTCTCACCATATTGGAGTCCTTCGGGTGTTTTTTTTTTTTTAGCAACCTCCATGGAGGCTTTCATGTGTTTTGCACCGAGGAGGAGCTTCCGTCTGGCCACTCTGCCATACAAGCCCCGACTGGTGGAGGGCTGCAGTGATGTTGACTTTCTACAACTTTATCCCATCTCCCGACTGCATCTCTGGAGCTCAGCCATAGTGATCTTTGGGTTCTTCTTTACCTCTCTCACCAAGGCTCTTCTCCCCCGAGAGCTCAGTTTGGCCGGACAGCCAGCTCTAGGAATGGTTCTTGTCATCCCAAACATCTTTCATTTATGGATTATGGAGGTCACTGTGCTCTTAGGAACCTTAAGTGCAGCAGAATTTTTTTTTGTAACCTTGGCCAAATCTGTGGCTTGCCACAATTCTGTCTCTGAGCTCTTCAGGCAGTTCTTTTGACCTCATGATTCGCATTTGCTCTGCGCTGTGAGCTGTAAGGTCTTATACAGACAGATGTGTGGCTTTCCTAAGTCCAATCAGTATAATCAAACACAGCTGGACTCAAATGAAGGTGTAGAACCATCTCAAGGATGATCAGAAGAAATGGACAGCACCTGAATTAAAATAGGAGTGTCACAGCAAAGGGTCTGATTACATAGGACCATGTGATATTTAATTTTTCTTTAACCTCCTCCCACCCGCCCTATAGCCGAATGATGGCCTTAGAGCGGGCGGGTTCCTTCGCCTGGCCATCCCTGGACGGCCTGGTGTTTACTTCCGCAATGCGCGCCGCCAGGGGCGCGCATCGCGGAAGTATTGTATTCGCCGTGTCTCCCGGAGACAGGCAAATACAGATCGCCGTGAACGGCCAATCAAAGCATCCGTTCACAGCGCGATCGCAGCTGCCAATGGGAGATGATCTCATATGTAAACATATGAGATCATCTCCCATTGCAGTGTCTCTCCCTCCTCACACAGAGACAGCGTGTGAGGAGGGAGAGCGATCTGTGTGTCAGCCCCAGTGCCAGTGTCAGCCCCAGTGCCATCTGTCAGCCCAGTGCCACCTGCAAGCCCAGTGCCATCTGTCAGCCCAGTGCCTGCCGTCAGCCCAGTGCCATCTGCCAGTAGTGCCAGTGCCGCCAGTGCCACCTGCAAGCGCCAGTGCCTGCCATCAGCCCCAGTGCCGTCAGCGCCAGTGCCACCTGCCAGCGCCAACGCCACCTGCCAGCGCCACCCGTCAGCCCCAGTGCCGCCCGTCAGCCCCAGTGCCGTCAGTGCCGCCAGCCCCAGTGCCGCCCGTCAGCCCCAGTGCCGCCAGCCCCAGTGCCACCTGCCAGCCCCACTGCCGTCAGCCCCACTGCCGTCAGCCCCACTGCCGTCAGTGCCACCTGCCAGCGCCAGTGCCATCCGTCAGCCCCAGTGCCGCCTGCCAGCGCCAGTGCCAGCGCCATCCGTCAGCCCCAGTGCCGTCAGCCCCAGTGCCGCCAGTGCCACGTGCCTGTGCCACCTGCCAGCGCCAGTGCCGTCAGTGCCACCTGCCAGCCTTATTTGCCAGAGCAAATAGCCAGCCCCATCTGCCTCCAGTGCCATCTGCCTCCAGTGCCATCTGCCTCCAGTGCCATGTGTCGTCAGTGCCACGTGGGGTCACTTTGTGGGCATTTCCATTGTCCTGGTGCTCCAGGGCCTTCAAAACTGTAATAGGTGGTTGAGAAATAAGATGTGTAATTTATGCTCCTAGAACGCCTGATGGTGCTATTTAAATATTGGGCCTCTGTATGTGGCCAGGCTGTGTAAAAGTCTCACACATTTGGTATCGTTATACTCAGGAGGAGTAGTAGAACGTATTTTGGGGTGTCATTTTTGCTATGTACATGCTATGTGTTGGAAATATCTTATAAATGGACAACTTTGCGTAAAAAAAAAAATGCGTTTTCATTTTTTTTCCACATTTTCCCAAAACTTCTGGAAAAAAAAATGAACCATTCAAACGACTCATTATGCCTCATAGATTATACGTTGGGGTGTTAGCTTTCCAAAATGGGGTCACTTTGTGGGCATTTCCATTGTTCTGGTGCTCCAGGGCCTTCAAAACTGTAATAGGTGGTTGAGAAATAAGATGTGTAATTTATGCTCCTAGAACGCCTGATGGTGCTATTTCAATATTGGGCCTCTGTATGTGGCCAGGCTGTGTAAAAGTCTCACACATTTGGTATCGTAATACTCAGAAGGAGTAGCAGAACGTATTTTGGGGTGTCATTTGTGGTATACACATGCCATGTGAGAGAAATAACCTATTACATTGAAAATTTTGTGAGAAAAAATAAAATAAAAAATCTTCATTTTGCAAAGAATTGTGGGAAAAAGACGACAACATCAAAAACCTCACCATGCATCTTAGTAAATACCTTGGAATGTCGACTTTCAAAAAAGGGGTCATTTGGGGGGTATTTGTACTTTCCTGACTTGTTCGTGTCGCAAGAAATGAGATAGGCCACCAGTACATCAGGTGTGATCAATTTTGTGCGATTCGCACCACAGCTTGTAGACTCTCTAACTTTCACAAAGACCAAATAATATCCACTAATTTGGGTTATTTTTACCAAAGATATGTAGCAGTATAAATTGTGGCCAAAATTTATGAAAAAAAAAAAATTATAATTTGCAAAAATGTTATCACAGAAACAAAGAAATATGCGTTTTTTTCAAAATTTTCGGTCTTTTTTCATTTATAGCGCAAAAAATAAAAACCCCAGAGGTGATCAAATACCACCAAAAGAAAGCTCTATTTGTGGGAAAAAAAAGGACACAAAATTCATTTGGGTACAGTGTTGCATGACTGAGTAATTGTCATTCAAAGTGTGAGAGCACCAAAAGCTGAAAATTGGTCTGGTCAGGAAGGGTGTTTATTTAAGTGCCCAGTAAGCAAGTGGTTAATAAATCTGCAAAAATGTCAACAATTCTGTGTTTGTCAATATGGGGTGCTGTGTGTACATTAATGAGGAAAAAAAATGAACTTAATGATTTTAGCAAATGGCTGCAATATAACAAAGAGTGAAACATTTAAGGGGATCTGAATACTTTCTGTCCCCACTGTTATATTTATCAAAACATGTCATACTTGCCTCCTCTGTGCAGTTGGTTTTGCACAAAGCAGCCAGGATCTTCCACTTCTTCAGTTGCCCTTTGCTGCTCCTGGCCCCTCCCTCCTACTGAGGGCACCCACAGTCAGCAGCTTCCTTTTGCTTTTAAAAGGTAAATGAGAGGCAAATGTGGTCTTTGACAGAGGACCTGTCATGCTTATTTCAATTACAAGGGATGTTTACATCTTTGAACCCAGATCTCTCAATAACAGAGGACCTGTCGTGCTTATTTCAATTACACGGACTTCACACCTGAGGGAGGAGGGCTCCCCCCTACAGGAAACACAATCACTTTACAGCTTGTTATAAGTCCCCACTCCTCCTCTTGATCCCCAGTTTGTAATAAAGTAATCCAGAACCAGTTCACAAGGAGAATCACTCCACATTAGGTACTTCACCACCTAGTGTTCAACTAATTTTCCCTCCACATAGGGCAGAAAGTTGGCCTGCCACCCTGGAAGGTTCATAGAAAATACCTTTACCAGTAAGTCTAATGTAGGTTTTCTCCCATAACCTTCCACGACGGCTCACCTGAGAGCATCATCAAGTAAAAACAGGCCTACCTTCAAGGTCACAGCTCGTAGGACCTTCCGGCCAAAAGCCAAGTCTTGCTGTGACAACAGTTCCAAAGGGTAGTGCTTCAGCTTTTTCAGCCCAGGAAGTTGCTAGTGACCTGATTGAATGGGCCTTGACCTTTGCTGGTGTTGGGACTCCAGAACTCTCATAAGCCAGGGAGATAGCTCCCCTGATTCATCTCGAGTATGAGTCTTTAGAAGCCTGAAGTCCCTTCCTTGGCCCAGCGTACAAAACTAGTAGGTAATTGGATCTCCTAAACTCCTTTGTTCTCTGTAAATAGGCAAGGAGACACCTATTAACATCCAAACAATGAAAATTATTTCTTCTTTTTATCACAAAAAGATGGCAATGTTATATCTTGCTTCCTATGAGATAAGAATGCTAGCTTTGGCAGATACAAAGGGTCTGGCCTGAGGGTGAGCGAATATCTGGCTGTATTAATAGGAAGGGTTCCTTCATGGACAGCCCTTGAAGATCTGACCCTCCTGGCCGTGGTAATTGCTAACAGAAATTCGATTTTTAAGGTTGGAAACTTAAAGGGAACCTCCTCTATAGGTTCAAATGGGATGTTTAGATAAATGCTTTGCCAGTCTTGTGTCAAAATAGACCAAGAGGGCTGCCATCTGTACCCGAATGGTGCTGACCACTATGCCCTTGTCTACTCCGTCCTGGAGAAACTCCAGGATAACCGGAACAGTGGTGGAGGTCATCTGTTTTTCTATGTCCCAGGAACACAAAGTCTTTCAAATAAAATTTAGTCAATTTTTTTAGTCACTGTTTTTAAGCTCTAGGGGCTCCCTAGACAGGCCGCCAGCTGGAAAAATTCCAGCCTTGGGTGTAGTACTGGTCCCTTCCTGTGAAGATCTGGCCTGTTCAGGAGCTTCCATGGCTCTGCCACTGATCTTAAGCTTGCGAACCAAGCTCTTCTTGGCCACCAACAGGAGGAGCTGGCCTAGGGACTGGCTGAGCCTCAGAAAGACCTGCAAAATCAATGCTAGGGGAGGAAAGGCATATGCCAACCTGCACTGCCAGATCAGGGCATCTAAACCTTCTGATTCCCTTTCCTGTGAAATCAAGAAATCTCTTTACTTTCCTGTTCTGACTGTTGGCAAACAGATCTATTTCCAGATTCCTTATGCGCTACACCAGGGTTTGAAATACTTTAGGGTTCAGTTCCTATTCCCCATGCCTTATTAGCTGAGGAAGTCCGCCTCGGTGTTGCTTGTCCCCTTTATGTGGGCAGCTGATATGGAGAGACCTTTCCCCTCGGCCCAGTCCAGGATCAAAATGTCTTAAAACTTTTTCTTTTTGGGCTTTACTGTGAATTTTTTTTAACCTTTTCTGAGCACCTAGATAAAACATCGCCCAGGCCCTGGCCAAACAGCAATGAGCCCTGAAAGGGAAGGCTGCATAGTTTACCCTTTGATGTAACATCTTTCCACAGGCCTTAAGCCAGACAGCTCTTCTAGCCGAGTTGATTAATGCAGCCGTTTTAGCTGAGGCTTCTGCAAAGTATGCAACAGCTTTTCCTATAACTGATAGGGAGTCAAGTATGTCATCCGATTCGGCTTCCTGTGACAGGTGTTTAGTCAGCTTCTCCACCCAGAAATCTGCATTGCTGGCTACACAAGCTGCCGCTAAGGCTGGACTCATGGCTGATATATTTGCATCCCAGGCCTTTCTAAAGAGGGACTCCAATCTATGGTCCATCAGATGCCCAATACTGCCTGCATCCTCAAAAGAGAGGTCAGACTGCTTGGTGACTTGAGACATAGCGGCATCCAGTTTTGGGGAGCTTAAAGAATGTCTCTCCGTCACCCTCTTTGGATAGAAATCTTTTTCCAGGTTTTTTGTCTGACAATTCTCCTTTCAGTTTCCCTCCATTCCTGTAGGAGCAGATCCTTTGATTGCTGGAGTGGGACCACTCCGGATTGAGCCTTGCTCAGCCACCTGTATACCTTGTCCTGTGCAGTGGTCTTGCAACCTCCTGTGTTTCACTTAACTGGTCTGGATCGGGCGTGACCAGTGCGGAAGCGTAGTGAGGCAGAGACGAGAGGATGTGAGGATGACAGCCAGTGAGAGAGATTGTTGCCGCTCTCCCCCCTCCCCGCTCCGCTTACAACCTCGGCAGGATGGCTTGCTCGGCTCGTTCGGCGTCTCAGGCTCTGATCAGCTGACGCCTGCTGCATAGGAGGGAGACGACCCCCGTGGTAGGCACCTTACCGCACCACATCCCGGAGGGAGTCCACCCCCCCTCTCTCTCTCTCCTGCTATTCTCCAGCTTTATCCCCCTACTTGCTACTGTGGATCGAGGTGGAGAGACGCCAGCTCCGCTGAGTCCTAGGGTATAGAGGAAACCAGAAAGGCTGTGCTGTATATTAGAAACACGAGGCTAAATACTGCGCAGTATTGAGGGGAAGACCTGGCGGACCTGGCAGTTCGGAATGCTTGTTTTCTTCATCTCCTCATGAAACAGTACACTCCCTTGGCTTAATGACTGAGATAAGTGATCCTCTTTTTTTTGTAACTGCAATTGTATTGCAATAGTACTGCTGTATGGAAATAGACTCTCTTTCAGGTCACTGCTACATTGCTATTTTATTTGGAATGCTCTGCCTGATCCCCGGTATACCTAGGCCCATATTATATATATATATCTGATGCAGCTTGTTTTTTGCTGATGGGACATTTTCTTTCAGAGGGGAAGAGGTTGGAGATTACTCATTAAGCATTAACCACTGACCACCGCCATTCTGTTACTACGTGGGCGGGTTTTGGTGATTTCGGGGGGAGACGATGTTGCAACCCCCCCTTTATGGTGCGATTTAAACTTAATAGAGTGCAATACACACCTCTTCCCTTGTATGTATGATCTGCGTTCAAAATTGGGCTGACTCGTCCCTCCACTGCATTATTACAGGGTTCTGGACGGAGGGGGGGGGGGGGGGGGTGGAGCAGGGGGTTCACTCTTCTTTGCTCTCCCCATCTTCTCAGCTTGTGCGGACTGTAGGACCAGGGATATTAAAGGCTGGACAAGTTTAAAGAGCCTGGGGTATTCTTGTGGTGCCCCGACATCATTGCTGGGGGTGAAAGTGAGGTCTGCTGATTTTCTATTATAGGGCGAAATCTAGAGGTCGACCGATATATCGGACGATATTTGCAGTTTTTTAAATAATCGGCATTGGCCGATTGTGCTGATAAAAAGCCGATTTAGAACTACAGCTGGACTTTGAAATGACTTCTGTATAGAAGTCAGTGTGAGTTGCCTGAGTCGTCATAGCAACACTTTCCTCCTCTCTGGGCAGACTGCCAAGAAAAGAACTAAATGATACAATGTTTACACTTGAATGAATGAAGTCATCTCAGTGTGTAGAAGTTCCCAGTTTAACCATTTAAAGACAATCTTTCCTGACACTTGTTGCTTACAAGTAAAAATCCTCTATTTTCTGCCAGAAAATCACTTAGACCCCCCAAAAATTATATATATTTTTTTAGCAGAGATCCTAGGGAATAAAATAGCGGTTGTTGCAATATTTTATGTCACATGGCATTTGCACAGGGGTCTTTCAAATGCATTTTTTTTGGGAAAAAAATACACCATTTAAAAATAAAATAAAAACAGTAAAGTTAGCCCATTTTTTTTTTTTTTTTCGTCCAAAAAGTTTTGACTACCCGTTTTTATTTAATACATAGATTAAAAAAAATAAATAAAAAAAAAAAAACCTAAATCATACATACAAGTAAACTGATTGGAGGTTTTTTTTGTTTAATAAATGTTTAAATGTAAGAAATTTTCTGTATCACTTATGAAGGCTGCTTTCACACTGGAGCGTTGATGGTAAAACGCAAGTTTTAGTGGCTCTTTACCATCATTTTAGCGGTGCTATTTGGCTGCTAGTGGGGCACATATAATCCAGCTAGCGGCCAAGGAAGAGGTTAAATGCACCCATGAAGCACTGCTGCCAAATCGGCAGTGGTGCCCATTCATATCAATGGGCCTGAGTGGTGGCGGAGCGGTATACACCACTCCAAACGTGCTGCTTGGAGGACTTTTTTTTAAGATCCTGCCAGCGCATCGCCTCAGTGTGAAAGCACTCTGTCTTTCACACAGACTGCAGGGGAGCCATTTTGCAGGCACTTTACAGGCTCTATTTTTAGCCCAAAAGCGCCTGAAAAACGCCCCAATGGGAAAGGTGTGTTAGATCAAGGGGGATTAAAAAAAAATAATAATAATAAATAAAAAAGGAAAAAAAAATAATAAATAAAATAAAATCGTCCTAACATATCGGCCCAAAAAAAAAAAATCGGCATCATATATCGGCTATCGGTCGCCATGATTTCTAAATATCGGCATCGGCCAGAGAAAAACCCATATCGGTCGACCTCTAGTGAAATCCACGAGATCCAGGCAGGTATTTAGCAACCATGTCTAGGAAAAGATCTCCTGATGAGCAACCACCCCCAGAGGGTTCACAAATTACTCGCTCCGCTAAGGATAAAACAAATCAAATGGCTTCAGCGGCGGCGGCAAAATTGGAGCGATACGCCCATCCTGGCCCGACCTCACCCGGTAACTCAAATACCCTGCAAGCAAACTTGCACAATAAAGACCCTAAAAATTCCTCCGCCGATAGAAAGAGCCAAGGCTATTCCTCGGCTAACCCCCCCACTTCGTCAGTAGTTAAACTTGGGGGTAGCTATACAAGCGGATAAACTTGATGAGACGGAGAACAGGAACCGAAGAAACAATATTAGGGTAATAGGTCTCCCGGAGTACTGCGAGGGAACTAATTTGATTGTTTTTTTGGAGGGGTGGTTCCATGAACTTTTTGGGAACACAGTACTCACCTCTCTATTTACAATAGAGCGGGCACACCGTGCCCCGGTAAAGATTTGTCATGTGGGAGAGCGCCCTAGGCCTATAATGATTAAAATCCTCAATTACCAGGATAAAGTGTCCCTATTGCGAGAGGCCAGATTGAGGGGAGATATTAGGTTTAAGGGGGCTAGGGTCTCTCTATATCCTGACTTCTCGCCCGATCTTCAGAAACGAAGAGCTGAATTCATACCAGTTAAGCGAGAAATGCTAAAATACAAGATAGAGTACGCGCTCCTTTACCCGACTCGCTTAAGGGTGGTGGCACTTGGAAGGACTTCCTTTTTTAATACACCGAAGGAGGCAGCCCAATGGTTAGAAGAAAAACAAAAGACCTTTAAACATATAGTATCGGGCAGTTATGTTGATTTAAATAGGTAGGGGTCGGGGATTTGATGCGAAGGGGGAGGGGGGGGGGGTTGGGGAGGGAAGACAGGTTACGCTATTTGAAAATTTGCATTTGTACTGTGCACAAACTAGGAGTGGGGTAGGGGGTTGAGCAGCAAGGGAGTGTGGATTATAAGTAAGTACGGGTAGAGGGGGGACAAGAGGCCCCCCTGTGTGGGTGTCGGTTTTGGGTGGAAGTACTTAGTAGGAATGGGGTAGAGGTATGGCGGGGGGGATGTAAGAAGGTCACGAGTGTACCCCTAGGGGGTAGCCCTGTTGGGCAAGGGGGGGGGATGGGAGAGATCGAGTGGGTAGGCGGGCTAAGGGGGCAATAATAATAATAACACAAGTATCCACAAACTTAAAAATGCACTATCTAGTGGGAGAAAATATCACGCTGGGATGGGAAAAAAATTTAAACTTCTATGACGTATACACGAGGCAAGTGTGTAAATTTAAGGGAAACGGGAAGGTTGTGGTTTTTTTTTTCTTTTCCTTTTTTTACTTTTTTTTTTCCTTTTTCTCTAACCTGCCTGATATATAGGGTGCCAAGAAGTGATATAGGCGAAAAGAATTAAGATAATATCTTGGAATGTGCGGGGTTTGGGAGATCCGACCAAAAAGAGATGTGGTTCTGTCAGCATTAGAGGGCAAAGGACCCGGATTGCTATGCTTGCAAGAGACACACCTAACGGGTGAGACTATTCGGTCTCTCCAAGGTCGGAAATTCCAAACCCAATTTCATTCTGTATTTTCAACATATGCAAGAGGGGTTAGCATCCTTATTGATAAGGCAGTCCGGTTTTCCTGCTATAATAGTTGTATAGATGAAAAGGGCAGGTACATCTTTCTATATTGTCAAATTGAAAATAATCCCTATGTGATAGCCAATATGCATGTCCCTCCCCCATTTAAATTGGAGATTTTACATGAGCTATTATCTTTCGTAATAGATAAACCTGATATTCCTGTTATAGCAGTAGGGGACTTCAACTAAGTCTTTAGATAGATTTCCAATTATAAATACATCAATAGCGAGGGACGGAACGAGATTATCTCGCTTTCTACAGGAAGTGGGCCTATGCGATGCGTGGCCTACCCGGTATCCGATGGAGCGACAATACTCCTGCTGCTCAGCGTCCTTCTCCACCTTATCGAGACTTGACATGGTCTTGGTGAACAGCAATGGGTTGGCACGGGTGGATGCGGTGGAATATGGTCCGAGAGGGGTCTCGGACCATTCTCCCTTAACACTGACACTCCGTGTAGGTAAAAAGCAATATCCTGGGCAATGGAAAATTGATCCCTCATGGCTGGAGCTAATGAAGGATACCGACTGGGTGACAACCGAGTTAAAAAATTGTATTCATGTTAATATGGGCACAGCGTCGGAGGGTGCGGTCTGAGACTCTTTAAAAGCTTTTTTAAGAGGACTTTTTATTCAGTAAATTGCTAGAAATAAGGTCGGGATGAAAAAGCGGGAAGAGGAAGCTTCTAAGGCGGCGCTAGTAGCAGAACGGCAGTATATTACAAATCCAAATCCCTCTACACAGAAGGCTTGGTTAGATAAACAGCAAGGAGTACAAGACGATTGTTAGGCGCAAGATTGATAATAGACGTATATTTCAGAGACAAGTGAATTTTGGGGAGGGAGAAAAATTGGGACAAATACTGTCTTTGCTGGTTAAAGTAAATACTGCTCCGTCAGCGATACCATCAGTCAGGACTCCAGAGGGAGAGATTACCTCTGAACCGTCCACCATTAATAGCATATTTCATCGCTACTATAGCTCTTTATATAAATCTAAAGAGGGGGGGGGGCGAAGGGGGAGTAACGGCAGCTTTTTTGGAGAACTTAAGTATACCAACTATAACAATAGAAGACTTGGCGGCACTCGAGGCCCCGATTACTATTGAGGAACTTCAAAAAGCGGTGGCAGAGATGCCTAGTTTGAAAGCACCGGGACCTGACGGACTGCCAATTGAGGTCTACAAAATATATGGGGAGGTTTAACTGCCACAACTGTTGGAGACATTGGGACAGGCACTGGAGATTGGGACTTTGCCTTCCTCAATGATGGAAGCCAACATAGTGGTTATCTCCAAGGAGGGTAAGGATCCTACAGACCCTGCTTCGTACCGTCCGATCTCACTCTTGGGTTCGGACGTAAAGATATTAGCAAAAATTCTTGCAACACGCTTGAAAAGAAGTATCCATAAGCTTATACATCCTGACCAGTCGGGATTTATCCCGAATAGGTCTACCAGTATCAATATTCGTAGACTTCATTTGAATATTCAAATTCCGGTGGACAATGGTGGCTCCAGGGCAATATTGGCCCTGGATGCAGCCAAGGCATTCAATAGTCTCGAGTGGGAATACTTGTTTAAGGTCCTTGATAGATAAAACTGCTTTATACAAACCCCAAGAGCGAAAATTAAAATTAACAACAAGCTTTCTGAGACGTTCCTGTTGGAACGAGGTACGAGGCAGGGTTGCTCCCTCTCCCCCTTACTGTTCGTCTTGGCAGTGGAACTGTTGGCCATCGCCATTAGGGCTAACCCTGATATACAGGGATTTAGGAGAGGACAGCTGGAGGAGAAAATTGCCGATGATGTCTTGCTTTTTCTAGGGGATGTTCAAACTTCATTGAAAGAGGTGATGAGATTGATAAGAGAATTTGGACATATGTCTGGATTAACTATTAATTGGGACAAATCCGCACTACTCCCATTGGATATGGAGTTTAATTATACTCCACAGGACATTGCAAATTTGAAGATGGTGGAGAGGTTTAAATACTTGGGGGTGTGGGTTACAAAGGATGTAAATTCCTATTTGGAAGATAACTTATCCCCACTCCTAGTAAAGTTAAAACAAAAAGGCGGACATTTGGGGCCGCCTCCCCCTTTTGATGGCGGGGCGTTGCAACTTGGTCAAGATGGTATGGCTCCCTCAAATTTTGTACTTTTTACACAACGCACCGATATGGATTGGTGTGAGGTGGTTTAAGAAAATAGAATCCTTATTTAGACTTCTTATATGGAGAAAGGGGCCGCCTAGGATTAGCTTACGGACGTTGCAGCTGTCGCCAGAAGAGGGGGGGGTTGGCGATCCCACATCCTAGACTTTATTATTTAGCGGCTCAGCTACAGCACTTAGCAGGAGCAACAGCTATAAATGAAGCTAGACCTTGCCATAGATTAATGATGTTAGGATGTCCACACAATACGCTTATGGAAGCGCTTGAGGCAAACTCGTTCGATATGCATTGTCCAACAATTATCCAGATCGCCAAACTTTGGAAAACAGTAAAGACTTTATTGGGGTACCAGAAGGTATCCATATTACCCCCCTTTGTGGGACAATAGAAACTTAACTGAGCTATTTAAAGTAGAAAGATGCAGGGAGTGGGTAGACCAAGGGTTAGACCAATTAGCACAGATGTTTCAGGGTTCTGACATTAAATCTTTTGCGGACCTAAAGTCAGAGTTTGTCTTGTTGAACCGTTCGTTCTATAAATATCTCCAGGTCAGGCATGCAATCCAGGCACAATTTAGGTCTCAAGAGGTGCAGTTGATCCAGATCCCGATGCTTTCACAAATTATGTCCATGGATACGCTTAAAGGACTGATTTCTTTTTTTATATGTCAGGCTTGGGGATAAAAGTTTAGACCGAAACAGTGTAGTTGAAAACAAGAGGAGATGGGAGAGGGACATGGGTCCATTGTCCATATCTGACTGGGATTGGATTATGGAACAGGGAGGTAAGGTTTCTATCTCTCCCTCACAGAAAGCCTTCCATCTCTTCTTTTTCCATCGAGTATACCATACTCCCAGGAAAATGTTTAAACTGGGTTGGAGAGATAATGATCAGTGTCCCAAATGCGGCCAAGTCAGTGATTTTATCCATATGTTTTGGAGGTGTCCGAAGCTGTTTAGGTATTGGACACAGGTTGTGGATCATGTAAATAAAGTTTTCGGTTTGACATTGGAGGCAACGGTAAGGACTTGTCTATTGGCTATACCAGAGGGACATAATTCCAAAAAATAAGTTTATACCAGTTAATAGATGCCTTTTTCAGGCAAGAAAGTTAATTGCTCAAAACTGGCAGTCACACCTTAGCCCGCTAGCTGAAACTTGTCTAGTTAACATAATAAAAATTAACAACAATGAAAGAGTTTTTTTTGTTAAACAGGGCAATAGTAAGAAGTTCGAGAGGATATGGGGCTCTGGGCTGGTGAAACTGGGGATTCCCCCATAGTTAGATGAGATGTAACGTGTGCTCTCACAGTCTACAGTTTTTTTTTCCTAGCCGGCTGGGGTGTGTGTATTTCTGTGCCTCCCTTTGCGCTGGGGGGTAGGGGGGGGCAGCGGGCAGAAAATAGAATATATGCAGCCAGGAGTAGATTTATGAGAACAATTGTTAAGCTTATTTTAAAAAAAGCTTAACGGGGGGCGGGGCGTGTTATTTTTCCTGTCCACCCGGCCCTGATTGGATTTTAACTTTGTTTAAAATAAAAATTTAAGTAAGGAAATATGCCATGATGATGTGGAAATCGGGAGGAGATATAAATGAGCTGCAAGGTGAATTAAGTCTCCTGTATAAACTCACTGAGGTGGCAATAAAAAATAAAAATAAAAAAATAACTGGTCTGGATCCACCTCCCCATCTGAGCTGTGGTCTGACCTGGGTTTCCATTCCCCATCCTCCTCTACCTGAGCTAGAGTTAGTGACTTCGGAGGGTGTCCCAGTGTTCTCCCACCCTGAGAGACTTTCCTGGGAGAAAGTCTTATCTAGGGGCAAGCTGTTCTGGGTCAGGGCCTTGGGCTGATGACTGACCGGCGGCTTCATGGAAAGATTTGATTGTTGTCAGCATTTTCGTCTGCATAGATGAAAGGAACTTCAAGGTCGAGGCCTCTTTCCCTGCTAACTTGATAAATTTTTAGCAGAAGGGCTTGGAATTTTGGGAGCTTATCCTTACAGTACCCACATTTGTTTGAGGAGCTATGCCCTGTTGCGGCAGGGGGCTGTCTGTCTATCTGGGACCTCCTGGGTTCCACTGGAGGATTCTGTAAGACAGGAGATAGGGGAAGACAGAGTAAAATTACATGTATGCTCCAACTGTGGGCTTGTACTGGGGAGGAGGGAGGGTAAGGTGATGGGTGAGGCCCAGCCTTTTTTAGTTGGCCCCAGAATCTCAGACTCCTTAGAAGCCAAGGGGTGAGAGGCCATGGCTTCTAAGGGGGGTTTCTACTAAACAAAACAAACATGACTGTATCTCTCGAACACAGCAGCAAAATCGTGGGGATCAAGGGGAAGGGAGGGGACTTATAACAAGCTGTCAATCTATTGTGTTTTCTGAAGGGAGGAGCCCTCATCTCTCAGGTGTGCTGTCCTGGAAGGCGATAGGAGAAAAAAAAAATATTTAAGAGCCCCATCTCTCCATGCTTGTGAGCAGAAACAAATTACGCAAGTCGTGCCCACATATGTAAACAGTGTTCAAACCACTAGGTATCGTCGAAAAATCAGAGCGAGAGCAATAACTCTAGTGCAAGCCCCCCCTGCAACTCTAAACAGGTAACCTGTAAAATCTTTTAAAGAGAGTTGCCTATGGAGATTTTTTAAGTACCGTTGTTTGTCGCCATTCCACGAGCATGTGCAACTTTTTTCTTTTTCTTTAAACGTGTGCAACTTTAAAGCATGACATGTTGGGTATCTATTTACTCGGCGTAAAATTCACATTATACAAAAAAAATTGGGGTAACTATTGTGGGGTTTTTTACAAAAATAATTGTGTTTAAAGAGGAAGTAAACCCTAATGGGTTTACTTCCTCTTTGATTCCCTGCAAAGGTAAAGCATAATGGACTACTATGCATCGCATAGTAGTCCATTATGTGTCACTTACCTGACACAGGAGCCAGCGAAGTCACCTTGTAGTTCCGAGCGTCCATCTTCTTGGTGGGTCTCGCTTCTCCAGCGCTGTGATTCGCCAAAGCAGCGATGACGTCACTCCTGCGCATGCGCACGGGAGCCGACACTCGCGGCACATCGCCGCGATCTGCGGCTTACCCAGTGCGCCACTGTCTACGGCACATTCTGCATAGACAGCGGTGGCTGTATTCAGGTAAATATCTCCTAAACCGTATAGATTTAGGAGATATTTCTTATACCTACAGGTAAGCCTTAAATCTAGGCTTACCTGTAGGTCAAAGTGGCTTGTAAGGGTTTACAACCACTTTAACCACTTCCCACCCGGCCAATGCACATATACGGCCGGGTGAGAGCCGCCTACTCCTGATAGGACGTTCAGGAACGTCATTCAGGAGTAGCGGGATCGCGCGCGCCCGCCCGCGCAGCGGCGCGATCCCGATGCGCCCGTGTCACCCGGACACGGCGCATCTCAGATCGGCAGGAGGGCTCTGTGATTGGCCCTCCTGATCACATGACGGCCGTGTCCAATCACGGCCGTCATGTGATGTAAACAAACAGCCGGTTGCTAGGCAATCGGCTCCTCCTCTCCTCACACGGAAGTCACCGCTGAGGAGAGGAGAGCAGATCGCTGCAGCCGGCTGATGATCAGTGAGTATGGGCTGCTTTTTACAGCTTTTTACTCACTGATCACCAGTCTAGTGTACACAGTAAACACACCACACAGTAAACACACCACACAGTATAAACACAATGTCCCCACACATGTCCCCAAAACATACATGTCCCCAAATAATAAAAACACATGTCCCTAATAATAAAAACATGTCCCCCACATATGTCCCACTAAAATCACATGTCCCAATGATTATCTGCACACATATGTACGTGATCACCTGCACACATCTGTACATGATCATTTGCGTACATATGTCCGTGATCACACAAACCAATTATTATACACTTAACGGATTTTTTTTTACCAAAAACATGTAGCAGAATAAATTTTGGCTTAAATTTATGACAAAATTTGATTTTATTGGATTTTTATTGAAGTAGAAAAAAGAAAATGTTTTTTTTTTCCAAATTTCCGCTTTTTTGCGCTTATATCGCAAAAAATAAAAAACAGAGTCGTGAATAAATACCACCAAAATAAAGCTCTATTTGTGCGAACAAAATGATAAAAATTTCATTTGGGTACAGTGTAGCACGAACGCGCAATTGTCACTGAAAGCGCTAGAGCGCTGAAAGCTGAAAATTGGGCTGGGAAGGAAGGGGGCGAAAGTGCCCTGTATTGAAGTGGTTAAAAGGCCGCTGTGCAAATACAGTGCGAGAAAAAAAAATTAAAAAAAATTTCCCTGATCGCCGCCATTACTAGTATAAAAAAAAATTTAAAAATTAATAAAAATGCCATAAAACTATCCCTATTTTGTAAACGCTATAACTTTTGCGCAAACCAATCGCTTATTGAGATTTTTTTTTTTTTACCAAAAATACGTAGAATATGTATCGGCCTAAACTGAGGGAAAAAAAAATGTTTTTTTTTTTAATATATTTTTGGGGGATATTTATTATAACAAAAAGTAAAAAATAATGCGTTTTTTTCAAATTTGTCGCGCTATTTTTGTTTATAGCGCAAAAAATAAAAACCGCAGGGGGTGATCAAATACCACCAAAAGAAAGCTCTATTTGTGGGGAAAAAAGGACGTCAGTTTTGTTTGGGAGCCACGTCGCACAACCGTCAGTTAAAGCCACACAGTGTCGAATCGCAAAAAGTGATCTGGTCTTTGACCAGCAAAATGGTCCGGTCTGTAAGTGGTTAACTTGTAAGCAACAAATGTCAGCATAAGGCTAGGTCAGCAAGTGATTAAAAAGCAAAGGCCATTTTTAAAAACATTCAATTACAATATACAAAATGATACACGAGCCATATTTTGTTTTTCAATTCCCCCCCCCCCCCCTTTTGCTGCTTGTGCAGCTAAACACTCCATTCAAGAGGAATTATCCTGCAAAATCAGATGAGCAACCACTGTGGGGTAAACTCACTAATACATATTACATGCGATATTAGTGTCACATGACTATTTGCATACATGATTGCACAAGACAATTTAACAGTCAATTTATGGAAAAAAAAAATAAGCAAAATGTGACAAATAATGACAAGGCTTCAAAGTTATACAGCTGCAGGCATCATCCCCATAACATTTGTTTATAGATCCGACGATCAACTCTAGAGCTGCACGATTCTGGCTAAAATGAGAATCACAATTTTTTTGCTTAGAAGATGGATCACGATTCTCATGGCGTAACATCATCTTTCACATTAAAACCAAAAAATTTGGCCCAGCTTTACCGTTTATATATATATATATATATATATATATATATATATATATATATATATATATATATATATTTTTTTTTTATTCATTCATCGAAGTTAATTTTTTCCCCAAAAATTGCATTTGAAAGACCGCTGGGCAAATACTGTGTGAGATAAAACATTGCAGCAATTGCCATTTTATTCCCTAGTGTCTCTGCTAAAATATATATAATGTTTGAGGGATCCAAGTCATTTTCTAGCAAAAAATATTGATTTAACTTAAGAAAGAAGTGTCAAAAAGATTTAGACTTTCTGCATTTACAGCTGTTGCAAACTTGGCAGTCTGCACCGATTATTTACACAGAAGTTCTATCCCTTTGCTCTAAGAAGGAAGCTTAGTTACAATGTTGCAAGTTAAAAAAAACTTGGCAGACTGCCCCATGTTTTCCTTTGACAGCTGAGTGAGCAGACTGATTCTTTCATATGCAGTGCCTTGCGAAAGTATTCGGCCCCCTTAAACTTTTCAACCTTTTGCCACATTTCAGGCTTCAAACATAAAGATATAAAATTTGTATTTTTTGTGAAGAATCACCAACAAGTGGGACACAATTGTAAAGTGGAACGAAATCTATTGGATTTCTGAAACTTTAACTAATAAAAAAATGAAAAGTGGGGCGTGCAAAATTATTCGCCCCCCTTGCGTTAATACTTTGTAGAGCCACCTTTTGCTGCGATTACAGCTGCAACTCGCTTGGGGTATGGCTCTATCAGTTTTGCACATCGAGAGACTGAAATTCTTGCCCATTCTTCCTTGCAAAACAGCTCGAGCTCAGTGAGGTTGGATGGAGAGCGTTTGAACAGCAGTTTTCAGCTCTTTCCACAGATTCTCGATTGAATTCAGGTCTGGGACTTTGACTTGGCCAGTCTAACACCTGGATACGTTTATTTGTGAACCATTCCTTTGTAGATTTTGCTGTAGGTTTGGGATCATTGTCTTGTTGGAAGATAAATCTCCATCCCAGTTTCAGGTCTTTTTTTTTTTTTTTTTTTTTTTTTGCAAATATAAGTTTTATTCAGAATTTTCACACATATAGGGTAGAGTCCCCAAACAAGAAAGTACAACATAGACAGTGAAGGACGCAGCCTCCCGAGTGTGCATCACAGTAACAGAAAGTACAATTGCCAACCTTGCAGTACATTGTAAATAGCGAGTGGATCCCACAGGTATCACTCCCTCCACCGATTTTGGTGGAAGGGCCAAAGACATACCAAGGCCGATCAACATCTCCAGGCCCGGGCCCGCTGACAGAGGTCAAGGCTATTGTAAGCAGGCAATAGGTAGCAACCAGAAGAAGAGGAATAAAGTGAGCGCACAAACAGAAGAAAGAGGGGGGGACAAGAGACGTGGGAAGGGGAGTGGGATAGGGTAGGGAAGCAGTGAGGGGAGAGGAGGGGGGGTTTGAGGAAAGAGGGGAGTAAGGAAAGGAGAGACAGGGAATTGATTAGGAAAGAGGAATGGAGGCGATTCAGAGTTCCCCCCATTGACGCCTGTTGACCGGCACCTCTCCACTCAACGCTCCAAAAGGTTTCTGCCTTCTGTCGAGTACACAAACGCATTCCAAAGAGACCAGGTCTTTCTGTAAACTTCCTGCCTATCTTGGGCAGTCATGATCAAATCCTCCATTTTGTTAATATCTTCCACCCTCCGTAGCCACATTGCCACGGAGGGGGGAGTTTGTTGCTTCCAGAGCAGAGGGATACAAGATTTGGCTGCATTGGTGAGATGGCGCAATATGGACCGTGCATATATCTTAGGGGGTAGATCCGATACGTGTAAGAGGAAGAACGCCGGGTCATTCGGGATCTGCCACTCTGTGAATTTTTGGGCTATGTTTCGGACAGCCGTCCAAAAGTCAGAGAGCTTGGGGCAGGACCAAAAGACATGCAGGATCGTACCTCCTGCCTCCCCACAGCGCCAGCAACATGCAGACACGTCCGGGAAGATAAGGTGGAGGCGGCTGGGAGTCAGGTACCATCTCGTGAGGATTTTATAATTCAGCTCCTGTGTTTTGGTGCATATTGAGGATTTCAGGGTGAACCTTAGAACCCGTGCAATTTGCGCGGGTGTGAAGGTGCGATCCAGATCTCCCTCCCATTTCGCGAGACTAGAGATACGGTGCGTTTGAGGTGGGGTATTCAATAATACATACATTTTAGAGAGAAGTCGGGAGATGGGTTCCGTGCCAGATATGTATTAGTTTCAGGTCTTTTGCAGACTCCAACAGGTTTTCATCCAGAATGGGCCTGTATTTGGCTGCATCCATCTTCCCCTCAATTTTAACCATCTTCCCTGTCGCTGCTGAAGAAAAGCAGGCCCAAACCATGATGCTGCCACCACCATGTTTGACAGTGGGGATGGTGTGTTGAGGGTGATGAGCTGTGTTGCTCTTTACGCCAAACATATCGTTTTGCATTGTGGGCAAAAAGTTCGATTTTGGTTTCATCTGACCAGAGCACCTTCTTCCACATGTTTGGTGTGTCTCCCAGGTGGCTTGTGGCAAACTTTAGATGAGACTTTTTATGGATATCTTTGAGAAATGGTTTTCTTCTTGCCACTCTTCCATAAAGTCCAGATTTGTGCAGTGTACGACTGATTGTTGTTCTATGGACAGACTCTCCCACCTCAGCTGTAGTTCTCTGCAGTTCATCCAGAGTGATCATGGGCCTCTTGGCTGCATCTCTGATCAGTCTTCTTGTCTGAGCTGAAAGTTTAGAGGGACGGCCAGGTCTTGGTAGATTTGCAGTGGTCTGATACTCCTTCCATTTCAAAATGATCGCTTGCACAGTGCTCCTTGGGATGTTTAAAGCTTGGGAAATCTTTTTTTATCCAAATCCGGCTTTAAACTTCTCCACAACAGTATTACGGACCTGCCTGGTGTGTTCCTTGGTCTTCATGATGCTCTCTGCGCTTTCAACAGAACCCTGAGACTATCACAGAGCAGGTGCATTTATACAGAGACTTGATTACACACAGGTGGATTCTATTTATCACCATCAGTCATTTAGGACAACATTGAATCATTCAGAGATCCTCGCTGAACTTCTGGAGTGAGTTTGCTGCACTGAAAGGAAAGGGGCCGAATAATTTTGCATGCACCACTTTTCAGTTTTTTATTTGCTAAAAAAGTTTAAAATATCCAATAGATTTCGTTCCACTTCACAATTGTGTCCCACTTGTTAGTGATGCTTCACAAAAAAAAAAAAAAATTTATATCTTTATGTTTGAAGCCTGAAATGTGGCAAAAGGTTGAAAAGTTCAAGGGGGCCGAATACTTTCGCAAGGCACTGTAAAGTGGAGAAACTGAGGGGGTGAATTGAGATAATGATTTTTTTTAATAATTAAAGGGGTTGTGTAAAGGTAAATGTCTTTTCACCTTAATGCATTAAGGTGAAAAAACATCTGACACTGCCACGCCCCGGGCCCCCCCCTCCCGTTTTACTTACCTCACCCCCCGAAAATCCCGCGCTCGCCCCTGCCGTCCTTCTTTGCCACTCAGCCTGGCCGCTGATTGGTTGGAGTGGATGGATGGAAAGCAGCGCAGCCATTGGCTCGCGCTGCTGTCAATCACATCCACTGACGCGGAGCGCCGGGGCCGTGTGATACAGTGAGCGGCTATAGCCGCAGATGCTTCTCACCATGCGAGAGAGCTTGCATGAACGTGAGAAGTACCTGCGGGAGGAAGCAGAAACAGCCGCAGAGGGACCCCAGAAGAGCAGGTTCGGGGCCACTCTGTGCAAAACGAGCTGCACAGTGGAGGTAAGTAGAACATGCTTGTTATTTAAAAAATAAATAAATAATTATTATATATAAAATGTACTTTACAATCCCTTTAAATTGTGCAGCTCTGGTCAACTCTTGTAAAAGCTAACTTGCCGCTGGATTGCTTTTACATGCAGCAGAAGGGAACGTCCCACCTCCACCACAGCTTTACTGGGATCTCCCATTCCACCGGAGTTCCAATCTGCTTTGTTGGGCTCTAGGATATAGTAAGCCAGAAGAAGTGATGACATTACATAACTTCCAGGTTTTATCCGGATGTAAACACTGCAGTTTAAAAATTATAACATATATATTTTTCCCCCCCATTTGATCTTAGTGGATGCAGCATCGGTCCCCCTATGCCTTTGCACTGAGACTAGGCAATCGAACATCGCCGATGGCTTGGTTCTCACAGATGCCCGGAGAACTACTGACTGTCAATCAGGAGCTCTCCACTCTGCTCCTCTATGCTCCTCTATGCTCACTGGAGCGCTGAGCTGTATAGGGGCGGGGAGCAGCCATCTCAGGTTCTCAAAGGCTCGCTGAGAGGCCGAGACAGGCATCAATCCAGGCACCTGGTGGATCCAGACTTTGTCGTGATGAAGCGTGGCTCCCAGGGTTGCTGTAAATGGCATCACACGCTGTTGGCGCAATCTCTGCATACCCTATCCTCTTCATCAGGAGCTCCTATTACACAGGTTACTAGGTATAGATTATCGGCTTCTAGAGTGGCATATTATTATCTATCTTTACATACATAACTTGGATATCTATTATTCTTGTGACATTGTGATCCGGGTCACTACCAGCACCAGACTTGCTCTGAGGCGCCAAGTAGCTGGCTTATTTGTGGACTGGTGGATGGATCATGAGATTCTAATAATGTGACTGTATGCGTTGTCATGTAACATACTTCTTGGGAAGTTTTGTATTTTTTTTTTTGTTGCCTCAGTAGAAAGCATTCTACTTTTTCACTGAAGCAAACAGTTGTGCTCATAAGTTTAGAGAAAATTGAGTACTGTCCGTGATACTTTTTCATTTGCACTAACATACCCCGAAAAATTGTATGTCCCCTTCTTCAAGGTCCAAGCAGTACTGATTTACAAATTTTTAAGCAGAATGTAAAAAAAAAAAAAAAAAAAAAACAAACACCTCTGAGGGAAAGAAGAGAAAAAAAAAAAAAAAAAAAAAAACACATACAAATCAATGGCAATAAAGATAACAGAAGAGTTAGTGAGATAATACAGAGGGAGAGCTATGGAATGGAGGGGGTGCTAGTCACAGAGGGGGTTGTAAAAAAACTTTAGTATAATGAGTAAGGAAACCTATATCTAAATTCAGGCCATTATTTTTTGTGTCAAAAAGAATTATCATTCTTAGTTCAAAGGTTTTCCTTTGCTGGATAGTTCTGAAATTCCCTTTAAGAACTAAAACATTGAGATCTTCTATAGTGTGGTCGGGTTGTGAGAAGTGATGACCCACAGGTGTGCATAAACTGTCTTCTTTATGTTCCTTGATGGTATGTCTGTGTAAATTCATCCTCGTTTGCAACTTCTGTCCTGTTTCACCAACATAAGATCCTTTGCTGCACCTTTTGCATTGGATGAGGTACACAACATTATTGGAGGTACAGTTGTAAGATCCCATCATATTGAAGGTCCCGTTTGTGTGTGTGACACTTTTGGATAGATTGATCTGGTTGCATAGTTTGCAGCGCTTTTTATTGCAGGGTTTGCTTCCACTATTTGCGACTTCATAATCAGAGTGAAGTTTCCTGCTGATTAGTTTGTGTCTGAGGTTGGGTGGTTGTCTGAAAGCCAGTAATGGGGGTTGTTGAAATATTCCTTTCAGAGCTCATAAGTTTACATACCCTGGCAGAATTTGATTTCTCTGCCATTTTTCAGAGAATATGAATAACACAAATAAACTTTATACCATGTACCCTTTAACATCAATGACAGCTTGAAGTCTTTTGTGGTATTTGTGGATGAGGCTTTTTATCTTCTCAGATGTAAAGCTGTCCATTCCTCTTGGCAAAAAGCCTTCAGTTACTGTAAATTCTTGGTCTGTTTTACATGAACTGCACGTTTGAGATCTCCCCAGAGTGGCACAATGATATTGAGGTCAGGAGACTGAGATGGCCAGTCCAGAACCTTCACTCTATTCTGCTGTAGCCAATGACGGGTCGACTCGGCCTTGCTTTAGGTTTATGGTCATGTTAGAATGTCCAAGTACGTTCCTGGCTGATGAATGCAAATGTTCCTCTGGTATTTGAGAACATACTGCATTCATCTTGCTATCAATTTTGACCAAGCTTCCTGTGCCTTTGTAGCTCACACATCCCCAAAACATCAGCAATCCACCTCCGTGTTTCACAGTAGGAATGGTGTACCTTTCATCATAGGCCTTTTTGACTCCTCTCCAAAAGTAGGGTTTATGGTTGTGGCCAAAAAGCTCAATTTTGGTCTCATCACTTAGGGCAGGAGTCTCCAAACTTTTCAAACAAAGGGCCACTTTATTGTCCTTCAGACTTTAGGATGGCTGGAATTTGTGTCCGGCAGGGGCAGAAAATGTCACAGGCCCAGCATCAGTGAGAATAAACATGGCCTCAGGGTTGGTGGTCAATAGGAGGAGGAGTATTCCCCCTATTAGTATGAGGAATATTATCCCATCATTGGTATCAGTGGAAGATATAGTGCCCCATTGTTGGTGTCAGTGGGAGGAATTGTGCCCCAAGGGCCAGATAAAGGTTAGCAAAGGGCTACATTTGGCCCTCGGGCCACAGTTTGGAGTCCCCTGACTTAGGGGTTTGAAAACTGCTGAGTGGCACTCTCAATTCCTTGGATATCTTTTTATATTCCTTTCCTGTTTTATACAGTTCAACCACCTTTTCCCACAGATCCTTTGACAGTTCTTGGACTTGCCCCATGACTCAGAATCCAGAAACGTCAGTGCAGCACTGGATGAAAGATGCAAGGGTCTGCGAGGAGTGCAGAAACATATAGACCTTTTATACACACACACACACACACACACACACACACACACACACACACACTACAAGACACTAGATCACAGGTGAGGATGGTTACCTTTAATAGCTATTCAAGGAGGAGTGCGCATGTGCGGGATCCCAGAGGAAGTCACGCTCTGACCGGGCTCCTCACACCCTGACCCAAAAGAGAGAGAGAGATATTAAGTGCAGGCAGCAGACCAAGATCCCAGGAAACCGGGCAGCAGACACCCTGAGAAGGTGATGAACCGGCGGGCAACAGGTCAGCCAAAAAAAAAAAAAAAGGCAGCACAGGCAGCCCAAAAGTGGCAGATTGGCCGGGCCCTCCCCAGCACAGAGATAGCAGCTCAAGATGGCGCAGGCACGGGGGACGGCACGAGGCAGCACAACAGAAAACGTTGATACAGATCCAGGTATGGGAACACCCCAGGGGGGGAATAGCAAACAAATCCCAGCCAGAGCCCGAATGGACAAGGGACGCCTTCTCATCCCAATCATCTTGAGACTTAGAGGCAGATATCCAGGGAGAATCCCTATCACAGCCCCCCATCGCCAGCCATATTCAGGGACATACAAGAGCCTGCTGACTCCCCAATGTCCTCCATGGATAGAAATATGGCAGAATTGATGAATGCCATCTTCAGCCAACCTAACTCTAACATTATTGAACCTGAACCAAAGCCAGCTCACTATGCTGGGGACACTGTATTACTTGCACGCTTTTCTACAATGCTGCAACAGGAGTTATCAAAAGAATGTACAATAATCACCACAGACCTAAAAAGGGACATTCAATGTATTGGCAAACTATTTGAAATGATCGAGAATAAGCTAGAGAGTACAGTCAAGAAAATTAACCATAACTCACATATGACCACGGACCTCCAGGATGAACTGGAAGAAGCGAACGCCAAAATAGATCTGGAAAATAGATCTCGCAGATATAATGAAAGTATACAAGGCCTCCCTGAAACTCATACAGATCTAGAGGCAGCAATGATTGAACTAATGAAAGATCTGATTCCTGACATAAAGACACGTCAAATCGAATCCATCAAACCCTCACGGCCCCTAGGCAGGATGGCCTACCACGCGATATAGTTAAGCCACACTATTATCATATAAAACAAAAAATTAAGGTTTCTTGCAGCACGCAACAGACAAGACCTTACGTTGCTCGGAGCACCAATACAGCTTTTTACAGACCTAGCTTCCTCCACAGTCCAAAAACGAAGAAGCCTGAAGCCTATACTTCAACAGCTTATGAACAAACAGATAAAGTACAAATGGGCATTTCCCTTCAAACTGTCATTCACTTTTAAAGACAAGTCCCACTCCTTTACAACATTCCATGATGGATACGACCTACTGCTGAATTTGGGGATTATTTTGAGAGACTCGAACACCCTTCCCCCTCACGCCAGGAGAAAATCGCTCCCTTTCACCGTTGTGGCAGGACCAAAGAAATACACTAATTAGAAGATCGCCTCAAACCACCTGAAGGCAGGAGTGGTAACTGCCTCTGATGAGATTGCTATTCTTTCACAACCCAGACCAAGGGAGGTCTACTCATAAGGGTAGACCATACACAGTTGCCCCTGACACATTGCCACAGAGCTGCAAGTGGCACAACCTATTTAAATGACTTTAAAGTTAGTTTGTTTACTTAAATCAGCCATGAGTTAATTCCAAAATGATGGGGAGGGCTTGGGACCTTAAACCCAGAGAGGGGCCAATAAGGAGCCCCTTGGCCCGTGTCTCCGGGATGGGTACCACCGTGGGGAACTGCCCGTCCCAAAGATGTGGATCCAGAAACGGGGGGGGTTTGGTTGGTCGGCCTGGACTGCTCACAAAAACTTTAGAACATATTTTGGAGTTTTTTATAAAAAAAAAAAAAAAAAAAAAAAAAAAAAAAAAAAAAGGTATCTGACTGCCTTTATATAGGTAACTGTTTACTGGGTTGGGGTGGCAATACCCACTTGTGAGACTGCCCTTTTCTGTTGATGAGGGTACCCTCGCACAAACATTGAGTCTGTCAGGGGCAGAGCCCCAACATGTCTCTCGTTTACCTAGTTATACTAAGAGTGCAATAATGGGCCTAAGGCCAAACGTTCTATTCTCTATTTCTTATCTAACCTGCTCTCTTATCTTTTCTTTCCCTTACACTTTACTGATCCCAGTTATGGCTCCACACTTCAACCATGAAAACTGGTCTGCTGTATCAATATGTGACACAAGGTAAGAGTGCTCTGCCCTACCACGATGGCTAAACTTTACCCCACAGATTATTCCATAATCTCTCACAATGTACATGGCTTTAATTCCCCAACAAAACGAACCAAAGCTTTCCAATTTTACTATACCCAAAAAGCTGATGTTCTCCTGTTTCAGGAGACCCATTTCTCTAAAGCATCAGCCCCACCGATAGTTGAATAACAAATATCAGCAACATTATTTAGCGTCAGGCCTGGAGAGAAAAAAAATAAAAAAAATAAAAAAAAAGCATGGCAGTGGGGACAGACAGAATTTTTTGTTAAAATGCTTAAAATATTGATGTCTAGAGCACAGGGACAGGTGATCATGGGAGGGAACAGCAATATACCACTGGATAGAACAATGGATAAATCAGACACCTCTAAAATACTCCTTTAAAAAAAAAAAAAAAAACACCACTTAGTAGCAGTAAGATTGCATGTCTGCTTCATTTCTATAACCTGATAGATATTTGGAGGGAAAAGAACCCCATGGTCCGGGATTACACACATTCGCAGGTACAACACACATACTCCCGGATTGACCATCTTTTAGATCATACCCATCTGTTACCACACATAACTTCGGCCAAAATACTGAATACGCCTTGGTCTGATCATTCCCCTATTAAACTCTTCACTACGGGACTCAAATCACGCCCTCCCCATGGAGACTAAATGCAAGCCTATTGAACGGGTCGTACGTTACGCGGAAATTGAAAAAGAACTCCAGACCTTCTTTCGATTAAACAAGGCCTCGGATACATCCCGGCAATAAATTGGGTGGCACATAAGGCGGCATAAAGGGGAAAATTAATACAAATAGCGGCTAGAGCTAAACGTAATTGAGAACAAAACAAACAATTAGAACTGAAACTAGATAAGCTAACCCAGGGGTTGACAAATTTGCTTTGAATTTAGGAGCCAGTTAAAAAAGTTAGGAGCCAGTTTTTTTTTTTCAGCTCCCGGGTAAGGCCACTCATTTTCACCCCCTATCCCTAACTCACAATGGAGCACCCAGTCAATAACTCCATTGAAACGCTGTTACATCAGGGGTATGGGCTGACCAGAAAGAGTAAGGCTGGCTGGCAACAGATGGAACTGGCTGGCACTGGCAGGTGGCACTGGTTGCCACTGGAAGGCACGTGGAACTGCCAGATGGCACGACAGGTGACACTAGTTGGCGATGGCAGGTGGCCCTGGTTGGCGATGGCACTAGTTGTCACTGGCAGATGGCACTGATTGGCGGTGGCACTGATTGGTGGTGGCAGGTGGCACTGATTGGTGGTGGCATTGGTAGGTGGTGGCAGGTGGCACTGACTGGCGGTGGCACTGACTGGCACTGGGTGGTGGCAGGTGGCACTGGGTGGTGGATGCAGGTGGTATTGATTGGTGGTGGCACTAGCAGGTGGCACTGATTTGTGGTGGCAGGTGGCACTGATTGGCGGTGGCAGATGGCACTGATTGGCGGTGGCACTGGCAGGTGCCAATGGTTGGCACTGGCACTGATTGGCGGTGGCAGGTGGCACTGATTGGCGGTGGCACTGGTAGGTGGCACTGGTTGGTGCTGGCACTGGCTGGCGCTGGCAGGTGGCACTGGTTGGTTGCAGGTGGTATTGATTGGAGGTGGCACTGGTTGGCACCGATTGGCACTGGCAGGTTTCACACGGAGCACTCTGTTACGGAAATGTAACAGAGGAGCTGGCGGGACCCTGCCGGGGTGTGAAACTGACAAGTAACAGAGAGGTGGATATGTCAGATTTCAGCCTGATGTCGGGGTGGGCGGGACCCTATCAAACACCAGCCAACGATTGGGCTGCTTAAGAAAAGGGGCGGGCCACATACACGTAGCGGCCCGCCCAGATCCCATTGGCTGGTGTTTGATAGCTTGCTGGGTCCCGCCCCCACCCCGGCCGGGTCCCGCCCACCCCGACATCAGGCTGACAGATCCTCCTCTCTCCTTTGCATGTCAGTTTCACACACAGCGCAGTGCTGCAGAGTGTGAAGGAGGGAGGAGGACGGCAGTCAGTGTTAATGCTGCTGCATGTCTGGGGCATCGATAGTGAGTGGGCTGGTGGCAGCTTAGGCGCCAGGGCGCAATTTCTGGTTGCATTGGCGACCTGGCGCCTGGGGTTTGTCGAGCCCTGAGCTAACCAAAGAACAGCATGCTAACCCCCAGGTGGACATAAGGCAAGCGATAGACGATATTAGACTGCCACTGAACCCAAGTTTGACCACTAAAGCTGAGAAATACATTCGCTGGTCCAAACATAAATATTACATGCTGGGGGAAAACCAACCACATTGTTAGCAAGGAAGTTGGTACCTCGAAGTTATAAGCCAACTCTACCTAAGCTGCGTTTGCCTGATGGCCACCCCACACAAAACCCCAAACTGATCCTTAGGGAATTTCATAAATTCTACTCAAAACTATACAGCTCACAAAATAACTATTCTTCAATTAAAGCAGCAGCATTCTTTCAAGGCGTTCAGATACCCCAACTCACACTCCCCCTATGCGGAAATAATGGACAAGGAGTTTACAGAAATAGAGATCAGGCTGGCAATTAAAACCATACATCCTTCTAAAGCCCCAGGACCTGATGGCTTCTCAGGGCATTACAAGAAATACCAGGAGATCCTTGTCCCTCATTTGTGCTCATACTTTAACGACCTCAGGAGGGGGGGGGCAAAATTCCCTTCCACGAAAACACAGCATACATACATGTACTACCGAAACCAGGAAAGGATAATGGTGATTGTGCTATCGCCCAATATCACTGATAAACAGATCTAAAAATAATGACCAAAATATTAGTCCTTAGACTGAATTCCTTCCTCTCACATTATGTCCACCCGGACCAAGCGGGATTTGTCCCAAATCGCCAAGCCTCAGACTAGACCGGCAGAATCATGAATCTTATTTCAGCTATCCAGTCGGACTGTGACGTAAGAGGGAACGTTATAGGATACCCCAGCAGCATCCTTGATGATCAGGGGTTAGTCTTCCCAACCCCTGGACGAGGGACAAGAAAGGGGTGCCCACTGTCCCCGTTATTATTCGCCCTAGCCATAGAGCCCCTGGCTATAAAGATCCGCTCCAGTCCAGACGTTAAAGGCATAGTATGTGGTGACAGGGAACATAAAGGTTTGCTCATTGCAGACAGACAATAACTTCTCTCCCTAATCTATATGCCATACTACAACCATTTTTTGGAGATCTCAGGCTTTAAAATGAATCACAGCAAATCTAGGGCATTAAACCTTTCACTGCCGAATTCCATAAAAAAAAAAAAAAAAAAAAAAAAAAAACACTGGAACAATCCCATCAATTCATATGGGAACCATAAGCTCTTCCATACCTAGGAATACGATTGACATCCTTTATGCAGACCTTATTAGAGGTCGGCAGATATATCGGCCGATATTTGCCGTTTTTTAATTAATCGGCATCGGACGATTGTGCTGATAAAAAGGCTGATTTAGAACAGCATGACTTGGAAAGACTTCTGTAATAGAAGTCAGTGCAAGTTGCCTGAGTCGTCATAGAAACGACTTTCCTCCTCTCTGGGCAGTCTGCCAAGAAAAGAACAAAAAGATACAATGTTTACACTTGAATGAATTAAATCATCTCAGTGTGCAGAAGTTCTCAGTTTAACCATTTAAAGACTAAATCTTTTCTGACACTTGTTGCTTACAAGTAAAAATCCTGTTTTTTCTGCCAGAAAATCACTTATGCAGGCCATACACGGTCGAATTTCGAACGAATTTTCTTTTCAAAATCAGAAAATTCGTTTTTTTTGTGATCCGATGATGCCACCATTGATTTTCGAAATTCGGCCGACCAAGCCTTCAATTTCACCTCATGTTGCTACAGAAAAGAATTTTCTTGGCTGGGAATCTTCTTTTCTCTCCGTACATTTTCTTTTATCTCCGTACATTTTCTTACGTTTCTCGCACGATTCTCCCATCATTGATTAGAAAATCGTTCGTTTTTCTAAAAATTTCCAACATGTCCGATTCCTCAAATTTTATTTCTGCACGAAAATCGGCTGTTGCTGCAGCCCACTAATGGTGCGAAATTCATACGAAAATTCTTAGATACGATTTTCGAAAGAAAATTCTTTCGAAATTCGAACCGTGTATGGCCGGCATTAGACCCCCCAAAAATTATATATATATATATATATATATATATTTTTTTTTTAGCAGAGATCCTAGGAAATAAAATAGCGGTTGTTGCAATATTTTATGCCACACGGCATTTGCACAGAGCTCTTTCAAATGCATTTTTTTGGGAAAAAAAATACACCATTTAAAAAAAAAAAAGTTAGCCCATTTTTTTTTTTTTGTCCAAAAGTTTTGACTACCTGTTTTTATTTAATATATAGTTTTTTTTTTAAATCATACATACAAGTAAACTGATTGGAGGTTTGTTTTGTTTAATAAATGTTTAAATGTAAGAAATTTTCTGTATCACTTATGAAGGCCGCATTCACACTGGAGCGGGCAGGCGTTGATGGTAAAACGCTGCATGTTTTAGCGGCTCTTTACCATCATTTTAGCGGCGCTATTTGGCTGCTAGTGGGGCACATAAAACCCAGCTAGCGGCCGAGGAAGAGGTTAAATGCGCCCGTGAAGCACCGCTGCCAAATTGCATTGCATGCGCTTCGGCAGTGGTGCCCATTCATATCAATGGGCAGGAGTGGTGGAGGAGCGGTATACACCACTCCAAACGTGCTGCTTGCAGGACTTTTTTTAAGATCCTGCCAGCACATCACCTTAGTGCCCGTTCACACTACCGCGACTTGTCAGGCGACTTAGTCGCCCGACATGTCTCGCCCTGTTCTGTACTATGGAACCGTTCTAATAGGAGCGACTCTAGTCGCTCCGACTTAGAAAAAGGTTCCCGTACTATTTTTGGGGCGACTTCAGGCGACTTGCATTGACTTCTATACAGTCGTCGTTTTGCAAGTCGCTGCTGAAGTCGTGTGCAGGTCGCATCTGAGTCGCGCTGCAAGTCGTGTCGCCCCTGTGTGAAAGCACTCTGTCTTTCACACAGACTGCAGGGGAGCCGTTTTGCAGGCACTTTACAGGCGCTATTTTTAGCCCAAAAGCGCCTGAAAAATTTCCTAGTGGGAAAGGTGTGTTAGATTTTACGAGAGGGGGGGATTGGAAAAAAAAATAAATAAATAAATAAAAAATCGGCATCATATATCGGCCGCCATGATTTCTAAATATCGGCATCGGCCAGAGAAAAACCCATATCGGTCGACCTCTAGATCTTATATAAGCACAATTGCCCGGCCCTGTCTAAAAGGCTGATGGAGGATCTAGCAAGATGGCAGATCCACCCCCCATCGTGGTTTGGCAGACTACACTTGATAAAAATGAATGTTCTACCAAGAGTTCTATACTTGTTCCGTACATTACCAGTGTCTCTGGTCCACTCAAAAAAAAAAAAAAAAACTGTCCAGTTTATATGGGTGACAAGAGGCCTAGGGTGAACAAAGGTACAATGTATATTCCAAAACAGAAGGGGGGGACTGGGCCTACCCGTCCTGCAGAAGTACTTTAATGCAGCTCAGCTGGCCCAACTTACGAAGCTTTACTCCCAACAATCCCAAAGATATGGATGTCTATGGAATCATATTCCTGCCACCCTATTCCAATATCACACTTGATGTGGTTAACAATGAAGGAAAGGTAATTTATATATTGTGCCCTACTCTTTCCTTCTCCTTGGAGATATGGGATAGACTCAAGAACCCACAAATTCAGATCTCCCCATAATCCTTTAGCATCTCTTTTAAGGAACATAGAATTCACCCGGGCCTCTTACCCTCTGCATTTGAATGGTGGACCAATAAAGGACCGATAAGGATTGAAGACCTTTGCGACCATAGAGGTATACTAACTGAAAGGAACTTGATAGATAAATATCAAATGTCACCTACCGAGCATTATAGATTAACCCAAATACACCATTTTATACGAACTTTGGCACAAAAGGGTGACTTAGCAACAATGACCCCCATGGAAAATATATGCAGACAGTATGATAAGCTCAGAAGGTCATATATCTGCTATATATATGGTATTAACATATATTAATGTAAAATTTAGTTATACGACTTTATGGGAACAGGATCTCCAAGAGGCCTTAGATCTCGAAGAATGATAACAAGAGCAGCATCTCGCTCCCTTATCAATACCTCGATTATTGAGGCCAACTATAAGGTTTTGTTAAGATGGTATATGGTACCGGCCAGATTGGCCACTTTTGTGCCTGGAGCCACCCGGATTGCTTTCGATTATGCGGGCAGCTTACCATATTTGGTGGACGTGCCCCAAGGTCAGGAGATTCTGGATCAGGGTCTACAACTTTATTTACACCCTCACCCAGATTAACCTGCTGAAAGCCGCAAAACACGCACACCTGGGTGGCAAGGTAGCCGAGGCCCCCAAAGACAGAGGAAGGCTTTTCACCTTCATATTTATACCAGCTAAAATCATGATAGCCAGAAATTAGAGGTCTGCGGTCCTACCATTTGATCAACTTAAACATAAGCTATCATGGATTATGCTAAATGAAAGACTTACGGCAATAGTTCAGGATAAAATGAAAAAGTTTAATATAGTATGGGACCCATGGATCAGATATTTGACAAACGCCCCTCGGACCCTACCGGAAGGACCCTTCTTAAACGAACTATGCGATGTGGAGCCCCCCCCCTCTTTTCCCAATTTAATTTTCACTATTTCTACTCTACCCCTCGCTTCACTTAGTTAATGACCAATAACTTCCCTGTTATCGACAAGTTAAAGTTGTCAATGACTGGGGGGGCCTCACACCTGTGGCCTGGGAGCCAGTAGCCCCCATTGTTAGGCAGCGGATCAATAAACTCACGGATCAGATCATTTTTCGGACCAGCAAATAATAAATTGAATTTGCAACACTGAAAATTCCACCACCATATAGTCCCCACTGTAATATTGGCAGAGCACTGGCAGGGTATGGCAGAGCACTGAGGGATGGCTGTGACTGCACTTGTCACAGAGCAGCGCTGTGGGCTCTACAGGTACAGCCCACAGCGCTGCTGCCACCCGATCTCTCCCCTCCACTGTACAGATCTGTGCATAGAGGGGAGAGAGGAACCAGCGTCATCATGACACCGGTTTGTTTACAAGTGAGCGCTCCATCATTTGACAGAGCGATCACACTGTAAACGCAGACGGGTACACCAAGATGGCCGCCGCTTTGGAACTAGGCCAAAGCCGCGGCCTTTCCTAAGGCCGAGACCGCGGAGCCCGTTTGGATCACGGATCCGTGATGATCCATTGCACCCCTACTGTTAGGGAATAAGGCCAGCGACAGAATTATAGGATGGAGCCTTTCTCGGGCCAGAGGCTAGGCAAGGACGAGTATGGCAGCGAAGGCCACAAAGTTAAATATGCTTACCTTACTGCAGGTTTAAAAACTGTGGCTGTACACTACCGAACAGTGGAAAATGAAAGCAAAACTGGCGATTGTTGACACTTTAGATGGATTTCCTATGCAAGTATGTATACAATATAATAAACCACCGTGTAATACCCAAAGAAATGTCAAGAACTGTGTGCTTTGTATTCTGAAAACTTTAATAAAAATTATTGAAACATAATAGCCATTCAATCCCTTTTGTGTCAACTTGTGTGCATGTTATCAGGCCAAAAGCACCAGGGTATGTACACTTTTGATCAGGGTCATTTGGGTAGTTTGTGTTGTCATTATGTTTTTAAAAAAAGTAAACAGTTGATAATAAATAGGTTCAGCCAAACACTAACCATGAGTGAAAAATATTTTTGTGTTATTTATATTCTCTAAAAAATGGCCAAGAAATCATAAATTCTACCAGGGTATGGAAACCACAATTGTACATTTCTTTAGATTTAGCGGTGCGGAGTACTAAGGAAAATGGTGATGTTGTATTTGTATTTGTTTTCGTGCACACTCAGTGGTGCTGGTTTATTTTTGTGTTCTTTTTAACCACTTAAGCTCAGGAATGACCAAGCCATTTTTTTTCTATTCTGCACTGCGCTACTTTAAAAGCAGTAGTATACCAGTGTGTAGTGATTTTTTTTCCCTTTTGGAACCTGCAAGATAAAAAAGGCATAATGTGCTAGTAAGAATCACATACTAGCGCATGATTTGAAACTTGCCTTAGCACAAAGCCCTTGCAGTGGCACACTGTAACCACTGACAAGGCTTCCATCTTCACCCGTCTTCCTTCCAGGTTCACAGATTCCGGCTGTGTGATGGATGATGTCACTACCGCGCATGCGTGCTGAAAAATCTTTTATTTTTTTACTAGTAATGGTGGAAATCAGCAACTTATAACAGGGCTGCAATAGTGTGGCAGATAATCGGATACTGGGTGGAACTAGCTAACTGCCACTGACATTACAGTGCTAACAATATGCACTGTCACTGTATTAATGACAAAGGGCAGGAAGGAATTAACATCTAGGGAGTTTAAGGGGTTAAATAAGTGTTTTATATGTGTAAAAGTGTGCTACTTTTACTGGGGGATCTAGTCGTTTTCATTCCCTGCTTAGCAGAGAAAGAAAAAGAAACGGGATTCCCTGTCACTGAACACAGCTCTGTGGCGTTTACATTCACAGAGCTGTGTTTAGGCAAGATCAAAACTGATCAGCCGAGCACAGCTGTGTCTGGAAGGGCAAGAAAATGTAAAATTGTACAAAATTACCATAATTTTCCTTTCCCGACACCAATACAAAGCAGCATACATATGAAATAGCTCCGTCCCTATAGCCAACCACAGGACCTGTTTAGCACTATAAAGGTCTGACAGAGCTAACTCCCCCATTCTCTATATAAAAAGCACAAAGATCAGAGGGAGGGTTCGTATGCTGCCATGTATTGGCGTCAGGAAAAGGAAAATTACGGTAAGTATTTGATACAAATTCCATTTTCCTAAAGCCAACATGGCAGCATACATATGATAAATAATGAGATTTTGAGAAGGAGGGATTAATGCTGCAAACTTAGTCTTTATTTCACAATAGACTTAGAAGCTTGGATAGTTTTCCTCCCAAAATCTACTGTAGTAAGAGCTGCTGTTGTGTTTTAAGAACGTATTATGTGATGACCATCTAGCCGCTTTGCAGACTGTCTCCAGAGACACTCCTGCCCATGAAGACATCGCCCTGGTTGAGTGAGCTCCAACTACTTCCCGAAGGATCCTTCCTGGCCGCTCTATATGCCTGGTGAATAGTTTTTACTATTCAGGCCGAGATGGTTCTGGCCGAGGCCTCTTTCCCTTTATATTTTCCAGAAGGTATTGTGAAAAATCTGTCAGAAAGTCTGAATGAAGAAGTAGCGTGGAAACAGGCTTTGAGGACTTTTGGAATGTCCATCTCGTGCAGATCAGCATCCGATTCTGCTGGGAGGGCTGAAAGCACCCATTCACTGGAGAGATGAAAGATCAACGACACTTTTGGGACAAAGTGATCCAATGGTCCCAGCATAACCATGTCTGGGAAGAATATGGAATAAAAGTTCAGCTGCCCTCAATTCTTGGGAGTTCCGACACCCTTCCCCCTGAAGTTATGGCCATTAGGAAAGTCAGTCTTCTATCGGAGCACAAGGAGGGTTTGCTAGAAAATTGAGAATTACTGCCAGTTCCCATTGAGGGAACTCATTTCTTTTGGGAGGACATAGTCTAAGTACCGCTCCACCAGCAGGTTTGCTGCCCATTTCTTTTTGGTAAAAGCCGAGATGGCTGAAACTTGCACCTTAAGCTAACTTAAAGTGGTTGTAAACCCTTACAAACCACTTTGACCTACAGGTAGGTCCAAGAAATATCTCCTAAACCTACACGGTTTAGGAAATATTTGGCGAAAGACAGGCACCGCTGTCTATGGCGCATGTGCCATAGACAGCGGCGCGCAGGCGCACTGAGTGCGCCGCTGTCAACGCCGGTATGCCGCGAGTGGCGGCTCCAGTGCGCATGCGCGGGAGCGACGTCATCGCGGCTTCGCCGAATGACAGCAGCGGAGCAGCAAGACCCACCAAGAAGATGGATGCTCTGAACTACAGGGGACAGCGGTAACTTCGCTGGCTCCTGTGTCAGGTAAGTGACACATAATGGACTACTATGCGATGCATATTAGCCCATTATGCTTTACCTTTGCAGGGAATCAAAGAGGAAGTAAATTCATCAGGGTTTACTTTCTCTTTAAGCCTGATTCCCAAGCCAATCCGGATTGCAGGAAAGACAGGATTTGAGATGCAGTCGGGTCACTAGGGTCAAACCGACGTCCAACTGCAAAGCTTGTAAAACCTATTCCATTGGTTGACCCCTTTCTGGAGCACTGTAAAGTTCTAATAACCTCTGGAGAACATCCAAAACTTCTAATCCCTGCCTTTCAATCTCCAGGCCGCTAAGGCCAGTCATGATGGTTGCAGATGCAAGATATCTACTTGCGACTGGAGAGGAGTAATCACTGGTGGAGTGATAGGTGGGCACACGCTGAGATCCATTGCCAGAGAACCATGGGCTGCGAGGCCAGTAAGATAATACTGTGATGACTGAAGGCATAGGCCAGTTGCGCAACCCAAGGGTGGGTCAAGGCATCCATTTACTCCGCTAATGGATGAGAGTGGCGTGATAGGAACCAGCTCACCGTGCAGTTGGTTGACGAGGCAAAAAAAGATCCAGTTGTGGACACCCCCACTCGTGGATGATCTGTATGAACACTTCGGGGGGAAGGGACCATTCGTTGGGATTCTTAAAAATTGTCTGGATAGGCAATCTGATTCCAAGTTCTGACAGCCTGGAAGATATATGGCCCTCAAATCTGGGAGATATTGTGCAAATGTCATGGTCGGTTCCACCCCTCTAAAGAGGGTTTGGCTTTGTGTCTCGCCTTGTTGCTGTATATAGGACACTGCTACTATGTTGTCCAGATGGAGCAGGATTGGGCGACCCTGTGTGTGAGGCAGCAAGGTGGCCAACGCCATGAATGCTGTCGAAGTTCCAAAATATTGGAAACTAAGCCCCAAGTGGGAAATTCCCCTCTGCCCTGGATCTTGAGTTGTTCGCAGGTGGTGCCCCACCCTGCTGCGCTGGCATCTGTGTTAACAGTGATCCATGGCTGCGGCCATAATGGATGATGCTATTAAGCGTTTGTTATGTCTACTACCAGAGACTCTGGCACATCTGGCTGCTAATCCTAGACCAGTGTTTCTTAAATCCAGTCCTCAGGCCCCCCCAACAGGTCATGTTTTCAGGTTTTCCATTATTTTTCACAGGTGATTTGATCAGTTTCACTGCCTTAGCAATTACCACAGCCGTTTCATCTGAGGGAAATCCTGAAAGCATGACCTGTTGGGGGGGCCTGAGGACTGGATTTGAGAAACACTGTCCTAGACAAACTCTCTTCCATTGCATCAGGAAGCCTTGTTGGAAAATGCTAAGTTTCCAGTGAGCCCAGGGGATCACCGGGATACATGAAGCCATTGTCCACAGAAGATTCATACACTGGGATGCTGACATCACTGGTGCAGCCAATGCCTGTTGGAACGTCTTTCTTGATTTTGGGGAGTTTCTGAAGTGGCAAAGAAATTGTGGCCACCTGGAGTATTGAATTGGGCCCCTAGGTAGACCATATTCTATGCAGGCTCCAGCTGGCTCTGGTAATGCCTGTCCCCCAAAACGCAAATCTGAGGAACTGCTGGTATGACTGAATGATCTGCTGGTAGGCATCCTGCAAGCACACTGAAATCCTCCAGTCTCCTGGTTGAATAACCTGGATTATGGTATGGAGAGACACCATCTTGAGTCTCTCTCTATTTGGATAAATTGATTCAGCCTCGAGGTCATTCGAACAGCCAATAATGGCTTTGTACCACTGTGAACTGAATCCACTGATCTTGGCAGTGGGCTTGCCAGAACTGGGCCTTTTGGGCAGCCTGGCTCCTATCGCCTCCTGGGCGGACCTGGTGTTAAAAGGGCTTCTGGGTATCTGAGGGAGCCACAGGGGCCTTAGCTCTCTGCGATCTTACAAAGGTTGAATGTGTACCCCTCCAAGTCCTTCTGAAGTTCTTGGTACCTGTTTGGCGCTCCTCTGGATGGTTGCCCCTATATCCCTAGAGATTGTAGTCTCCAGTTTTTTGGTCAAACAGTGCCTTCCCATCAAAAGGCAGTTTACAGCAATTCTGCTTTGAGGATGGGTCAGCCACAATGCTCATTTGGCTGTGACTGAGCCGAGCATGGCTCTGGAGAATCAAATGATGTCTATAGCTGCCTCACCTACAAAGTAGAATTTTATCTCATCAAAAGCCTTGATGAATTTTTCTTTTGGCTGCTGGTTTTTGGTCCAAGATCTGCCCCCGCCCTTGCTACGGATGTTAAAGCAATGGCAAGCTTGCAAGCACCACCTGCCAAGAGGTAAAACTTTCTTAGTTCCATGTTAATGCGTCCATCAAGGATATCACAAAAGGAGGAAGAGTCTTCCATTGGAAGTGTCACATTCTTGGCCAGTCTGGTGACTGCCGCATCCAACGTTAGTGGGTTAAAGGAGCCACATCCTCCCCCGTGAGTGGATACAACTTCTGCAATCTATTGGTTTTTCTCCCCCCTCTCCCACTCCTCCTGAAACAGGCCTCTTATTCACACTTGCAGCAGGCTCTGCTATTGCACTGAAAAGCGGTCTGTGCTTAGATCACTTATCAGAGGCATTTGATATCACGTAGAGGGGACAAGTTTTTCCGCTATGCAATTTTCAAAGAGCAATTTGCACGCAATGTTCCAAGATGCATGGGGAGTGGCCCATTCACTTGGCTGCCCTACACCTGCAAAAAGAAGCCCCTGCTCCCATTAAGGAGCGACAAGCTTCGCACAATGTTTTCAGAGGCGCACTCTATATAATCCCTTGGGCTTCCCGCTAGCATCCCTATTGGAAGATTTCACTTTCATTACTTTTTCAGGGACAAGCCAAAATTTGCAATTTTCTGGTAAACAGGAAAAATAGTGAGGGTTAATGTCTAATGGGGACACAGACCGCAAAAAAATTAATAAAAAAAAAAAATACGTGTTCCAATCCATCTCCACGCAAAAAAACAAACGAAAAAAAACACATATATAAAGTGAAGTGAGCAGCCTCAGATGATGATACACAGAGACTAAACAAATCTCCCTACATAAGTTTTACATGTACAGTATATCTGCTGTCTTCAGCTTTATATATTCTTTAGAAAGCTCAGATCGTGTTAAGTGATTTCTCATCCGGTTTAGCACTACAGTGAAGCCTGGCCATACAGCCAAGACAGCTGATTTAAGGAAAAACACACACCCCCTCTCCTCATTGGTGGAGACTTTCAGTTCTGTTAGTTGAATTGTTCAGCATTATGCTAAATTGATTTATAGCATCCTCCCCAACACAAAACTCAGGCTGCTTTTATCGCCCGTGTCAGAGAACTTGTCAGAAGTTCTCATGCTGATAACAGAAAAGCAGAGCAAGAGAAAGCTACGGGACAGTGCTTTGAAGAAAGATAAGAAGACACTGCAGATTAAATTTCATGAATCGGGTTTACATCCACTTTAAGGTGGTTGTAAACCCTTTACAACCACTTTTTACTACAGGTAATGCCGCGTACACTCAAGTCCGCCGGACAATCCCCCCCGTGTGTAGCCTCCGGCATACTTTTTTGACCCGAAAGTACGGCGGACTTAGAATGCCGTGTTGCACTCCAACCTTCCCGCCGGACTCGCATTTCGGCGGACAATCCGGGCGTGTGTATGCCAGTCCGCCGTACTTTTGAAATGAGCGGACTTTTCCCGCCCGGAGAAAAGTCCGCTCATTTCGAGCGGGTCTCCAGGTAGGCTGGGCCCGCGAAGGAGACACCGCTGGCCCCGCCGCCTGGTATGGACTTAAAGGGGAACCCCAACGCCGAAGAAAAAAAAATAAATCAGCGTGGGGGTCCCCCCAAAGTCCACAACAGACCCTTGTCCGAGCACGCTACCCGGCCGGCCAGGAAAGGGGGGCGAGCGAGCGCCCCCCTCCTGAGCCGTACCAGGCCCCCCACCCCAAAGCACCTTGTCCCCATGTTGATGACGACAAGGGCCTCTTCCCGTCAACCCTGGCCGTTGGTTGTCGGGGTCTGCGGGCGTGGGGCTTATCGGAATCCGGGAGCCCCCTTTAATAAGGGGGCCCCCGGATACCGGCCCCCCACCCTATGTGAATGAGTATGGGGTACAATGTACCCCTACCCATTCACCTGTAAAATAAAAGTACAAAAAAAAAACACAACACACGAGATAAAATACTTTATTGCACAGCTCCGGGGGTCTTCCGTCTTCGGGGGTCTTCTCGCCGGACTCCTCCACTATCTTCTTGTAGCTCTTTTGCTAGCGGAGGAGTCCGGCTTTCTTTCTCCGACTTCGGGGGTCTTGTCCCCCTCGTCGGTTCTTCTGCCGGGCCACCGCGCCTTCTTCTAGCTCTTTTACAGGCGGTGGCCCGGTCTTCTGTCGCCGCCGCCTTCCGTTCTTCTCTTCTTCAGATGTTGCCTCGCCGAGTCCTCCGCTCTCAATGACAGAGAACGGGCACGCGGCGACTTATATAGGGACAAGGGGCGGGGTCTTCGGTGGATGTCACATGGGTTCATGTCACATGGTGACCCCGCCCCCTTACGATGTCACAGTCCCGGAGGATGCTGGGACTGTCGCCATGTGACATCAACCCATGTGACATGAACCCATGTGACATGAACCCATGTGACATGAACCCATGTGACATGAACCCATGTGACATCCACCGAAGACCCCGCCCCTTGTCCCTATATAAGTCGCCGCGTGCCCGTTCCCTGTCATTGTGAGCGGAGGACTCGGCGAGGCAACATCTGAAGAAGAAGAAGAAGAAGAAGAGAAGAAGAGAAGAACGGAAGGCGGCGGCGACAGAAGACCGGGCCACCGCCTGTAAAAGAGCTAGAAGAAGGCGCGGTGGCCCGGCAGAAGAACCGAAGAGGGGGACAAGACCCCCGAAGTCGGAAGAAGAGGCCGGCGGCGAGGAAGAAAGCCGGACTTCTCCGCTAGCAAAAAAGATACAAGAAGATAGCGGAGGAATCCGGCGAGAAGACCCCCGAAGACGGAAGACCCCCGGAGCTGTGCAATAAAGTATTTTATCTCGTGTGTTGTGTTTTTTTTGTACTTTTATTTTACAGGTGAATGGGTAGGGGTACATTGTACCCCATACTCATTCACATAGGGTGGGGGGCCGGTATCCGGGGGCCCCCTTATTAAAGGGGGCTCCCGGATTCCGATAAGCCCCCCGCCCGCAGACCCCGACAACCAACGGCCAGGGTTGACGGGAAGAGGCCCTTGTCGTCATCAACATGGGGACAAGGTGCTTTGGGGTGGGGGGCCGCGCTGCCCCCCCCCTTCCCCAAGGCAACCCCCATGTTGAGGGCACGCGGCCTGGTACGGCTCAGGAGGGGGGGCGCTCGCCCCCCCTTTCCTGGCCGGCCGGGTAGCGTGCTCGGACAAGGGTCTGTTGTGGACTTGGGGGGGACCCCCACGCCGATTTTTTTCGGCGTTGGGGTTCCCCTTTAAGTCCATACCAGGCGGCGGGGCCAGCGACGTCTCCTTCGTGGGCCCCGCCTACCTGGAGACCCGCTCGAAATGAGCGGACTTTCCTCCGTGTGTGTGGGCGAGTCCGTTCATTTCAAAAGTAGGGTGGATAGTACGGCGGACTTAGTACGCCGTATTAGTCCGCTGAAAAAGTGCCGTGTGTGGGCAAGTAGCCCGTTCGGAAAGTCAGACGGACAGTCTGGCGGGAAGTCCGCCAGACTAAGTACGTCAGACAGACGGCTACGTGTGTACGCGGCTTAAGGCTACAATAAGGCTTACCTGTAGCTACCCTGGATATCTCCCAAACATCCCCTGTATGAGCATGTGCCGACGTCATCAGCACATGTGCACTCAAGCAATGGCACGAACTGTTTCAGCTATTGTGCCATTACCAGCAGCTTTCCCACACATGCGCGGGAGTGACATCATCACGGTTCCAGACAATTTTACCCCCTTCCTGACCAGAGCACATTTTACAATTTGGCACTGTGTCGCTTTAACTGACAACTGCGCGATCGTTAGATGCCGTACCCAAACAAGATTTGCGTCCTTTTTTTCCCCACAAATAGAGCTTTCGTTTGGTGGTATTTGATCATCTCTGCAGGTTTTATTTTTTGTGCTATAAACAAAAAAATGACCAGTTACACTTACCGGTAATGGCTTTTCTAGGAAATCTTCCAGGACGGCACACCTGAGAGATGACTGGTCCACCTGACAGGAAGCACAATCAACAACAAGTTTAAAAGTCCCCACCCCTCCCTCAGACCCTCAGTTATGGTAAAGAAAAGCCCACACCGGTGTCAGAGGGAACATTCTGTGAGGAATCAATATACCACACCAATAAAACAAGGGTAGGGAAGTAGGCCTGCCGTCCTGGAAGATTTCCTAGAAAAGCCGTTACCGGTAAGTTTAACTGGTCATTTTCTCCAGTCATCTTCCAGGACGGCACACCTGAGACGATAAGCAAGAAGTTCAGGCCTACCTTTAGGGAGGGACAACCGCTTGTAGGACCTTCCTGACAAATGCCAAATCCTGAGGGGACAACAGCTCCACTCTGTAGTGCCTCAGAAAGGTTCTATGGCTCGTCCATGTTGCTGCTCTGCAGATCTGGTCGATTGAGGCGCCTGCCCTTTCTGCCCAGGAGGTCGCCAGAGATCTGGTAGAATGCGCCTTAAGGCGGGTTGGTACTGGTTTACCTGCCTGCCTATAAGCAAGATATGGTTTGTCTAACCCATCTAGCCATCGTTGTCTTAGAAGCTTGTAGACCCTTTCTCTTCCCTGAGAAGGTGATCAATAAGTGACTGGATCTCCTAAACTCTTTCACTCTTTCCAAATAGACTAGGAGACAACGCCTAACATCTAAGGAATGGAACCTTCCTCTTCCTTATTCTTGGGATTCTGGCAAAAAGACGGGAGAATAATCTCCTGTGATCTGTGAAATAATGAAGCCACCTTTGGCAAATAAAGAGGATCCTGAGTGAGGATTACCCTATCCTCCAGGATGCGCAAAAACGGCTCTTTAATCGAAAGAGCCTGTATATCACCCACCCTTCTAGCCGTAGTGATAGCCAGAAGGAAGGCCAGCTTAAATGATAAAAGTTTAACAGAAATTTGAGCCACCGGCTCAAAAGGCCCCTTTGTTAGGGCATCTAATACCAGGGACAGGTCCCATGGAGGGCAACTGACTGACCTAACTGGAACTACCCTTTCCCTGGCTAACCAAAATCTTTTTATCAGCGGCTCCTGTCCTAGCTTCCTATCAAAAAACACGGACAGGGCTGCCACCTGGACCTTGAGGGTGCTAACTGCCAAAAGCTGGTCCACCCCCTCTTGAAGAAAGTCTAGGATGGTAGGTATCATCTGGAGAGCCCCCTCCTTAGACTGCAGCCAATGGGAGAAAACTTTCCAGACCTTTGCATAAACTTTTCTGGTGACGCCTTTCCTGCTGAGGAGAAGAGTGTCTATCACTCTCTCCGAACAGCCCCTGTCGCTGAGTATTTCCCTCTCAATAGCCATGCTGTCAGAGAGAGACGTCCCGGGTCGGGGTGAAAGATTGGACCCTGACTGAGCAGGTCTCGTTGCACCGGCAGATGCAGCGGGGGAGCTACCGAGAGACTCTGAATGGTGGGAAACCAAACCCTCTTGGGCCACCAGGGTGCTATCAGCACCAGGTCTGTCCTTGAGTAGGTTAACTTCTGTAGGACTCTGGGAAGGAGTACCAGTGGGGGAAAGGCATAAGCCAGCCTGAAATCCCACACCTGTACCAGAGCGTCTAAGCCTTCTGCTTCTTGATCCTTGTAAAGGGAGAAAAACCTGAGGACCTTCGCATTCCCCCGGGAAGCGAACAAATCTATTTCTGGCTTGCCAAAATGTCTGCACACCAGGAAGATTTCTTTGCTCAATCCCCATTCCCCCTGAAGGATGGGCTGTCTGCTTAGGAAATCTGCCTGCAGATTGAGTGAGCCTTTTATATGAATCGCTGAGAGTGAAAGGACCTTCCTTTCTGCTTCCCCAAGGATTTGCTGTGCTAACTGCTTTAGTTTGTCCGACCTTGTCCCCCCTTGGTGGTTTAGGTATGCAACCGTGACCAGGTTGTCTGAGAGGACCTGAACCTCTCTGTCCTGCAGCTGCTCTTGGAAATAGTCTAGGGCTTTGCCTACTGCCAGAAGCTCCCTGAAATTGGAAGATTCCCTGGCTTGGCTGTGGTTCCAGGACCCCTGGGTATATCGGTCTCCCAGATGAGCCCCCCAACCCCAAGCGCTGGCGTCCGTGGTCAAGACCAATGGGTTTACCTGTGACCAGGGGCGACCTTTCAACAAATTGTGTGGGTCGAGCCACCACCGCAGAGAGAGAGAGACCTCCTCTGTGAGGGATACTCTGTTCTCTAATGTTTCTCTTTTTCCTCCCCATGAGGCAAGCAGGAAAGTCTGAAGCTGCCGAGAATGGAGTTGTGCCCAGGTTACTGCCGGTATGCAGGCGGTCATGAGACCCAACAGTCTCATTATATATCTCAGAGAGGCTTCTCCTCTTTCGAGAAGAGTGACAACCGCATTCTGGACCTTCACTACCTTCTCTGTTGGTAAGAATACCTTCTGTGCCTGCGAGTCTAACAGGTAGCCTAGGTATAGTTTGGACTGAGATGGTGTCAGTGAGGACTTCTCCCGACTGACCATCCAGCCCAAGGTCTCCAGAGTCTCTAACACGATGTCTCTGTCTATCACTGCTTGCCTCTGATCCACACTGTAGATCAGCAAGTCGTCCAGGTAGGGTATTAACCCTATCCCCTGCAGGTGTAGGTATGCTACGACTTCGGCCATCACCTTTGTGAATACCCTTGGGCTTGCCACCAGCCCAAAGGGAAGAGCTCTGAACTGCCAGTGTTGTACCTTCTGCTGTATGCAAACTGCGAAGCGTAGGTACTTCTGGTGCTCGGGAGCAATGGGTACGTGTAGATATGTGTCTTTTAGGTCCAGAGTGACCATAAAAACTCCTTTCTGAAGATGTTTTCTTACTGAGTAAATACTCTCCATCCTGAACTTCTTGTGAAGTAAGTAACGGTTGAGTCTTCTCAAATTTATTATCAACCGAAACCTGCCTGAGGGTTTTGGAACTACAAATACGTGTGAGTAAAAACCCCGGGCTAACTGACTGGCTGGTACTGGAGCAATAACCCCTTGCTCTGCCAGCACCTTTAAATTTCTCAGTAACCCTTCTGCCTTGGTTGGGTCCCTGGGAGGAAAGGTAATCAGAAACTCCTGTGGGGGTAGACTTTGAAATTCCAGTCTGTACCCCACTTCTAAGAGATTTAAAATATATGGACTCTGCGTAATCCTTTTCCACTGGGGAAGGAAGTCGCTGAGTCTTGCGCCTACCTTTACGGTGGCGTCATTTGCCTTCTTTCTGAGAGGCTCCGGAACCGGAAAAAAGAATTGCACTTTTTTCTTTCCCCTTTTCCCAGGTTCCACTTCTTCCTCTGTTCAACTTTCCCTTTATGATGAGTCTTTGAGTAGGGGCCTCGAAAAAATTTCTTACCCCTTTCCTTCTTGGGCCTCACCGGGAACTTCTTTCCCTTTTCAGTAGATCGGGACAAAACCTGATCTAGGCCTGACCCAAAGAGCAGGGAACCCTCAAAGGGAATGCCGCATAAGCGAGACTTGGAAGTAAAATCTCCATCCCAGGTCTTTACCCATAGGGCCCTCCTGGCGGAGTTTAAAAGTGCTGCTGCCTTAGCTGTGGTCCTAACAGTCTCCACCACTGCATCTGCCACATATGCTACCGCTCGACTGATTACCTCCAGCGAGTCTACGATTTCTTTAGACTCCCTACCCCGGGAGACGTGATCCATTAATTTGCCAAGCCAGGTGTCTGCATTCCTGGCTACACAGGCAGAAGCTAGAGCCGATGCCATTGCTGCCGCATTCGCCTCCCAGGCCCTTTTGAGTAAAGTCTCAGACTTTCTATCCATCTGATCCTGGATATTTCCAGAATCTTCAAAGGATAAATCGGACCTCTTAGACACCTGCGCTAGGGCTGCATCCAAACGAGGAGTTTTAAAAAACTTTTCCTCCTCCTCATCCTTAAAGGGACACCTTCTTTTCCAAGCTTTCAGTTTGAGGAGCTTACGTTCAGGTTCCTTCCATTCTCTGAGGATTATCTTCTCCAGAGACTGGTGGATGGGAAAGGTTGTGGTCTGCAACCTTCCTAGGCCTCTATATACTTTGTCCTGCGCTGAGACCTGAGCAGAGGGGACCTGGATATCTTCTGAGGTGTAAATGGCTTTTAATAGGCCTTCCATGTCCTCACTCGAGAACAAAAGTCCCCCAAGTTTAGCCTCCCCCTGGCTATCCTGGTCTGAATCTTCCTCCCCAGAACTAAAATCTGGGACCTGGCCTTCCTCCACCTCAGACAATAGGGAGACTTGGCCCTGGGAACTTTCCGCATAGGATGTGGAAAAATTTTCTTGTGAATGAGGAGTCTCTCTCTCTGATGGACCCTCATCCAAACTTTTCACTAGAGTAGATTGAAAAGATTGAAGGGTGGCCAACATTTCTGCCTGTAAGGCCCTACATTCCTTCACGACCTGAGCGGTCTCCTTGCCTGCGAGTTTAAAGATACATCTATCGCAGAAAGGCTTGGTGTGGTCTTGTGCTAACTTAGAATTACAATAACCACAACGCCTAGACTTTGAGGTAGCCTTTCCCTTAGACCTAGAGGCTGACCCCTGGGCAGAGCCTTCAGTCCCCCCTGTGGCGACCTCAATGGCTGTCTGCTCAGACGGACCTTCCACTTCCATGGCGATTTAGCTGCCCTGCAGGATCGCTGGAGAAAGTGCAATCTTGAGCGTCACCCTGTTTGCCTTAGAGATGCTGCCAACATAAAGCGCTTCACCAGAAAGAAGTCTGGGTGCTTCGCACCGCACCCTCTACTGTTTAAATAGAGCGCCGATCGGCGCCATCTTTGGGAGGTCCGTCGCCCGGAAATGACGTACGGCCTCTTCCGGTCCTGCGCCGTGATGCTGGAACGCACGAGGTGCGTCCAGCCACCACAGGAAACGCCAGGCCTCCGGAAACTCGATACCCGGAAGTGACGCCTCTGAACTTCCGGACATGCGCCGTAGTGCTGGAACGCACGCCAACCGCGTTCCGCACTGCGGAAGAATGCAGCTCACCTCACTCCACCAACGAAACCATTTCAAGGTAGGCAAAGGCATGAATGGGGAGCAGCACTACTGGGACAACTCCCCTGTCCCACGAGGCTGCAATAAGGCTTCTCTAAAGAGACCTTGAGTGAGGTTTTACTATCTCCCCCAGGTCCTCTGGGAATTACAAGGGAACATCGCAGACCCTGTCTGCTAAGCCCCAGGAAAAGATAAACCTCACAGGAAAAAACGGGGTCCCAGACCCCACAAAAAAAAAAAAAAAAAAAAAAAAAAAAAACTTGGTTTCGCTGCCATCCTGTGGGAAACACAATCAAGAACTGAGGGTCTGAGGGAGGGGTGGGGACTTTTAAACTTGTTGTTGATTGTGTTTCCTGTCAGGTGGACCAGTCATCTCTCAGGTGTGCCGTCCTGGAAGATAACTGGAGAAAAAAAAATATTTTTTTACTATAATAAATAACCCCAATTTAAAAAAATAAAATGTCATCAGTTTAAACCAATATATATTCTTCTACATATTTTTGGTAAAAAAATAAAGTAAAATAAATAATCGCCATAAGCGTATATTGATTGGTTTGCGCAAAAGTTATAGCATCTATAAACTATGGGAAAGATTTATGCCATTTTTGTTATTTTTTTTACTAGTAATTTTTAGCGGTACTGCGACATTGTGACAGACAGATCGGACACTTTTGACACTTTTTTGGGACCAATGACAATTATACAGCAATCAGTGCTATAAAAATGCACCGATTACTGTGTAAATGTCACTAGCAGGGAAAGGGTTAACACTAGGGGGCGAACAAGGGTTTACTAACTAACACTAACAGTGTGTTCTAACTGCGTGGGGATGGGAGTGACTAGGAGGAGACATTGTTTTTCTTACTTAGTAGGAACAAACTAGATGGCTCCTCTCCTCTGACAGCAAAGGGATTTGTATGTTTACACACACAAATCCCTGTGCTGGCAATCGTGCCTACTGGCCAAATGCAGCAGGCGCGAGCCCTCTCGTGGCCAAAAAAGGGTAGAATGTACCTGTACAGGGTTTCACTCAGGAAAGCCATTCTGCCGCAGTAAATGTGCGCAAGCTGGTCGGGAACCAGTTAATGGATCAAAAATGTATATTGAAAAACACAAAATGCACCTGGAATATGCAAACTGCAAAGGCGTGAACCAGGCCCAAAGTCAATTTACAGAAAAAGAAAAAAAAAAAAAATACTATTTATCTTACGATGCATGCAGTTGATATTTTAAAAATGTATACAATAACAAATAAGGGGAACTCTGCATTGGCCAGAAAGGTCCAATTCATACTAATGTGGTGACCGGCATTTTTCCCGCACTGTTTTCTGTGAATTCTGTTCACAATGAAATGCAGTCCAGAGCTGTACTGCAATGATCTGCAATAAAATGCAGACGCTCTATAGTTTTTTGCAGTGCACTAGGACAGGATCCCATGTCATGGTACAGCAGTACAGCATACCATGCTGCTGTGTGATGACATGAAGCCTAGGTTCACATTGACGTGATTTGGCAAACCGACAGAAACTGCAGGCAATGGCACCTTCCGAATCGGTGTGGCACTGCATCGATTTCCAAAAGTAGCTTCTGTACTACTTTTGTCGATGTTGGGGTGCGATTTGCATAGACATCAGTGCAGGAACCCACACAGATGTCTCTGAAACCGCCACCGCCGCCCCCCGAAGTCGGACTGACATGCGGGAGTGAAATCACACTGTCGGCGTTAACCTAGGATTAATGTCACTTTTGTATACATTAAAGTGGAGTGTAAAATAAGATAGAATAAAAAAAATAGTGAGCTGTGTGATGCACTGAATGGTGCACCACCTCACCCTCTACTGCTGGATCACTGCAGCTGGAACGGACCGCTGCGGTTTAATGTGCAGCAGCTCTCGGTTTAGTTATGAGTGCCAAGTGAAAAGAAAGCAATGGATCAGCGTGGGAATGCAAAGCAGTTTGTTTATGAATGTAAATAATTTGTAACACCACACCACTGGGAAAGTGTTCTGCAAATGTAGGTACACTAACAATATTTTCAGTTTCACAGTTTGTCTTCTTTGATATCACTCTGGTGCAGTGTTACAGTCTGTGAAAAGGAAATTGAGAAAACGAACAATAAATAATACTAAATTAAGTGCTACACAGAACATTTAAATATTTACACTCTTTTTCTGCTGGCACAGCTTTTGGCCAGTTTAATTTTTGTAACTGGGTCGCTTTAAGTAGTTTAACACTTCTGGCTAGAAGTGTTAGTTCAATCCCCCTTCCTCCCCGGGCACACTGACTAGAGTTTGTTTATGCATCCCATAAACTAAAATAAAGAGAATCTGTCATCTCTTTAAAAACGAAATGTTCACTATAGGTGCAGCCGACAACTCCAAGAAAACTGCCGAACGTGATACCGAGAACCTAAGCTTGCAATTCACATTTTTTTGCTTCCATATATTTACCTCCAGCAACTTCCCTCGCGTCTCCGCTCTACACTCTCCGAAAAAGAACGTACCCAGTACTTCCTGCAAGCCTAATTTTCTTCCGGGTTGTGCGTTTCAACTGTGCTTAGGAGCTATGCGTTCCAATATCTTCTTCCGGGACCTGCGTGCTACTTACGTCCTCTTCCCACGTGACGGGATACTACCAGTAGTAGCTTCTCTACCTCCCTTTTCTGACCTCACCCATACGTTCTGTGCACATTAGATTTTTCTCATGCAGGCCACGCCTGCTTCCCCCCCCCCCCCAACAACTTCAGTTCTTGGCTAAATTAGAATGCGCGCATGCGCAGTGATTACCGCGTCGGTTTCCATGGCGATGCATGTAGCAAACGGGCCTGTATTTTACGTTCCAGATGGCGCTCCCCGGTCCGGTTAGGCGACAGCAGAATTCTGCGACAGGAAATATATTTATTGATGTTAGGAGGACCTTGTCACAAAAGGGTGAACTGACAGAGGCTTGTGGTGAGGAACAATGATCATTGCTTTGTGTTACATCATTTCTTTTACAACTGCAGAGGCCGTTTTCAATTATAAACAAAACCGTTATAAACAAACTTTAAGACTAACAGTTGTTTGTCTTAAAGTGGTTGTAAACCCTTACAAAACACTTTGACCTACAGGTAAGCCTAGATTAAGGCTTACCTGTAGGTCCAAGAAATATCTCCTAAACCTATACGGTTTAGGAGATATTTGCCAAAAGACAGGCACCGCTGTGTACGGCGCATGCGCCGTAGACAGCGGCGCACTGAGCGCGACATTTCCAATAATGGAGCTGCCGCGCGTGTCGGCTCCCGTGCGCATGCGCGGGAGTGACGTCATCGCGGCTTCGCCGAATGACAGCAGCGGAGCTGTGAGACCCCACCGAGAAGATGGATGCGGCGGACTACAGGGGACAGCGGCGACTTCGCTGGCTCCTGTGTCAGGTAAGTGACACATAATGGGCTACTATGCGATGCATAGTAGTCTATTATGCTTTGCCTTTGCAGGGAATGAAAGAGGAAGTAAACTCACCAGGGTTTACTTCCTCTTTAAAGAGGTTGTAAACCTCCTTGTGTATGTTATACCTACAGATAAGCCTATAATAAGGATTACCTATAGCAGACATCCGAACCTGCAAAAACGAATTTCAGGGAGGCGGTAAACTAATTTCAGGGAGGTGGCACTTCGTGCCTGCAACCCCCCGCAGCAAAATATTTTTAAATCGCTTTTTTTATATTTTCCACAGCGCTTCTAGGGAAGGGGCTGGGTGGTATGTGCCAGTGGATGGTGTCAGTAGTTTTTTTTATGTTTATGCTTTGGTGAGATGTCAGCATATACACTTGTTAATTTTTTTACTTAAAGTGGTTGTGCACACAATTTTTTTTTTTTACTTGATCTCCTTTTAAAAAGTCTTTTCAATCTAACGTTAAACTCAGTTTTTCTGTGTCTGTCCGGTATCCATGTCCGTTTTTTCTTCAAATCCTCACTTTTAAAATCAAAACAACAGAATTTCCATTTTGCTTATGGGCATTTGAAACCCACAAGCAATCACTTCCTTGTTCCCATTTCCTACCTCACTGGTTCCCGCGCATGCGCACTGGCACAATCGACGAGTGGCGTAAACAACTATGTTGCCATAACAATGGCATAGCAATGATGTCATGTCTGAGAAATCAAGCAAGATTTTGCGTAGGCTGTCCGTACTGACTCCTGGGATGAATAACACCAGATCCCAGGAGACAGTGCGGCACTCAAAGGAAGTGATGCGGATACCCGCACAGACCCCGCCCACAGCCGCAGACACAGAGGGATGTATGGATAGACTGGGCAGGAATAATAAGGTACGATTGAATAAAATAAAATAAAACGCCATTTAGCACTAGTTGAATGATTAGGAAACCAATGATCTAAAGTTAAATCAGTGTGTGTAGGACCGCTTTAAAAGCAGATTTATATATATATATATATATATATATATATATATATATATATATATATATGTGTAATCTTCTCTGAAATAAAGTAAAAAACATAACAAATAAACAAACAGTGTGTGTATGTGTGTGTTTATATATATATATATATATATATATATATATATATATATATACAGTATCTCATAAAATTGAGTACACCCCTCACATTTTTGTAAATATTTTACTATATCTTTTCATGTGACAACACTGAAGAAATGACACTTTGCTACAATGTAAAGTAGTGAGTGTACAGTTTGTATAACAGTGTAAATTTTCTGTCCCCTCAAAATAACTCAACACACAGCCATTAATGTCTAAACTGCTGGCAACAAAAGTGAGAAAGTGAATACACCCCTAAGTGAAAATGTCCAAATTGGACCCAATTAGCCATTTCGCCTCCCTGTTGTCATGGGACTCATTAGTATTACAAGGTATCAGGTGTGAATGGGGAGCAGGTGTGTTAAATTTGGTGTTATCGCTCTCACTCTCTCATACTGGTCACTGGAAGTTCAACATAGCACCTCATTGCAAAGAACTCTCTTAGGATCTGAAAAAAAAAGAATTGTGGTATCCCTGTACTCAGGAGAAGAAACAGAATGTATTTTGGGGTGTAATTCCACATATGCCCATGGCATGTTTGTGCAAAATATAATTTAGTGACAACTTTGTGCAAAAAAAATTGTATTTTTCCCACAACTTGTGTCAACATATAAAATATTCCATGGACTCTACATGCCTCACAGCAAATAACTTGAGGAGTCTACTTTCCAAAATGGGGTTATTTGGGGAGGTTTGAACTGTCCTGGCATTTTATGCACAACATTTAGAAGCTTATGTCACACATCACCCACTCTTCTAACCACTAGAAGACTAAGCCTAAATGTTTTATGAAATAAAAAAGATAATCTTAGGCCGAGTACATGGATACCAAACACGACATGCTTTAAAATTGTGCACAAACGTACAGCGGAGACAAACTACATACATTTTTAAAAGCCTTTACAGGTTAGAACTTTAGATTTACAGAGGAGGTCTACTGCAAAAATTACTGCGCTCGATCTGACCTTCACGGTGATACCTCACATGCATGGTGCAATTGCTGTTTACATATGATGCCAGATTAACGCTTGCGTTCACCTTTGCTCGAGAGCAGAAGGGGACAGGGGTGCTTTTTTCTTTTTTTTTTTTTTTTTTTAGGGAATGTAAATATCCCCTATGATAGCAATAGGTAGTGACAAGTACTCTTTATTTATTTTTTATTTTTTTTAATTGGAGTTTATTAGACCCTAGATCTCTCCTCTGCCCTCAAAGCATCTGACCACACCAAGATCGGTGTGATAAAATGCTTTCCCAATTTCCCAATGGCGCTGTTTATATCCAGCAAAATCTAAGTCATGAAATGCTCCTAGCTTCCGGTTTCTTAGGCCATAGAGATGATTGGAGCCATTCTAGTCTCTGATCAGCTCTATAGTTAGCTGGCGGAACCACCGGCTGCATTCTCAGGTTCCCTGTTGGGCCAGGAGAGCAAGAGAAAAACATGGAAGACGGTGGGAAGGGGAGGGACGTTCCCTCCCACTGAGTGTAAAATCAGTCTAGAGGCTAATTGGCTACTAGGATTGCTTTTACATTAAAGCCGACAGCTGGCTTAAAAGAATGAGACCAAGATGATTCCTAAACCCACAGGCATCATTCTGGTATAACCACTCAAAGTCCAGCAACATACCAGTACGTTGCTAGTCCTTGTTGGGCATATATTGTAATTATTTTTTTTCATGCAGCCTGTGGGCTAATGAAAAAAAGAGATTGATCGGTGGGTATGCCCACCATTAGAATACCTTCCTTCATCCACCCACTTCTAATGATGGGCATACATTCACCATTTTGTTTTTAACTGTGGTGGTGAAATCACCTCTTACAGCACTGGAGTCACGGCTTTATGTATCGTGGGAGCAAACGCTGTTGCTGTCAAGATAAATAAATCCTCACTGCAGCTGACTGGCGTACCTCAAAACAAAAAAAATGTTTAACAATAAAACACAGTAAACAGTAAAGTATAAAAAAAATTACATACTTGAAAAGCAAACATGATAAAACATTATATTAATGGTATATTAATAGTAAAAAGGTCAAGTCTGAGCATGTAGGCCCTTTTACAAAATAATATAGAGTGGGTGACTGGGGATAAAGAGAAGGCTAATTTATTAAATACTTTCTTCAGCTCTGTATATACAAAGGAGCATGGGGGAGCTCATGTCCATAATGGGGTGGTAGTGACACAGCCCCAAATCCACAATGGCTCAAAAGTGATATGGTCCAGAAATATTTAGACAGAATAAAGGTGGATAAACCACCTGAACCTAATGGCATCCACCCACGGATTGAGCTCTGTAGTTTCAAAGCCATTGTATCTAATTTTTAGGGCTCATTAATGACAGGAATAGTACCACTGGATTGGCGCAGGGCCAATGCGGTGCCTATATTTGAAAAGTGAACAAAGTCTTTACCAGTTAACTATAGACCTGTTAGTTTAACTTCTATAGTTGGGAAGATACTGGAGAGATTAATAAAAGACCACATAGATGAGTTCTTGCAGGAAAAAAATATTTTAAGCAACAGACAGCATGGATTCATGAAAGACAGAAGTTGTCAGACAAACCTGATTTCTTTTTATGAGGAGCTAAGTAAAACCTTAGAGGGGTGGTGGCAGACGTGTTATACTTGGATATTGCAAAAACGTTCGATACAGTTCCGCACACACGGCTCATCTGTAAGGTAAAGTCTACAGGTTTGGAAATATCAGTTTGTAAATGGATAGAAAACTAGCTAAAAGACAGAATTCAGAGAGTAGTGGTTAATGATTCTTAGCCCTTGTACACACGGTCGGAGAATCCGTCGGAATGTGTCCTATCGGACCGTTTTGTCGGATATTCCGACTGTGTGTGGTATGCATCGGACTGTTTCCGTCGGAATATCCGTCAGACTAAATTTTCCAACTTGCTGGAAATATTTTCCGACAAACTGGTCCGATCGAACATACTCCGATCATGTGTAGCCTACTCGGACGGACAAAGTGCCACGCATGCTCACATTCAAATTCCGACACGGAAGCGCTCGTTCAGGTAAAACGACTGCTCGTAAGCGATATAGCACATTCGTCACGCTGCAATGTTAAAAATTCTTTCATGAAGCGCATTCTCTTGTTCTTTACAATGCTGCAAGAAGGAACTTCTTTTGATGCTCATAGTCACACACACTTCTCCCGAACGTATTTCCTGACTCTTTTTTTAACCATTTCGGAAATACAATTTTGGATTTCGTCACATCTACACAATTTTAGATTTAGTTTATTTTTTTTTGGATGCATTTTTTTTTTTTCCTAAACATCTCCTTTTTTGTCAGTTTGCTAATTTCTCAATTTGTTTGGGTGTTTTTTGTGTGTTAACTTACCACAACAACATTATTGTATTTTAGATATTTTGTTTATCTTTTTTAATCTACAGGAGGTTGTTTAGTGTTGGTACCCCTTGTTATTCATTTCACTTTGTTTTTTTGAAATGTACCTGCCTGCTCACAAATAGACTGGCCTTTTTGAAGTAAAACACATACGCAAGTATTTCTTCAAACAAAAAATACCTTTATTTCGGTGTCAGTAACAGATAAAGAGGGAGGCAGCGATGTTGAAACTGGGGAGATTAGCAAAGCCTTTGGCCCCCAGGGCACACATCAACTATTTAAACGCCAAACTTGGTGGCCTGAGGAATACATGTCTGAGGGAGAGAAGTCTGGTCCTGAAGTCCATGAAACCCAGAACAGCAGCAGATGACATCTATGTTCCCAGGCTGTGGTACTACAACAGGCTGCATCTTCTGTCAGACCAGACCGAACCCAGGTCATCACTCTCTGGTCTTCCTTCCAGGCTGTGGCTGTGGTGCTGGAGGTGTGGCAGAAGGAGGAGGAGCAGGGGCATGGGCCAAACCACACAAGTGTGTTTCTTGTGTTATTTGGCCCAACACCCTTGTTGAGGGTGTGTATAATAACCTCCTCACACAAGAGCTGTTGCCCCTGCTCCATTTTATCAAGCTTGCACGCAACCAAGGCGGCAAAGGCCTCTTGGTAGGTGGGTTTTGCTTGGAGGGCCGCAGAAGCCTCACCAATCAGCCTCAGGGCCGACTCCTCAACATTCCCCCCCTTTCTCGCCCTTTTGCATGGAAGGCGGAGGGGAGGAACCTGGCATTCAGTGAGGCTCCTTTGGCCGCCCACCGCCTGGCTGCCGCTTACCCCCGCCTCCTCCTGGCTGCCACTTTCCACAGCCACCTCCTGGCTGCTGCATTCCACACCCTCCTGTTCCTGGCTGAGTTCTTCCTGTGTATGAAAAAGGGACATAGTTTTAGTTTTTGGTTCATCAAACACACACAATTTTCACATCAACACTGTTGCAAATTGTTAACCAATAGAGAACACTATCATTCTGTGCCCAACATTTTTCTTTCTTGTCCCAAAGGTTTTGGCCACTACTGTCTATTGATATGTGAAACACTTTCAAAACTCAGCAATTAGTGAGCAAAAATCAAGTTAACATCATTCATTTATACTCCCAAAATATGTATAACAATACTATACCTGGCTCAAGATGGGCTCCCACAGTTCTACCGGAGTGGAAGGCCCAGGTTGGGCGTCGGAAGACTCATCGGGTGTAGAATGGAGCATAGGACGCGTGGAAGGAAGAGTAGAGAGGGATTCTCTGACCTCAGCCTGGTCTGACAGAAAATGCATCCTGTCATAATACCATAGGGTGGGGACATAAACGTCATCTGCTGCAGCTCTAGATTGCATGGACTTCAGCACCTTGTTCCTCTCCCTCAGATATGTACTCCTGAGGCTACCAATTTTCTTTTTTTAAATAGTTGACATCTGCCCTGGGGACCACCGGCTTCACAAACTCAACCAGTTGCAACATTGCTGCCTGCCTCTTTTGTCTGTTACTATATTGTGGGTGTTTTGGTTGCCACAGGAAGGGCATGTCTCTGTATTTATCGATGAACAGAGGGAGGAAGCTATGATCGTGGAACCCGTCCATAATGTCTGCAAGACACAACACAAGACAAACCCTAATGTCAGTATAAAATCCGCTAATGCAGGCCTCAATCTAGAAGCAGTATAGCCTAGTGATGTACCAAGTTCAAAATGTTACCTTCATTTGCACGTTCGCCGCGTCAGCTTCTCCCTCTGTTCACCGATTGTACGGACGGCACACGCGTGTTGCGTTTTATATACAGTGCGCATGCGTGAAACTACGCCCGCCCATGACGTTCTTTCTAGACTATTCCCCGCCCTTCGCTTCTGGTGCAGTGGGGAGAGCACATGGTGGAGAGAACGCAGGTGCGCGCTAATAATAGTTCCACTAACGAGGAGGAGGGTGAGGAAAGCCCGGAGCCTGAAACGTCCCGATCCAGGAAGAAAAGATTTAAGGCCTCAAATATGTCTTTTGGAGAGATGTTGGAGATGGTGGACATATTGAACAGGACCGACTATGATGGGAAGTATGGACCTTACCCAAACTCAAATATCAGAAAGGCCAAGATCATGAATAAAGTTGTGAAGAGTCTTCATAAGAATTTTGGGGTACGCCGATCCAAGGATCAACTGAGAAAACGCTGGTCAGACCTGAAACTGAGGGAGCACGAGCAGTACATAAGGATCAAGCGTGTTCTTGACCAAAGTAAGTAGTGGTCGTGTGTTCATATGATTATTATTGCTTGCATCCTGCTCCATGTGCTTTGATTTCATGTTGTGCAGTTTAAAATGGCCACTTTCAAGTTTATGGTTTCTTTCGTTCATAGGAAACATCATTCTGCAGGTTAGTATTACAGCTGAAGATAAAGGAGAAAAAGGAGAGAAAGGGGCGCCTCTGGGTGCAGATTTTTTTAAAAGGTTTTATTTTCAGTGTAAAAAACATAAAATTTTGCACTCACATTTAGTAGGCAAAAAGTAAGCATTAAACACCAGGGGTCATCTGGTATATCTGATTTTTGGGACGTCAGCCAGTGGTCCGGTCCACATCTGTCATCTCATCGCGTTGTTCCTGTTCCTCTCACATGCTGTCCACTGCAGGTGTTTTGTATGAAGCAGCCGGCTTGTGGTGGACACGAGATGTGCGGTCTTCAAAACGAGGCTTGGGAGGCAGAGACGACCAGGGCGCGGGGCTGTGACGTCAGCGGGTATGCGACGCGTTTCTTGAGCGTGCGGGTCGAGATTGTCGGACGACCGCGCTCTTTCATCAGGCAGAATCAGACTGAAAATCTGCACCCAGAGGCGCCCCTTTCTCTCCTTTTTCTCCTTTATCTACAGCAATCCAGGAGCTCAAGTTTCAGCTCTTTTAAGGTGGCAGCCCTGCATGCGGATCCATCCCCCCCTCCCCATCCCTTTTCCCCTCCCCCTCTCCATGAACTAAAGAACATTTATTCCCTCCTTTTTTTGGTCTGGACAAAGTAGTGCATTCCCTGCACTCACCATATGTAACCTTATAGACTCCCTTTTTTTCAAGTGGGAACCTAATATCTTTGATTTGCGCCAAATACTTGTCTTAGTATTACAGCTGAACACAGTGTCCCCAATAATGTTCTGACCTTGAAGCTCTGCCAAAAGAAACCATTTACAACACTTTCAAACAATGTTTCATATTCCTAATTCTGCCCTCTGTGTGCTAATTATTCTTTTTTTTTCATTCTCATAGGGGAGAGAAGACTCGGCAAGTATGAGGACACCAGGGACCACACCCCTCCCAGAGAAGGGCAACTTTGAAAACCAGAAACAGAGGAGCAGGAGGAGGAAGGAGAGATCATTGAGGTTGGGCAAATTGTCACCACAACAGGTGAGTGTCGGAGAACACAGCTTCCGGTAAGCTCATCAATGTATGTCACCATATTTTGATTACATGGTGTGTTTTTTTGCTTTGTAGGTGATGTGGAAGAAGATTCCCGTTTTACCAGTGAAAGTGCCCAGATCCTGATTGGGGAGATAATGGGGTGCAATCGGGATTTGGAAAATATACAGCAAAACATCAATGATGTTAAAAATAAAATGAAGAACATCATTGATGTTATGGGGAGAGTGTGAAACAGAAAAAAACTAGATAGGGTTTTATTTTTGATATTTTAAAACACAACTTTTGTATTTATCGAAATTACAAATTTGGAAGATGCACAGAGTGTGTAAACATGTACTATCTCCCATCATGGGGGATCAATGTACGTGTTTTGTGTAAAGTGGCTGAAATGAAGGGGTTGCAGCCCCAAAGCATGTACATTGATCCCCCATGATGGGAGATAGCACATGTTGACACACTGTGTGCATCTTCCAAATTTGGATTTTTCAGGGGTCACACCCCATGTGATGAAGGCAATATCAGCCCAGTTTGTAGATACTCATGTCTGATATTGTCTTCACTTTCCAAAGTTGAACTTTGTAAGTTCCTGTGTTCTGTATTTTACGGTTTGATACATGCCTGTTTACACAAAAACACCAAGTAAACCAAATTTTGATTAAACTCTGTTTTTGATACACACAATTTCTTGGTTTGTTGTAAAAACCTTTTCTAAATGCACATGTGAATGTGCTTGTATTAAAAAATTTAATTATCAACAATGTGTGGCTTCCTTTTTCATTGCGCCAAAAATGTATTTGTAGTAAAATTTTAGTTTGTGCTGAGAAGGAGTGTGATTTACTAAAGGAAACTCCACTTTGCACTCCCAGGGCAGTTTCAGGTGTACTTTTGTAGTGCACTTGTAGTGCATAGTGGATGTGCCTTTAGTAAAAAACACCCACACTGAGGTGTAAATTTGGACAATCATGCAATTTTCCTGCCATGGTGCTGAAAATGAGCACAATTTTGGTCAGTAATGCACTACATACATTAGTTACAAAAACAAGGTGTGTGTGTGTGTAGCAGACCCACAACATAATAAGATTATCTGAAGAAGAGACTGTCCCCTCATCTTGCTCTGAACTTGGGTTTGCACTGTTGTTGAAAAAGACACAGCTTGAAAAAACCTAAATATACCTAGGAGACACCTAAAACCAAGCCAAGCAGTAAATGAAGGAGTTTCAGAGAAAAATGTATTCTTAAAATGCCGCTCAGACATTGTCTGGCATATCAATGGCCCCCCTACCCACAAAGTAGTCCATGTATTGGTTTCTAACATCACGGGCGCTTTGGGGGGGCAAGCCAGGATGAGCAGGTTCAAGGCCCGTGAGGTTATCTTCATTTTCCAGCAAGTCTGCTTCTTGTTGGCCAACTGAGACCGCATAGTTCACTGAAACTTTTTTCATAAAATTGTGCAGAACACAGCACGCCAGCACTATGATTCAGTTTGTATTCCGCCATGTGAATAGGCGTAAAAAAAAGGCGGAACCGGCTGGCCAGTATACCAAAAGTGTTCTCCACCACTCTTCAGGCTCTGGACAGGCGGAAATTAAAAATCCTCTGCTCTGGGGTGAGGGTCCTCATCGGGAAAGGGCGCATCAGATGGTTCGCCAAGGCAAACGCCTCATCCGCAACAAAGACGAATGGGAGTCCTTCCTGATTCTCCTCTGGGGGTGGCAAGCCCAGACTGCCACTCTGGAGACGCCAGTAGAACTCCGACTGTGTGAAGACTCCACCATCCGACATCCATCCATTTTGCCCCAAGTCCACATACAAAAACTCATATGTCGCAGACACCACCGCCAACATCACAATACTATTAAACCCCTTGTAGTTAAAATAGTAGGACCCCGAGTTGGGTGGTGGGACGATGCGGACGTGCTTCCCATCTATTGCTCCTCCACAATTGGGAAAGTCCCAACGACTGGCAAAGGGGTAGGCCACAGTCTGCCATTCCTGTGGCGTTGAAGGACACTGTGGAGTGAAACAAGACCCCAAATTTGTAATTTGACAAATCAACATTGCAAGCAGATTAGACACCAACATTTTTGGTCAAAATTAGTATAACATTTTGGGAACTGAGTATTTAAAGCCTAAAGTATAAGGTCCCCTTATGAGAGTCATCACCCCCCCCCCCCCCATCTGATGGGCCCTTGCTAAAAAATGAGGGGGGATGTTTTGGACAGGTAACCCTCTCCACTTGATTGAGAGCTGAATGCCTAAATAATGTGTGATACTTTGGGAAGCCCCTCCTTAGTTATACTATTGGCAGTCCACCGGACAGGTAAGAAGTGTCATAATCCCAAAAAGAAAACAAAATGGAAGCACATTTTGACATTCTGCTATTACATATCCAGATAATTAATAGGTTAAAAAACTAAATAAAAATAGCATTTGAAAGTATTGAGGCAGGCCCTTGCACTACATGCTTAGGTGAATTCATCCATAAATGTGATCATCAAAAAGGTAGGTAGATGTCCTTGTCCCTGTCAGGAGCCTAACGCCCCGGGGGATTCAGGACAAGGTCCTCTGATTTTAGAGGACTTGTGTACCCATTGCACTTTTTTGTGTCACTCTTTATGTGTGTGCACATTTTTTATGCACCGGGTGAAGTTTTTTGGAGTGTGTTTTGCACGCCACTGGCTTTCAAAAAAAAAGGTAGGTAGCGTGTGTATTGGGTTTGGTAAAGTCATCAGACAGAGGATTGCTATCAGCTGAGCTAGCAGTTGGGGGGAAGGGGGACCCTAATGAGTTTGGCACAACCCCAAAAATGTAACACGTGTCACTCTGCATGAATTGAAGCACACACACATCACATTTGTAGACATTATAGGGGGCGTTTAGGGGAAAACAATACTATGGAGCTGACAAAAGACATTGGTAAGTGACTAGACTATAGTTTGATGGGCCAAGAAGAGCATGGTGGGGAAGTTAGTGAGGCAAATATGCATGAGGACAAAGGGGCAGAGCATATGAATTAGAGTATATTGCAATGATTGTAATTAGGGAATGAGGAAAGAAATGCAAGACATTAGCAATCATGAAATACATAGAATGTGATGTTAAAGGATAAAACTTACAGTACATAGTCCTTCTGCAGAACCTGAATGATGGCAGAACAGGTCTCTGGAATAATGATCCCCAGAGCCTGGGGGGAGATGCCTGTAGAGAACTTGAGTTCCTGAAGGCTTCTCCCTGTCGCCAAGTAGCGCAACGTGGCGATGAGCCTCTGCTCCGGAGTGATGGCTTGACACATGCAGGTATCCTGCCTGGTGATATAAGGGGTCAGCAAAGCCAGCAGATGGTGAAAAACGGGGTCCGTCATCCGGAGATAATTCCTGAAATCATTAGGATTATTCTCCCGGATCTCATGGAGCAAAGGCATGTGCGAGAACTGGTCACGCTGGCGCAACCAATTCTTGGTCCACAAACGCCTCCCCTCCCTGTTCATGGACCGGGCTTGTGTCAAAGTAACAACCCCAACATGAAGCCCCTGCACAGCACAAACTCTACAACGAGTACGTAGACGAAACATGGTTTCAAAACGGTCGGCTCGTCAGAACGGACAACAGAAAGCACCGATAAACAGCAAGGCCTGAAAGAACGACCTGAATAGCAGAAGCAAGCAGACAATAAGAAATGCCTTTCAAAACGTACTATACCAAGATATAGTCCACAATGATAAACAAATACTTACTGACTGCACGCACTGATTATCAGATACGCACACACAAGCACAAACCGAAGAGCAGTAGCGATCTGAATCTAGTCCCGCCGTACACGGCTTACGTTACCGCGTTCTTGGCAACCGCAAATTCCGACAACTTGGTCCGACCATGTGTATGCAACAGTTTCGGACACAATCCGTCGGACAAAATACGTCGGACAAAATCCAACGGATTTGGTTGGCAGAATGTCCGACCGTGTGTACAAGGGCTAACTCTAAATGGTCTAAGGTTATCAGTATTGTACCCCAAGATTCAATGCTGGGACCCTTATTTTTTAATATCTTTATAAATGATATTGGGTCTGGGATCAAAAGTAACATTTCCGTCTTTGCAGATGACACCAAGCTAAACGTCCTTACAGGATGTCTCCAATTTCCAAGCCAACCTCAGTGCTCTGTCTAATTGTGCGACTATGTGGCAGATGAGGTTTAATGTTGATAAATGTAAAGTTATGCACTTGGGGGCAAAGAATATGCATGCCAAGCTGCAGTTTCGAAAGCGAGCAAAGTCCTTTCTTGTATTAAGAGAGGTATGGACTCCAGAGAGAGAGATATCATTTTTCCCTTGTTCAAATCATTAGTAAGACCTCATCTGGAATATGCACTTCAGTTTTGGGCACCAGTTCTCAAAAAGGATATTGGGGAACTGGAGAAAGTGCCGAGAAGGGCAACCAAACTGATAACAGGCATGGAGGAGCTCAGCTATGAGGAAAGATTAGAGGATCTGAATTTATTCACTCTTGATAAGAGGAGATTAAGGGGATATGATCAACATGTACAAATTTATAAGGGGTCCATATAGTGAACTTGGTGTTGAGTTATTCACTTTACAGTCAACAAAGAGGACAAGGGGCACTCTTTACATCTAGAGGAAAAGAGATTTCATCTCCAAATACGGAAAGGTTTCTTCACAGTAGGAGCTGTGAAAATGTGGCATAAACTCCCTGCAGAGGTGGTTCTGGCCAGCTCAGTAGATTGCTTTAAGAAAGAACCTGGATTCTTTCCTAAATGTACATAATATAACTGGGTACTAACATTTATAGGTAAAGTTTATCCGTGCAAAATCAGATTGCCTCTCGGGGCATCAGGAAGGAATTTTTTCCCCTGCTTTAGCAAATTGGATCATGATCTGCTGGGGTTTTTTGCCTTCCTCTGGATCAACTGTGGGTATAGAATTGGGTATATGGGATTGTATGAGATGTGTGTATATATATATATATATTTTTTTTTTTTGTGGTTGAACTGGATGGACTTATGTCTTTTTTTCAACCTAACTATGTAACAATAAAACATTGCAGAATAGAATACAATAAAAAAGAGCAGAACAGTAGAGCGAGAACAATAAAATGACAACTATTTGTTATTTTTTTTTTTTACACTTTTTTTTATTTGTAACTGTTAACGGTTCGGTTCCAGGTTCGGGTCTCTCAAGATGCGATGGTATCTTGGGAGATCCTGTGAAAGTGTGTCCTATTCTGTGCAGTGCTGTACCCTACGCTAAAACTCCACTAGTGTATGGTAGCGTTCCAAATATTCACAAGTGCAAAGACCAGGATTGTCAGGACAGGAGGGACCATAATAGCGGGTGTCACGCCTATACCGTGCTTGCTACAGAAGCGACATCTTCTTTGGGGGGCTCGTTGGGTAGGGGTACTAGGGAGGACATGCGGAAAATGCCTCTCCTGCAGCTGGCTTACTCCATTTGGATTGGGAAGGTGAGGTGAAGCACCATCTAGAAACAGAGGGGCTCTGACGATCTCTTCCTGGAATTTAATGAAGGATCCAGTCCGTCCTGAAGCTCTGAGTGCTTTTCTGAACGCACATGAGCGTTCAGAAAAGTCAATTGAACTAAGTATACAGACACTTTCTTTGTATCAGCATCTGGCTTTACGGGCAACTAGGTAAGGCGCCAACAACTGGTCGCTGAGATCCACCCTTCCCATATTTTGGTTATATTTGTGGACACAGAGGGGTTTCTCCACAACATCAGTCACTGTAGGAATTTGGACCGTCGTGTCTGCGTGAAGGGAGGACAGAACGAAAACATTCATATTATCCCGCCACTTCACAGCAAGCTAATTATTACTCTTCAAGCAGTCTCTCTCCCCCAGCCTAAGACCGGAATCTACAAGTCTCTGGGGTAAGCCCCGGCGATTAGACCACTTGGTGCCACATGCGCCAATTTGATGATCAAACAAGCGACTAAAAAGTGACTAATAATTGTCCACATATAAATGGTACCCCTTTCCGAATAAGGGTGACACCAAATCCCACACAATCTTGCCAGCGCTCCCTATGTAATCTGGGCGGTTCTCCAGCTCTACGTGACTATCTCTTCCCTCGTAAACCATAAAAATATATGTATAGCCTGTGGCCCTGTCACAGAGCTTATATATCTTGACCCTATATCTGGCACGCTTGCTGGGAAGATGCTGTTTGAAAGACAAGCGGCCAGAAAATTTAATCAGGGACTCATCAATGCAGACAACTTGATCGAGAGTAAACAAGGCTGCAAAATGTTCGTTGAAGTGGTTTACGAGGGGCCGAATTTTATAGAGCCGATTGTATCCAGGGTCTCGACGAGGACAATGGAGTTCATTGTCGCTGAAGTGGATGAACCGCAAGATCTGCTCGTATCCTGTCCTCGTCATGGAAGCAGAGAACACGGGCATATGGTGAATTGGGTCAGTGGACTAATATGACCACAACTCACTCTTTTTAGTTACACCCATGAGGAGGGTTAAGCCCCATGCATACTATCCGATTTTCTGTTGATTTTTTTTCCAAAACCATATAATATGAGGTCAAACCTTAGGATTTTCAATTTTTATGCAATCAAGCAGGCCCTTGCACTACATGGTTTTGGTAAATCTGAAGGAAAAATCAGCAGAAAATCTGATAGTGTATATGGGGCTATAGGCCCAGAAAGGTCTTAAATTCGGAAACCGTAATTGATTTCCAATCTCTGGCAAGGGAGGACAACTGGGGATTAGCGGTGATGAATTGATTAGCATACAAATTACTTTGGTCCACAATAAATCTATAGAGATCGTCCGTGAAACACAGCGAATAAAAATCAAGTGATGTAAAATCAACTGTTTCCACCTGAATTCTGGATTGGCCAGTGAATGGGAGAAGTACGGTGCTGCAGAATTGGTGGGCTCCCAATTAGGATTGGCAAATTCTGCAGGAAGGACATTATGGGCACGACGGGCCTGCCTTTGTCTTCTTGGTGGCAGTAGGGCACTACTTGTGCTTGCCACCTCGCCAGCTTAAACTGTACTTATGGGACTCGCCACGTCACCACTTGATACTGCAATGCAGGATATACGAGCAGGGTGTACTAGGCTGGGATGAGCGCCACTAGTACTTCTCTGCTCCATACGAGAGCCCTGCGGTTCTTGCACCTCAGCAACAGCAGAAGAAGAACAGGGTCGGGTACCCCTGACCTTGGCACGGACCACAACTCTGTCATCAGAGCTATCTGTCATGGAGCCGCTGTTGTCTACAGGAACATATTCTGAGTCTGAATCTGAAAAATGAGTGACTTCCTCTTCACTTCATCTGTCATGCTCAGAAACATGTAGTATACCTTCGATTTGCCATTTTGGGCTCTAAATTTACTGGTACAATTGTGAGATTCACAGGAAAAAAAGCTCCTAGGCTGTCAGCAACTGTGTCAAACACTGCCAAGAAACTGTTAGCAAACGCAGGGATCAGGCCTGACTCTGGAAACGCTGCAGTTATGTGTTTAGTGTTTTGTAAGTGACAGTGATCGATCGATACTGCACTTGGGTGGGCTGGGTGGAGGGGCAAACCGCAGGTGCTAGCAGGTATCTGGCCTGATCCCAATAACACTGCGTTTTTGGGAATCCCAAACTGCTGGGGACGCTAGTATAGATCTGACAAGATCAGATATTGATCCATTCAGACAATATACCACTAAGTGAGGTGTATGCTGCATGCGTGGGTGTTAGCACTACTGGCACTAATCTGACGCTGCCTGGGGCCACGCAGACCCTAACTGACTCTAAAACCTAACTGATATCACCCGCCGGGCGATCAGGAGGGGTTAAACATTTTATTGGGTAATAAACGGCGGATGCCCTGACTCTATAAAAAAGCAAACTAACTAATCAGCGTCATCCGTAATACTTATACAGTGATCACTGGTGGCAGGGGGGAAAGGGTTGACTAGGGGGCAATCCAGGGGGTTAAATATATGGGGGTACCTGACGGTGAACCTAAATAACTAACAGGCTAACTAGCGTCACCCGCAACACTAATACGGTGATCAGAAAGATAACTTATGCTGCGTATACTCGATCGGACTTAATCCGGCGGACAAACCGCCAGACTTTGCAGCTGAGGTCTGCCGGACTTTTGAAATGAACGGACTTGCCCACACACGGAGAAAAGTCAGTTGATTTTGAACGTGGCTTCAGGTAGACAGAACTAGCAAAGGAGGTCAATGTTGACACCTCGCTGGCCCCGTCACCTGGTATGGATTTAAAGGGGAAGCCCTATGCCAAAAAAAATGGTGTGGGGGTTCCCCCAAAGTCCATAGCAGACCCTTATCCGAGCACGCAGCCCGGCCGGTCAGGAAAAGGGGTGGGGACAGGCGAGCGCCCCCCTCCTGAGCCGTACCAGGCCGCATGCCCTCAACTTGGGGGGGTGCTTTGGGGAAAGGGGGTGTCCTGTGCCCCCCCCACCCCAAAGCACCTTGTCTCCATGTTGATGAGGACAAGGGCCTCTTCCTGACAACCCTGGCCGTTGGTTGTCGGGGTCTGTGGTTGGGGGGCTTATCGGAATCTGGGAGCCCCCTTTAATAAGGGGGCCCCCAGATACCGGCCCCCCACCCTATGTGAATGAGTATACAATGTCACCTGGTGAAAAAAAAGTGTAAATAAAAAACCACAAGTTTTTAACCACTTCCCGCCCAAGGTACGTCCAGGGACGTCCTTGACTTTCCGGGGGTATATCTGAATGATGCCTGAGGCCACAGACATCATTCAGATATCTGCATTTTCAGCCGGCGATTCCCTGCACCATAAGAACAATCATAGCGGCTGTTCCACCACTTGATCGTTCTTACGGGAGGGGGGAGGGGACTCCCCCCCCGCGCTTCTACCGACTCACCGCTTCCATCTGTGAGTCGGTCACAGGATCCACCATAGAGATTTCCGGCGGACCAGATCGTCCCCGGAGTCTCTATGATCGTTCAGAGGCCGGGCGCGATGTTATGACGCCACGCCCGGCCTCTGCATTAAAAAAAAGGCGCCAATTTGTGTAGGAAGCCAGGATCGGTCTTGTTTTTTTTTTATTTTAGGCTTCCCAGCCTAGAGGTGAGATATGGGGTCTTATTGACCCCATATCTCACTGTAAATAGGTCCGATCGTGCTATATTCCTATTACAAGGGATGTTTACATTCCTTGTAATAGGAATAAAAGTAATCAATTTTTTTTTTTTGTAAGTGTCAAACTAAAAAAATTAAAGTAAAATTAACAATAAAAAATAAATAAAATTAAAGCGCCCCTGTCCCCGTGAGCTCGTACACAGAAGCGAACGCATACGCAAGTCCCGCCCACATATGAAAACGGTGTGCAAACCACACGTGAGGTATCACCACGAACGTTAGAGTGAGAGCAATAATTCTAGCACTAGACCTCCTCTGTAACGCAAAACATGTAACTAGTAAAAAAATTTAAATCATCGCCTATGGGGATTTTTAAATACCAAAGTTTGGCCCCATTCCACGAGCGTGTGCAATTTTGAAGCGTGACATGTTGGGTATCTATTTACTCGGCGTATCTTCATCTATCACATTATCCAAAAAATTGGGCCAACTTTACTGTTTTTTTTGTTTTTTTTTTAAGCATGAAACTGTTTTTTTTTCTGAAAAAAACGCGTTCGAAAAATTTTGTAAATATTCAATGGACTCCTGCGCTTAAATGGGATTTGTGAGCAATGCTCTTATTTAGTGGATGCCGCAAGCATTTTCATGAGACACCAGCTCATGTATATAGACTAAAAGAAAAAATGGTGGCGCTGCGCTTCCAAAAAAATGGGACCTTACACGAAAATGTTATAGAGCTAATTATTCAGATGGAGATATGTCAGATGGTATATAATCAAACTAGTATGGTAAAGTAGTAAGGGAGAACTCTTATCCTAATGTAGAAATTCTTCTATCAATAGTGCCTGCAACAGTGTGTATACAATAATAACTGTCACAATCCCAAGTGCAACTTATATCTCTATGATATAAAAATAGTGCCTGAAAGTCACCCCAAAGTGACTGAAATATAAACAGTTACTGGCTACGTAAGCGCAAACTAGTGACAATAATAAAGTGCAAAAAATGCAAAACTACAGTGCAAAAAATGCAAGCAAGCAAAAATAAAGTGCAAAAAAAATGCAAGCAAAGTGCTTAGTGTAACACAAAATATTAATAAAAAACATATAATAATCGAGCTATAGAACAAAACTCCATAAACAGAAAGTGCTGAGTGCAAAAAATTGGACTATATCCAGCTGTTAATGACGTGAACACAGTCCCGTGATGATGTCACATAAACATCTAAAGTGATTCTGGGCTGGGAAATGTCTCAGAGGTTCTTCCTCCACATAAGTGATTCCACGCATAAGTGTGCACACTGGGTAATTGCCTTCCCGCTATATAAAATATAGCGTATATGCAGCCTCCTCTTGGATATACCAGGAGTCCCAGGAAAGGGGGTGGAAGGGGGGGGCCTCAGGGGGTCACTCTCAGATCTCCGTCACAATATACTCCAGCAAGATGTTCCAATATAGCTCAGAGAATAAGTATAAGAGCAACCATAGTGTAGTATGTTTTTAAAAAATCACTACTTTATTAAAAGGTTAAAATTACTCACAAACGAAATGGGGTAAATAGGCAGCATTAGCAGCAAAACAGTTCAAATCGACCACTCTGGTGCGAGCGTCACTTCCGGTCTCCGTATCCTACACGTTACATTACTTCTAGTGGCTTCAACTGGGATAGAGGAGCATAGGGCAGGAAGTACAGTGTAAAGGAGGACTGGGCGGGGACGAACCGCCCCACAATCGAATACTGACGCCCCTTCCTGGAGTGTCAGCAGGATATACATATTCAAAAAACACACCAGGCATTAAACATAATCACTGGTTATATATTCGCTATACCACCAACAGCGATGGGCGGCTGTGGCATATTATGATGTGTTGAGTGTGCCATACCACACTATATTAAGACAAATCTGTTAACCATATCTATTATCTCGGGGGGGGCGAAATAAAAGTGTCTCCTACTATGGCGGCGGCCATTTTATTGGAGGTTATGCAGCTAAATGATGTATACTTGTCTCCTCTCATTGAGGCGGCCATTTATTTGGTTATCCACTGGCAGTATTAGTATATTAGTCTCCATAACGTGTGTAGTCTGACCACAGACTGGAAGTGGGGAAAGAAAATTAATTCTATAGAAGGAAATTGACCAAACAATTTTTGTTATAATAATAAATGTTAATTACACTACTTGTATAGTAAAATCATTCAAATTACAATCAAATAGAATATAAAAAAATATATTAATATATATAAAAGAATATATATAAAAATTGTTTATATAAAAAAGGGGAAAAATAAAAATTTTTTTTTTTTATATATTTTTCTTATAATTTTAATTTCTTATTGCTTGTACTTAGGATCTATATGGATCTCGGAAGTGACGTTTGCATTTCAATAAATATTTTTAAAAAAATATATACATATTCCAAGGAAGAGAGGCAATTAAAATATTATCTTATCTTATTCAAGATCTTTGGAGGGGGGGAGAAGGGGAAAATATCTAATTAGGGGGGGGGGACTTTTTTTTTTTTTTAAATCACTGATAAAGCAGTTCAGATCGAATTCTATATTTAACCCTTTGGGGTAAAATGTATCCAGAGAAAATATCCACTTGGATTCGATCTGACTCAATGTTCTCACCTTATCAGCTGTTTCGCTTGCACAAGAACCAGCAAGCCGGAGAAAATCTTCCAGTTCACAGCCACTAGCACTGGCAATACTTATGAGGTTGAGGACTTTATTTGCTGTAACACACAAGGAGCCGTGTATGTGCTTGAATGTAGTTGCGGCCTACAATATGTAGGCCGCACAAAAAGACCATTGAGGGTTAGAATAAAGGAACACGTGCAGAGCATCATTAAGGGTTTTGACAAGCACAGTGTTTCAAAACATTTCGCAATACACCATAAAAAGGACCCCCGTGATCTTAAATTTTGGGGGATTGTACCTTATGTCAAGCACTGGAGAGGTGGGCATAAGGTGAGAACATTAAGTCAGATCGAATCCAAGTGGATATTTTCTCTGGATACATTTTACCCCAAAGGGTTAAATATAGAATTCGATCTGAACTGCTTTATCAGTGATTTAAAAAAAAAAAATGTCCTCCCTCTAATTAGATATTTTCCCCTTCTCCCCCCCTCTCCAGAGATCTTGAATAAGATAAGATAATATTTTAATTGCCTCCCTTCCTTGGAATATGTATATATATTTTTTTAAATATTTATTGTAATGCAAACGTCACTTCCGAGATCCATATAGATCCTAAGTACAAGAAGCAATAAGAAATTAAAATTATAAGAAAAATATAAAAAAAATTTAAATTTTTATTTTTTCCCCTTTTTTATAAACATTTTTTATATATATTCTTTTATATATATTAATATATTTTTTTATATTCTATTTGATTGTAATTTTAATGATTTTACTATACAAGTAGTGTAATTAACATTTATTATTATAACAAAAATAGTTTGGTCAATTTCCTTCTATAGAATTAATTTCCTTTCCCCTCTTCCAGTCTGTGGTCAGACTACACACGTTATGGAGACTAATATACTAATACGGCCGGTAGATAACCAAATAAATGGCCGCCTCAATGAGAGGAGACAAGTATACATCATTTAGCTGCATAACCTCCAATAAAATGGCCGGCGCCATAGTAGGAGACACTTTTATTCCCCCCCCCCCCCCCCCAAGATAATAGATATGGTTAACAGATTTGTCTTAATATAGTGTGGTATGGCACACTCATCACATCATAATATGCCACAGGCGCCCATCGCTGTTGGTGGTATAGCGAATATATAACCAGTGATTATGTTTAATGCCTGGTGTTTTTTTTGAATATGTATATCCTGCTGACACTCCAGGAAGGGGCGTCAGTATTCGATTGTGGGGCGGTTCGTCCCCGCCCAGTCCTCCTTTATACTGCACTTCCTGCCCTATGCTCCTCTATCCCAGTTGAAGTCACTAGAAGTGATGTAACGCGTAGGATACGGAGAAGTGACGCTCGCACCAGAGCGGTCGATTTGAACTGTTTTGCTGCTAATGCTGCCTATTTATCCCATTTCGTTTGTGAGTAATTTTAACCTTTTAATAAAGTAGTGATTTTAAAAAAACATACTACACTATGGTTGCTCTTATACTTATTCTCTGAGCTATATTGGAACATCTTGCTGGAGTATATTGTGACCGAGATCTGAGAGTGACCCCCTGAGGCCCCCCCCCCCTTCCACCCCCTTTCCTGGGACTCCTGGTATATCCAAGAGGAGGCTGCATATACGCTATATTTTATATAGCGGGAAGGTAATTACCCAGTGTGCACACTTATGCGTGGAATCACTTATGTGGAGGAAGAACCTCTGAGACATTTCCCAGCACAGAATCACTTTAGATGTTTATGTGACATCATCACGGGACTGTGTTCACGTCATTAACAGCTGGATATAGTCCAATTTTTTGCACTCAGCACTTTCTGTTTATGGAGTTTTGTTCTATAGCTCGATTATTATGTTTTTTATTAATATTTTGTGTTACACTAAGCACTTTGCTTGCATTTTTTTGCACTTTATTTTTGCTTGCTTGCATTTTTTGCACTGTAGTTTTGCATTTTTTGCACTTTATTATTGTCACTAGTTTGCGCTTACGTAGCCAGTAACTGTTTATATTTCAGTCACTTTGGTTTTGCTATGATGCACTCAGCACTTTCTGTCATAGAAGTCTGATTTATAGTTAGACCACTGTATGTGTTTTTGCACTTAGCACTATTTTTATATCATAGAGATAGAAGTTGCACTTGAGATTGTGACAGTTATTATTGTGTACACACTGTTGCAGGCACTATTGATAGAGGAATTTCTACATTAGAATAAGAGTTCTCCCTTACTACTTTACCATACTAGTTTGAATATGTACCATCTGACATATCTCCATCTGAATAATTAGCTCTATAACATTTTCGTGTAAGGTCCCATTTTTTTGGAAGCGTTCGAAAAAATGGCAACAACCGCCATTGTATTCTCTAGGGTCTTTGCTAAAAAAAACATATATATAATGTTTATATATACATATATAATGTAATTTTCTAGCAAAAAAATGATGAAATTTACATGTAGGAGAGAAATGTCAGAATTGGCCTGGATGGGAATTGGTTAAAATAATTTATTAACTCCAGTGGTCTTCTCTTCTTCCATCTTGGGGGGGTCTTCTCGCTGGACTCCTCTGTTATCTTCTGCCCTTTTACTAGCGGCGGAGTCCGGCTTTCTTCTTCGTTGTCGCCGACGCTGTCCAGGGGTCTTCTTCCGACTTTGGGGTCTTGTCCCGCTCTTCGGTTCTTCTGCCGGGCCTTCGCTACCTTCTTATAGCTATTTTACTAGTGTTGGCCCGGTCTTCTGTCGCTGCCACCTTCTTCACTTCTTCTCTTGTTCTCTTCTTCTCCCTTGCGATGTTGACAGGACCCTCTCTCTGGCCACGATGTCAGGGACGTGTTGTGCGGCGACTTATATAGGGATAAGATGCTGGGTCACCGGGTGATGTCACATGGTGTCCCCACACCTTATGATGTCACAGTCCCGGAGGATGCTGGGACTGTGGCATCATACGGGGGCGGGGTCACCATGTGACATCACCTGGTGAACCTGCCCCTTGTCCCTATATAAGTCGCCGCACAACACGTCCCTGCCATTGCGGCCAGAGAGAGCGTCATGTCAACATCGCAAGGGAGAAGAAGGCGGCGGTGGCAGAAGACCACGCCAACGTTAGTAAAAGAGCTAGAAGAACCGAAGAACTGCACAAGACCCCAGAAGAGCGGGACAAGCCCCCGAAGTCGGAAGAAGACTCCCGGACAGCGGCGGTGATGACGAAGATGAAAGCCGTGCTCCTCCACTAGTAAAAGAGCTAGTAAATGAGCAGAAGAGAGCAGAGGAATCCAGCGAGAAGACCCCCCAAGACGAACAAGGAAGAAGAGAAGACCACCAGAGCTGTCTAATAAATTATTTTAAAAACTTTTTTTTGTTTACACTTTTCTTCACCAGCTGAATGGGTAGGGGTACATCGTACCCCATACTCATTCACATAGGGTGGGGGGTCAGTATCTGGGGGCTCCCAGATTCCGATAAGCCCCCTGCCCACAGACCCCGACAACCAACGGCCAGGGTTGTCAGGAAGAGGCCCTTGTCCTCATCAACATGAGGACAATGTGCTTTGGGGTGGGGGGCCCTGCGGCACCCCCCCAAGTTGAGGGCATGTGGCCTGGTATGGTTCAGGAGGGGCGCTCACTCATCCCCACCCCCTTTCCTGATCGGATGGGCTTTGTGCTCAGATAAGGGTCTGCTATGGACTTTGGGGGGGCCCCCACGCCGTTTCTTCGGCATAGGGCTTCCCCTTTAAATCCATACCAGGTGACGGGGCCAGCAAGGTGTCAATCTCGCCGATGGAGGCGGCGACATTGACCTCCTTTGCTAGTTCCGTCTACCTGGAGCCACGTTCAAAATGAACAGACTTTTCTCTGTGTGTGGGCAAGTCCGTTCATTTCAAAAGTCTGGCGGACTAGCACACAGACCGGTGAATTGCCAGTCTGGCAGACAATTTTGAGTCAAAACTTCTTTCTAAGTCCGCTGGACTTTTGGAAAGTAAAAAGTCTGCCGGAGCCCACACACGGGTGGATTGTCCGGCGGACCAAGTCCACCGGATAGTTCGATCGTGTGTACGCGGCAGCAGTGACACTGGCAACAGGGGGTGAAAGGGTTAACTGGGGGGGTGATCAAGGGGTTAAACCTTTATTAGGGGGTACCCTAGATCTAGATCTAAAGGGGCCTACCACTAACAGCCCTAACACTTATAACAGTCACAAAATGGCACCAATGCAGTGATCAGTAAAAAATTAAAACTGCTATTGGTGTCACTGTGACAGGGGGTACCGGGGGGGGGGGGGGGTTGATCGGGGAGTGATTTGTGTTTATGTGTACTGGTGTTAGTGTGCTGTTGGTGCAACTCACAGTGATGACTTCTATCCTCTGGCTCCGGAACGAAAAGGCTTCACGAGGAGAGATTACATCAGTTTGTCTGCTTCTGTTGACAGTTTCAGAAGCAGTGGAAGCTTCTCATTCGTCAGGAGCGATCGTGAGGGAGAGGTCATGAATCAGTCACTTGCAGGTGTGACGGAGCCGCTGCACACCCGCACCTTGTGGGAGACTTGAGATGGCTGCTATAGGTACTGTAAATATCTCTTAAACATGGGCCATTTATGAGATATTTACTGTATACTTCACTGATGATGTCATCGTCGCATGCACTTCTTCAGGAGCATGTGCCGTGACCAGTGGCTCCCGCGCGCATGACGTCACGTGGTTTCGGCCAGTCACACAGCCAGAGTCCGCACCCCCGGAAGCAAGATAGGCAAAGATGGATGCGGCCTGCAGCAGGAACGGCGTGGGCTTAGTTTGTAGGTATGTGTCACATAATAAGGAAAAAAAATTACTGCGCTCCTAATCTAAAAGTTTAAACAAAAACCCAGTTACAGCTGCAGCTACCAGGATGTGATACACATCCAAAATACAATGCATATAAAGAACAAAATTAGCTGTGCTACCTACCCCCACTGAGGCTATTACTGTTTGTGCAAAGAAATGAAAATTAATCAGATAATTCCAATAGATTAAGTGAAATCAGCTAGAACAATTCATATACAATCAAAATTTAGTGATAAATGCTCAAAAATTTAATATGATTAAATTAATATAGTGATTAATAACAGATGATTATATTCAAAAAGTGAATAAATAATTATAAATGAATAAATAAATTCATTAATTATTGACTATAAGTAAACACATTTAAATTAATTATAATAAATAATTATAAATAAATACAGTGATTATTAACTATAATTAAATAAGATAAAAACCCAGTGACAAATTAATAAAAAATTATATCCATAAAAAAGGTGAACCACAACCAATTAGAAAGTCCAAACAAAAAGTCTTTATAATGGAAGAGAGATCTCTTTAAGAGGGTGCCAGTCAGCCATGCGATCCACCTTCACCAAGCCAGAAACCTGTGAGTCAACAGTGGGAATGCACACTTACCAGAAAGTGGTATGTAAACGCTCATTGAATTTTTCACCCGAACTGCACCAATCCTGACTCCTATTGCGGAAACACTTTCGAATGGACCATGGAGATTTCCACATAAGCAGGAAATGGTTTAGATGGTAACTCGGAAAACACAAAGAAAGTCTCCCATAGCGTAAATTAGGCAGGATATTTTTATTTAAATAAAGAAAATATGCTCACAAATATATCAGTAAAAAAGCATGAAATGCCGGCCGGCATGCGAGCTCCCGTTCAGAAGGTCAACATAATTGCGTCAGCACATCTGGACCACCCTATTATGTGTCACATAATGTGCTAGTATGCGATACATACTAGCACATTATGCCTTTACTTTGCAGGGTTTACGTTCGCTTTAAAGCGGAACTGCAGTCTGCTCACATAATTTGTAATAAAAACATATTTGCCATTCTGAAGGTTCCCTCCAACCACTTTGGATATTATTTTATATATACTGTGATTCTGTACTTGCCAAATATTTTGCAGAAATCTCCCACAGTCTGGCTGCAACCATTTTAATTGTGGTCAGCTGAAGCTGTTGTCTGTTCACTTCCTGGATTTACACAGACACACACCTCCAGCTCTGCAGCTCACATTGGCCCTCTTATGACTCACCCCCTCCCTTCCTGGAAAACTCCTAGAGAGTGAGAGAGCTGTGCATGATGTCATAAGCCTAGACTAATGGCCAGACAAGAAACAGAAAGTGGTATCTACTGGTAGAAAAAAATAATGTTTTACTATCCAAAGTTAAAACAAGGATAGAGGATTTAATGGATGAAAAGTTGAAAAATGACTGATGTTCCACTTTAACCACTTGACTCCTGGAAGGTTTTACCTCCTTCGTGACTAGTGCATTATTTTTTGCTATTCAGCACTGCGCTACTTTAACTGGTAACGCTACTGCGTGGTCGCACATCACTGTATGCAAATAAAAATTTTTTCCTACAAATAGAGCTTTCTTTTGGTGGTATTTAATCACCACTGGGTTTCTTATTTGTTTGCTATATAAATGAAAAAAAATACTGAAAATTAAAAAAAAAATGTTTTTCTTAGCTTAATTTGCAAATAAACAATCTTTCTTTATAAATTTAGCCTAAAATGTATTTTACTACTATAACCCAAATTGTTGTATATTATTTAGTTTCTGTGATAGCTATAGAGTCTACAAGCTATGGTATATCGTTTTCCCCTTTCACACTGCCAGCGTTTTTCAGGCTCTACATCACTAAAAATAACGCCTGCATAGCGCCTGAAAAAAGCGGCACCATTCACCTTTTACACTGGAGCGGTTCGCTGGTAGGGCATCACAAAAAATCATGCCAGCAGCTTCTTTGGAGCTGTGAACTCACCTCTCCTCCACCGCTGTTCCCCATTGAAATCAATGGGGCAACACTGCGATACCGCTGGTAAAACGCAGCTACGGCGATTTGTGGGCAGATTTAGCCTCTTTTTGGCCACTAGCAGGGGTTTAAAACCGAATAGCACCGCTAAAATGACAGTAAAGAGGCGCTAAAAATAGTGCCGCTTTACCGCTGATGCCTGTGGTGGCTCAGTGTGAAAGGGGTCTTAGGGATGCACCGATACCATTTTTTTAACACCAATACTCGCTGATACAAAATACAAATTAATTATAAAAAAAACTGTGGGGGGGGGGCCTTAAATAGGTAAGAGGAGGGCTGCCTGGTGACATCACCTGGTGGCTCCACCCCCTTTTAACGCCTCCAACCAATGCATGTGATGTCACAAGGGAACGGTGCCACCAGGTGAGGTTGCCGAGTGACTCCACCCCTCTACCTATTTAAGAACTGTCGGATGGCGGAGCAGACAGACTGTGGGAGTGTTTCGACGTGAGTGGAGTTTTACTTTTCTTTTTCCGGATGTGGCGGCGTGCATCGTGATTGGCGATGGGCCTACATCGGGGGCTCCGAAGGACCTGGTGTGCATGGGGGGGCAGGGTTTGCCCACACTGTGGTTTTTTTTTTTTGATTTTTTTCTCAGAATTTATATTCCCCAGCATGTTATTTTACATTCAGCTGTCAGCAGCTTCCTTATCAGCAGCTTGCTGACAGCTGAATGTGGAAAAACATGCCAGGGAATAAAAATTGAGAACCCCCCCCCCCCCATGTACACCAGGCCCCCGATGTAGGTCCATCGCCAATCGCGATGAGTAATTCCTGGCCCACTCCTTAGCAATGAGCTCAATGCGATAAATTACTGCATTACCATAAAGCACTTTTAGTAGATTGGAAAGATAAACGCAATCAAAATGTTCATACTACCTATGCTAATCTACACGTACCAAATGATCCCAATCCCCCTTCCACAGACGTATTTTAATTTTCTAAAATACATGTTCTCAAAATGTATTTGGGCACGTAAACGTCCGCGGATTGCATAGAATACAAGGCCTTCTTTACGGAGGAACACATACAGGGGGCTGCACATACAGGGGGTTCTTCCAAAGAAGTGGGGTTCTTTAAATAAGTGGCACTTCTGCTCTTGCACTTCAGCGATTTGCACAAAGCAGCAGACTGCAGGTGACCTTATTTCCAAATGATCTCTCCTTCCTCTCTGAAACATGTACTCTTTACTTCTCTTTCACAATTGCAGCCTCTCTGCTCAAACTCCCTTTTCCTCAACCCCCTGCTCCACCCCACAATCTGTGCATATCGCCATCACTTCTCTCCTCTTCTTACTACTGCACTCATCACCTCTTTCTAACTCTAAACCCACTTGCTAACAAACACCCCAGGGTACTGAAGCATGTCCCCTCATACAAATCCTACTCTCATATTACCTCCCTTACTTTTCTACTTCTGCTAACCACTGGAGATATTTCCCCAAACCCTGGGCCTCCCTTATTTAACCGTACCCAACACACCCATCACCCTACACCCTCTGGCAGTCGCAATCTATGCAATTTAGTCTCAATTACTCTTCTTCCCAAAACCAACTTCCCCCTCTCCTGCGCCCTCTGGAAAGCTCGCTCTGTCTGCAACAAACTCACTGCTGTTTGTGACCTCTTTGTCACTAATTCCTATAATCTATAAATATAGGGGTTATTCCTGCGCCTAATCAGGAAGGGGAATGGTTTTTAGTGCCGCTGCACACACTGAATACGGGGTACCTGAACCCCAAAGAATCAAGAAAGGTGAGAGAGTAGTGGTGCGCAGTACTAGCTCAGGAAATATTGGCCTACAAAGTCTGTAGATACCATAAATACAGGTATTTAGATGCTAGGTGTGTGGCCACCCAGACCAAAAGAGTAATGTATGGGGAGCTTAAAATGGAAGTAAACCCTTCCAAACAACTTTGACCTACAGGTAAGCCTAGATTAAGGCTTACCTGTAGGTCCAAGTAATATCTCCTAAACCTATATGGTTTAGGAGATATTTGCCCGAAAATGGGCACCGCTGTCTACGGCGCATGCGCCGTAGACAGCGGCGCGCAGGCGCACTAAATGCGGCAAGTCCAAGAATGGATTTGCCAAATTTGTCTACTCCCGTGCGCATGCGCGGGAGTGACGTCATCGCGGCTCCGGCGAATGGCAGCGTCGGAGCTCCGAGACGCGACTCCCGTGCGCATGCGCGGGAGTGACGTCATCGCGGCTTCTCCGCTGTCATTCGTCGGAGCTGCGAGAGACGCCACAACCAAGATGGATGCGGCGGACTACAGGTAACAGCGGCGACTTCGCTGGCTCCTGTGTCAGGTAAGTGACACATAATGAGCTACTATGCGATGCATAGTAGTCCATTATGCTTTACCTTTGCAGGGAAAAAAAGAGGAAGTAAACCCATCAGGGTTTACTTCCTCTTTAATATATATGTTCTATGAGGGAACGTGAGAAACCCTCGCCACTATCACATAATAGTGTTTGGGATGAATATTAGATGGCTGGAGTAATGCGCAGAAAAGGAATATAGTGGTTAAAACCTAATAATTTCTGATGTGATTTTTAGGGTAAGCATAGGACTCTAAAATAGTAATACTAAACAGTAAATAGGTCCGTATTTTCGTGTCTTACAACATCCCATAGGTAAAATCTATATATGAAAAATGTGATAGAGACTAATGCGATTTGTTGCAACTAATCCAATCGCATAAAAAGTGCTGGTGCTAAGTGATACAATAAGTGTGTTGCAATGTCTACTACACCATGAACAACAATGTATAAATACACAATTATTAACAAAAAACAGTTTAGTGCAAAAAAAGAAAATAGCTAATTGTGGTTAGCAAAAAATCCCATAAAGTGCCAGTGTTAAACAAATTGGGTTGGATACGTGTGGGTGTCTCTCCACCCTATACTAAATAATAACTGCAGTGAAGTGAGATAAGGTCATGCAAAATTGACACAGAAGATAAATGAAAAACGCAACATTAAAAACGCATAAATAATATTAGTGTTGCAGGTGAAAAAACTCTCTAACAATAATGCAGGTAAATAGTGCTCAATAGTTAAAAACTATATGACATATCCATTCCACAATAACATGTGTTAGAATTGTGTCCATACAAAACATGTGCGACAACCAATAGCGATTATATCCAAAATCGCATATGGCAAAAAAAATGCATGCGGTGCTGGTGTTTAGTTCTATATGAACTATAGCGATCTGATCGGTGGTGGTGGTAGTGAAAGTATCCCACGTGGTCCTGTGTATTCGGGATATAGGTGTCCCCTTACCGTACAGCTGTAAGGTAACAGCATGTAACATATATATCCTCAGGATTCCTTTATCCCACGAGGTCTTTATCCCACGAGGTCTTGTTACTGTGTCCCCGTCTCCTGCCTATTCCGCTGTGTAGTCTCTTTAAATGGTTGCTCAGTGATGCCCAGTGTAGGGGAAGGGGTTATTACCTCAGCAGGTTATGTAGGGGATTTAAGCAAATAAGGAGGAAGGGAGCCCCATAGTGTAGTATTTATGAACAAAGTTTAAGTTTATTCAAGAAACGAAAAAATACTCACAAACAAACAAAGTTCAAGCATAGAGTATAAACGAGCTGCGAGCTCGATTGCGTCACTTCCGGTAGCGTCCCGACGCGTGTTCGTCACGGTCACGTGACTTCATCAGGGGATGGCTAGTGCTCAAGAAAGTGACCTTAAATAGAGACTATATTGATGGTTTATTGGCGGCCATTTTGGTCGCCGGAAGTATGCGGGCGGCCATTTTTTTGGATGTTACATCGTATTAGATGTATCTGCTGGCCGGAAATGTATACGTGGCCATTTTTTTGGCAGTTCCTCCAGCGGAACTTACCATAAGGACCCGCCCACGTTGCTGTGTAAATATCACCGCCCCTACAATAAACGAAGTTCACAGCTGAAAATAGAGACAGGGGGGTGTGCCTGAGATGTGAAGTATGTGCAGTATGTGCAGAGAACCAATTATAGGTGGACCCTGCATAATATAACAGTTTATATTTGTAAATTAAGGATAATATTATCTAAAAGAGATCGGTATCTAAAAAATCCAATATATGAATAATTAGAGAAAATAGTATGTATGTATGTAAGCAAAGTATATAAAATTGTTAAAAAAATAGATATAAAAAGAAAAAATATAAAAAGAAAATATATATATATGGGGAAAGAGATATATAAAAATATGTAAAAAATATGTAAAAAAATCTTTATTTATAAGTCTATGACAATATATAGAGAAAAAAACTTTCTATTTAAAATATAGATAGCTCAAGTGAGTTTAAGGTAAAAAAAGATAATTCTTTAGGCCTTGTGTGTGTGGCCATGAATGGTAATGCTTTGGTACCAATGGTACACCAGATTGGCAATAGGAAAATTGGAGCATAAAAAATTACTACTAAAAATATAAAATATAATAAAATTCGAATGAAATGGGGCGGCGAGGGAAATAATTCCCATAGCTGCCGGAAATGACGTAAGAGCAAACATATTTTTAAAATTGCAACATATAGCAATGCAGAGGTAAAAATCTATATGACTAAAGTGACTATGTGCGTATACACCCACCTCCATGTGCACTAGTATATACATATATATATATTATAATCATATTTCAGTGTGCGACATATGGGTGGTCAAGGTATATAGTGAGGATGACTAAAAAACCGGGGGACGCCTGGAGTCAAAATTATATGGCGGGTATCTCTACCATAATTGAAAAATGTAAGTGAAACATAGATATCAAGTATAAAATCTTCCAGAAGTATAATGATTGATCAGATTTAACCACTTGCCGACCGCCGCACGACGATGTACGTCGACAGAATGGCACGGGCAGGCATAAGGGCTTACATGTACGTCCTTGCCTGCCCGCGGGTCGGGGGCCCGATCGGGCCCCCGCCCGGTGCCTGCGGCGGTCGGTATTCGTTCGGGAGCGATCCCGGACGAGGGGACGGCCATTCATTCATGGCCACCCCCTCGCGATCGCTCCCGACGAATGAAAATGTCCGGTGACATCACTTCCTCTCCTGTAATGTAAACACAGGAGAGGAAGTGATGTATTCTCTCCTCCGTGTCGGTATTTTTCGTTCCGGCACCGAGGAGAGAGCATCGGTGAGTTGCACAAGCACTACACTACACAGTAGAACATGCCAGGCACACTCACACCCCCCCTTTACCCCCCGAGCACCCCCCAATTACCCCTGCCCCCCCAGTCACAGTGACACCAATTGCTTTTTTTTTTTTTTTTGCATTGGTGTCATTTGTGACTGTAATAACTGTTAGGGCAGTTAGGGTTAGCCCCCTTTAGTTCTAATGTGCCCCCCTAACCCCCCCAATAAAAGTTTAACCCCGTGATCACCCCCCCTCGCCAGTGTCACTAAGGCTGGGTTCACATTGCAGCGGTTTATGAGAACGAATGTGATTCGCACCGCACTGCAGTGCAAATCACATCCGATCTCTGTGCGATTCGAGTTCAGCCATACAGATAGTATGGCTGAATTCGTGTCGCGCCCGCCGCAAATTCGCACGGGACCCTTTTTTTGGCCCGCAGCAGAATCGGATCGCATGGGTGTTCACACCATGCGATCCGAGTTTGCAGATCGCACTGCGATATGCGAACTGATCTGGGGGTGCCATTAACATTTCACTGACACTCCCAGCAGTTCGCATAGGGCAGTGTGAACTGCCGCCGGGAGGCATGCGATGCGGGAACCTGCCGCGGATTCATGGCGTTCCCGCATCGCTCCAGTGTGAACCCAGCCTAATAAGCGATAATTTTTCTGATCGCTGTATTAGTGTCACAGGTGACGCTAGTTAGGCAGGTAGGTATTTAGGTTCGCCGCAGCTTTTTATAGCGCCAGGGACCCCCATATACTACCGCATAAAGCCCCCTGATTTCCCCCTAGTTAACCCTTTCACCAGTGATCACCATATAACTGTTACAGGTGACGCTGGTTGGTTAGTTATTTTTTTTATAGTTTCAGGGCACCCGCCATATCACCCGGCGGGTGTCATTTGTGACTGTAATAACTTAGCGCAGTTAGGGTTAGCCCCCTTTAGTTCTAAGGTACCCCCCTAACCCCCCCAATAAAGGTTTAACCCCGTGATCACCCCCGTCGCCAGTGTCACTAAGGCTGGGTTCACATTGCAGCGGTTTATGAGAACGGATGTGATTCGCACCGCACTGCAGTGCAAATCACATCCGATCTCTGTGCGATTCGAGTTCAGCCATACAGATAGTATGGCTGAATTCGCGTCGCACCCGCCGCAAACTCGCACGGGACCCTTTTTTTGGTCCGCAGCAGAATCGGATCGCATGGGTGTTCACACCATGCGATCCGAGTTTGCAGATCGCACTGCGATATGCGAACTGATCTGGGGGTGTCATTAACATTTCACTGACACTCCCAGCAGTTCGCATAGGGCAGTGTGAACTGCCGCCGGGAGGCATGTGATGTGGGAACCCGCCGCGCATTCGTGGCGTTCCCACATCGCTCCAGTGTGAACCCAGCCTAATAAGCGATCGTTTTTCTGATCACTGTATTAGTGTCACAGGTGACGCTAGTTAGGCAGGTAGGTATTTAGGTTCGCCGCAGCTTTTTATAGCGCCAGGGACCCCCATATACTACCGCATAAAGCCCCCTGATTGCCCCCTAGTTAACCCTTTCACCAGTGATCACCATATAACTGTTACAGGTGACGCTGGTTGGTTAGTTATTTTTTTTATAGTTTCAGGGCACCCGCCATTTATTACCTAGTCTCCCTAGTGTACCCCTAAATTTAGGGGTGTCTACTTTCCAAAATGGGGTCATTTGGGGGGGGGTTGTGCCATCTTGGCATTTTATGGCCTTCAAAACTGTAACGCCCTTAGAAAGCCTGAAGGCGGTGCTTGGTTTTCGGGGCCCGTACGCGGCTAGGCTCCCAAAAAGTCCCACATATGGGGTATCCCCGTACTCAGGAGAAGCAGCAGAATTTATTTTGGGGTGTCATTTCACATATGCCCATGGCATGCGTGAGCAATATATCATTTAGTGACAACTTTGTGAAAAAAAAAAAAAAAGTTTGTAATTTTCCCGCAACTTGTGACAAAATATAAAATATTCCATGGACTCAACATGCCTCTCAGCAAATAGCTTGGGGTGTCTACTTTCTAAAATGGGGTCATTTGTGGGGGTTTTGTGCCATCTTGGCATTTTATGGCCTTCAAAACTGTAATAGGTAGTGAGGAGTGAAGTCAAATATTTACGCCCTTAGAAAACCTGAAGGCGGTTCTTGGTTTTCGGGGCCCCGTACGTGGCTAGGCTCCCAAAAAGTCCCACATATGTGGTATCCCCGTACTCAGGAGAAGCAGCAGAATTTATTTTGGGGTGTCATTTCACATATGCCCATAGCATGTGTGAGCAATATATCATTTAGTGACAACTTTGTAAAAAAAAAAAAATTAAAGTTTGTAATTTTCCCACAACTTGTGGCAAAATATAAAATATTCCATGGACTCAAAATGCCTCTCAGCAAATAGCTTGGGGTGTCTACTTTCTAAAATGGGGTCATTTGTGGGGGTTTTGTGCCATCTTGGCATTTTATGGCCTTCAAAACTGTAATAGGTAGTGAGAAGTGAAATCAAAAATTTACGCCCTTAGAAAGCCTGAAGGCGGTGCTTGGTTTTCGGGGCCCCGTACGCAGCTAGGCTCCCAAAAAGTCCCACATATGTGGTATCCCCGTACTCAGGAGAAGCAGCAGAATTTATTTTGGGGTGTCATTTCACATATGCCCATAGCATGTGTGAGCAATATATCATTTAATGACAACTTTGTGTAAAAAAAAACAAAAAAAATTATTTTTTGTCATTATTCAATCGCTTGAGGCAAAAAAATAAAATATTCAATGGGCTCAACATGCCACTTATCAATTTCCTTAGGGTGTCTACTTTCCAAAATGGGGTCATTTGGGGGGGTTTTGTACTGCCCTGCCATTTTAGCACCTCAAGAAATGAGATAGGCAGTCGTAAACTAAAAGCTGCGTAAATTCCAGAAAACGTACCTTAGTTTGTAGATGTGACAACTTTTGCACAAACCAATAAATATACAATTATTGACATTTTTATTTTACCAAAGACATGTGGCTGAATACATTTTGGCCTAAATGTATGACTAAAATTGAGTTTATTGGATTTTTCTAATAACAAAAAGTAGAAAATATCATTTTTTTTCAAAATTTGCGGTCTTTTTACGTTTATATCGCAAAAAATAAAAATCGCAGAGGCAATCAAATACCATCAAAAGAAAGCTCTATTTGTGGGAAGAAAAGGACGCAAATTTTGTTTGGGTACAACATTGCATGACCGCGCAATTACCAGTTAAAGCAGCGCAGTGCCAAATTGTAAAAAGACCTCTGGTCATTTACCAGCAAAATGGTCCGGTCTGAAGGTGGTTAAGGGGTGGTTAAAAATCACTGATAAAGCAATTTAGATCGAACTCTACGTTGAGTCCTTTTGGTGTGAATGTGTCTAGTGTGAATATCCACTTGGACTCGATTTGGCTGAGGGTTCTCACTTTGTGCCCTCCTCTCCAATGTTTAACATAGGGCTCGATTCCCCAAAATTTCAATTGGGATGGATCTTTCTTGTGGTATAGCGCAAAGTGCCTAGATACGCTGTGCTTATCAAATCCCTTTAGTATATTCTTTACATGTTCTTTAATGCGTACTTTAAGTGGTCTCTTTGTCCGGCCTATGTACTGGAGGCCGCAGCTGCATTCCAATGCGTATACCCCTCCAATGGTGTTACAACAGATGAACTCTTTAATATCGTAACTGTTTCCTGTACTGGTTGAGGTGAACTCTTTTTTTCTTCTCGTTCGGACGCTTTGTTTTGAGACATGCGTAGCAACGTTTGCAGGGAAAGAATCCTTTCCCCGTAAAAAAGGTGAGTCCCCTGCCTGGTGGATCCGGGACATTCTTCACTATTTTATCCCTAATAGTCGGGGCTCGCCTATATACAAATTTTGGGCGAGTGGGCAAAATATCTTTTAGACCAATATCTGAGCGTAGTATCTCCCAATTACGTTTAATAATTTTTTCTACCTGTTTGAACTGCACGTTGAAATCCAAAATGATCGGAATGTTGTCCTGTATTGTCTCATTCTGCAATTTATTCTTTATAAGATCTTTGCGGTTTAAGCTTGCTACTTCTGATATCTTCTCGTTGATGAATTCTTTCTCATAGCCTTTTTCTAAAAATTTCTGTTTCATGTTGCTTGCTTGTTCAAGGAACTGTTCATCTTGCGTGCAATTGCGTCTAAGGCGCATGAGTTGGCCTTTTGGAATGTTATATAGCCAATTCCTGTGGTGGCAGCTCTCCAAAGGGAGATAGCTATTACGGTCTACACTCTTAAAGTGTGTTTTTGATACCAGTTTTTTATCATTTTGTATTATTTCCAGATCAAGGAACGTAATAGATTCATTACTTATCTCCCATGATAGTTTTATGTTCCTGTTATTCGTGTTCAATTTTTCTAGAAAGGTAATCAATTTTGATCGTTCGCCCTTCCACAGTATGATAACGTCATCAATGTATCTTCGGTATGTGTGCAATTCGTTTGGAGGGTTGGTGAATACTTCCTCTTCCTCCCATTGTGACATGAAAAGGCCTGCGACACTTGGGGCGAACTTTGCTCCCATGGCTACGCCCGTTTTTTGATGGTAATAGTTTTTGTTGTACCAAAAGTAGCTGTTTTTAGACAGAAATCGAGACATTTTATAAGAAATTTTCTCTGGGGGCAGGGGAGGTCTGTATATTTCCGTAATCCCCATTTTGTTGCCTCACAGGCTTGGTGGTGCAGGATTATTGTGTAGAGGGAGGCTACGTCCGCCGTAGCAAGCCACCATGGTCCCTCTTCGGTTGGTATTTCGTCCAAAATCTGTAATATGTGTTTGGTATCTCTCAGATATGCGCGTGTCTTTTGTACTGCTGGCTGTAGGTAATAATCGATATATTGCCCCATTCGGGATGTCAGGGAGTCTATGCCATTCACTATTGATCTAGGAGGTGGATTCTCCTTGTTTTTATGGATCTTCGGTAATGAGTAAATGATTGGTGTTCTACATGACTCGGGTATTAAATATTTGGCTTCCTTTTTATTGAGTATATCCTTCTTTAGGCCCAGATGTACCACTTGTTCAAGTGCTTTCCTACATTTGAAGACTGGGTTACTCAGCAGTCGGACATATGTGTCTTTATCTTCAAGTAGGGAGTTCATGCTTGTATTGTATTGGTCTTTGGACAATATTACAATGCCCCCTCCTTTATCAGCTGGTCGTATGACCAGGTCTTTCCTTCTTGTCAATTTCCGAATACCGCTTTTGATATGTTTCGGTTCATCGCGTTTCTTTATCTTTAAATCTTTCACTTCTTCAAGAACAATACGTTTAAAAACTTCTATATATTTGTTATCTTTAGTTACTGGATTAAAATTTGATTTATTTCTTAGGGTGCTGTGCATAATTTCATCTGTAGATCTTGTAGTCTTAGGTTTGCATGGATTACTGATCAAGTACTTCTTAATGTTTAATTTCCTCACGAACTTCTGGATTCCAATGTAGGTTTGAAATTTATCCAGATTCTTTGTGTGTGCATATTTTAAACCTTTATCAAGAACCCCTATTTCTTCGTGGGAGAGTGGTTGTCCGCTCAAATTAAAAATCCCTTCGCCCTTCACTCTCTTTTTCTTTTGTGATCTCTTCCCCCCTCTGCATCCTCTCTTTCTGGTGTTCTTCTTTGATTCCTTGAATTTTCGTTCCTCCTTAGTGGGTCGTTCTCTCGGCCTCTCTCTAAAAAAGACCTCTCATATTCCATGTCGGACTGTCTGTGTCTATCCGCTCTGTCATCTTCCCATCTCTGCTCCAGGGGTGCATAGTAGTTGTGAGTTGGGATCGGGCTTCTTTCATATGCCGGATAAGGTGTTTGAGAGGGAGGGTTCTGATAACCCCCTTCTCTTCTCTCATATTGCCTGTAGGGGCTTCTCCCCCTTGGGGCTTGTGTGTCATAGGGGCGCCCTCTGTTATCGTTGTAAGGTCCTCTATTATCTCTCTGTTGATGGTGAGTTCTATTATCATGATAAGGCCTCGGTCCGTTGTTCCTCCTGTTATTCTTCCAGAACGTTTTTTTCTTTTTTTTCTGATAAAGGAGGGGGCATTGTAATATTGTCCAAAGACCAATACAATACAAGCATGAACTCCCTACTTGAAGATAAAGACACATATGTCCGACTGCTGAGTAACCCAGTCTTCAAATGTAGGAAAGCACTTGAACAAGTGGTACATCTGGGCCTAAAGAAGGATATGCTCAATAAAAAGGAAGCCAAATATTTAATACCCGAGTCATGTAGAACACCAATCATTTACTCATTACCGAAGATCCATAAAAACAAGGAGAATCCACCTCCTAGACCAATAGTGAATGGCATAGACTCCCTGACATCCCGAATGGGGCAATATATCGATTATTACCTACAGCCAGCAGTACAAAAGACACGCGCATATCTGAGAGATACCAAACACATATTACAGATTTTGGACGAAATACCAACCGAAGAGGGACCATGGTGGCTTGCTACGGCGGACGTAGCCTCCCTCTACACAATAATCCTGCACCACCAAGCCTGTGAGGCAACAAAATGGGGATTACGGAAATATACAGACCTCCCCTGCCCCCAGAGAAAATTTCTTATAAAATGTCTCGATTTCTGTCTAAAAAACAGCTACTTTTGGTACAACAAAAACTATTACCATCAAAAAACGGGCGTAGCCATGGGAGCAAAGTTCGCCCCAAGTGTCGCAGGCCTTTTCATGTCACAATGGGAGGAAGAGGAAGTATTTACCAACCCTCCAAACGAATTGCACACATACCGAAGATACATTGATGACGTTATCATACTGTGGAAGGGCGAACGATCAAAATTGATTACCTTTCTAGAAAAATTGAACACGAATAACAGGAACATAAAACTATCATGGGAGATAAGTAATGAATCTATTACGTTCCTTGATCTGGAAATAATACAAAATGATAAAAAACTGGTATCAAAAACACACTTTAAGAGTGTAGACCGTAATAGCTATCTCCCTTTGGAGAGCTGCCACCACAGGAATTGGCTATATAACATTCCAAAAGGCCAACTCATGCGCCTTAGACGCAATTGCACGCAAGATGAACAGTTCCTTGAACAAGCAAGCAACATGAAACAGAAATTTTTAGAAAAAGGCTATGAGAAAGAATTCATCAACGAGAAGATATCAGAAGTAGCAAGCTTAAACCGCAAAGATCTTATAAAGAATAAATTGCAGAATGAGACAATACAGGACAACATTCCGATCATTTTGGATTTCAACGTGCAGTTCAAACAGGTAGAAAAAATTATTAAACGTAATTGGGAGATACTACGCTCAGATATTGGTCTAAAAGATATTTTGCCCACTCGCCCAAAATTTGTATATAGGCGAGCCCCGACTATTAGGGATAAAATAGTGAAGAATGTCCCGGATCCACCAGGCAGGGGACTCACCTTTTTTACGGGGAAAGGATTCTTTCCCTGCAAACGTTGCTACGCATGTCTCAAAACAAAGCGTCCGAACGAGAAGAAAAAAAGAGTTCACCTCAACCAGTACAGGAAACAGTTACGATATTAAAGAGTTCATCTGTTGTAACACCATTGGAGGGGTATACGCATTGGAATGCAGCTGCGGCCTCCAGTACATAGGCCGGACAAAGAGACCACTTAAAGTACGCATTAAAGAACATGTAAAGAATATACTAAAGGGATTTGATAAGCACAGCGTATCTAGGCACTTTGCGCTATACCACAAGAAAGATCCATCCCAATTGAAATTTTGGGGAATCGAGCCCTATGTTAAACATTGGAGAGGAGGGCACAAAGTGAGAACCCTCAGCCAAATCGAGTCCAAGTGGATATTCACACTAGACACATTCACACCAAAAGGACTCAACGTAGAGTTCGATCTAAATTGCTTTATCCGTGATTTTTAACCACCCCTTAAATCTGATCAATCATTATACTTCTGGAAGATTTTATACTTGATATCTATGTTTCACTTACATTTTTCAATTATGGTATAGATACCCGCCATATAATTTTGACTCCAGGCGTCCCCCGGTTTTTTAGTCATCCTCACTATATACCTTGACCACCCATATGTCGCACACTGAAATATGATTATAATATATATATGTATATACTAGTGCACATGGAGGTGGGTGTATACGCACATAGTCACTTTAGTCATATAGATTTTTACCTCTGCATTGCTATATGTTGCAATTTTAAAAATATGTTTGCTCTTACGTCATTTCCGGCAGCTATGGGAATTATTTCCCTCGCCGCCCCATTTCATTCGAATTTTATTATATTTTATATTTTTAGTAGTAATTTTTTATGCTCCAATTTTCCTATTGCCAATCTGGCGTACCATTGGTACCAAAGCATTACCATTCACGGCCACACACACAAGGCCTAAAGAATTATCTTTTTTTACCTTAAACTCACTTGAGCTATCTATATTTTAAATAGAAAGTTTTTTTCTCTATATATTGTCATAGACTTATAAATAAAGATTTTTTTACATATTTTTTACATATTTTTATATTTTTTTCTTTTTATATATCTCTTTCCCCATATATATATCTTTTCTTTTTATATTTTTTATTTTTACATCTATTTTTTTAACAATTTTATATACTTTGCTTACATACATACATACTATTTTCTCTAATTATTCATATATTGGATTTTTTAGATACCGATCTCTTTTAGATAATATTATCCTTAATTTACCAATATAAACTGTTATATTATGCAGGGTCCACCTATAATTGGTTCTCTGCACATACTGCACATACTTCACATCTCAGGCACACCCCCCTGTCTCTATTTTCAGCTGTGAACTTCGTTTATTGTAGGGGCGGTGATATTTACACAGCAACGTGGGCGGGTCCTTATGGTAAGTTCCGCTGGAGGAACTGCCAAAAAATGGCCACGTATACATTTCCGGCCAGCAGATACATCTAATACGATGTAACATCCAAAAAAATGGCCGCCCGCATACTTCCGGCGACCATATAGACCACAAAATGGCCGCCGGGACACTTCCGGGTCTCCCCCAAAATGGCCGCCAATAAACCATCAATATAGTCTCTATTTAAGGTCACTTTCTTGAGCACTAGGCATCCCCTGATGAAGTCACGTGACCGTGACGAACACGCGTCGGGACGCTACCGGAAGTGACACAATCGAGCTCGCAGCTCGTTTATACTCTATGCTTGAACTTTGTTTGTTTGTGAGTATTTTTTCGTTTCTTGAATAAACTTAAACTTTGTTCATAAATACTACACTATGGGGCTCCCTTCCTCCTTATTTGCTTAAATCCCCTACATAACCTGCTGAGGTAACAACCCCTTCCCCTACACTGGGCATCGCTGAGCAACCATTTAAAGAGACTACACAGCGGAATAGGCAGGAGACGGGGACACAGTAACAAGACCTCGTGGGATAAAGACCACCAGAAATCCTGAGGATATATATGTTACATGCTGTTACCTTACAGCTGTAAGGTAAGGGGACACCCATATCCCGAATACACAGGACCACGTGGGATACTTTCACTACCACCACCACCGATCAGATCGCTATAGTTCATATAGAACTAAACACCAGCACCGCATGCATTTTTTTTGCCATATGCGATTTTGGATATAATCGCTATTGGTTGTCGCACATGTTTTGTATGGACACAATTCTAACACATGTTATTGTGGAATGGATATGTCATATAGTTTTTAACTATTGAGCACTATTTACCTGCATTATTGTTAGAGAGTTTTTTCACCTGCAACACTAATATTATTTATGCGTTTTTCATTTATCTTCTGTGTCAATTTTGCATGACCTTATCTCACTTCACTGCAGTTATTATTTAGTATAGGGTGGAGAGACACCCACACGTATCCAACCCAATTTGTTTAACACTGGCACTTTATGGGATTTTTTGCTAACCACAATTAGCTATTTTCTTTTTTTGCACTAAACTGTTTTTTGTTAATAATTGTGTATTTATACATTGTTGTTCATGGTGTAGTAGACATTGCAACACACTTATTGTATCACTTAGCACCAGCACTTTTTATGCGATTGGATTCGTTGCAACAAATCGCATTAGTCTCTATCACATTTTTCATATATAGATTTTACCTATGGGATGTTGTAAGACACGAAAATACGGACCTATTTACTGTTTAGTATTACTATTTTAGAGTCCTATGCTTACCCTAAAAATCACATCAGAAATTATTAGGTTTTAACCACTATATTCCTTTTCTGCGCATTACTCCATCCATATAATATTCATCCCAAACACTATTATGTGATAGTGGCGAGGGTTTCTCACGTTCCCTCATAGAACATATATATTAAGCCAGGGGTTGACAAATTTGCTTGGAATCTAGGAGCCAGCTAAAAAAGTTAGGAGCCAGGTCCGTGACGGCGATCTGGACCTGTCCCTGGCCTGACATGGAGACGAGTGAGGGGAAGATAGCCCCCAGAGCCCTCCCCCCCCCCCCCCCCACCTGTCTCCAAGTCATTGCCCATAGCTCTTAGAGGGAGATTTTTAAATTGCATTTTAGTGTAAATATGAGATGTGAGGTCTCTCTGACCCCAGATCTCATATATAAAAGAGGACCTGTCATGCTTTTTTCTATTACAAGGGATTTTTACATTCCTTGTAATAGGAATAAAAGTGACACACATTTTTTTTTTTTTTTAAAAGAACAGTGAAAAAAATAAAATTAAAAGTCTTGCCAAGCTTGCGTGCAGAAGCGAACGCATATATGAAAGCGGTGTTCAAACCACACATGTGAGGTATCGCTGCGATCGGTAGAGTAAGAGCAATAATTCTAGCTCCAGACCTCCTCTGTAACTCAAAACGTGCAACCTGGAGAATTTTTTAAACGTCGCCTATGGAGATTTTAAAGGGTAAAAGTTTGTCGCCATTCCATGAGCGGGCGCAATTTTGAAGCGTGACATGTTGGGTATCGATTTACTCGGCGTAACATTATCTTTCACAATATAAAAAAAAAAAAATTGGGCTAACTTTACTGTTGTCTTTTTTTTTTTATTAAATAAAAATTTTTTCCCCAAAAAAAGTGCGCTTGTAAGTCCGCTGTGCAAATATGGTGTGACAGACAGTATTGCAATGACCACCATTTTACTCTCTAGGGTGTTAGAATAAATAATAAAAAAAAAAAAAAAAAAAATATATATATATATATATATATATATATATATATATATATATATATAAATGAATGAATGAATGAATAAATATATATATATTTTTTTGGTTTTGTTTAGGGGTTCTAAGTAAAGGGATGGAGAAAGACTGGCCCATTAGCATTGTTGGTTGTAATTCCAACGGCCACCACAAGAGGGCGCCAGATTCCAGAAGGAACCATAGGATCACAGAAGGCCTCAAAGCCGGGGGCTCAATTACCGGCCGCCTGCGGCGCAACGCGATCGCGCGGCCCGACGCGATCGCGCGGGGGGGGGGTCCACGGAGACGGGATACCCCCAGCTATGCTGCCCCAGGCGCAAGGTCGCTGATTCTAGTCGCCAATGCGACCTGGCGACCGGGTTTTGTTGAGCACTGTATTAAGCTCCCCATACATTACTCTTTTGGTCTGGGTGGCCACACACCTAGCATCTAAATACCTGTATTTATGGTATCTACAGACTTTGTAGGCCAATATTTCCTGAGCTAGTACTGCGCACCACTACTCTCTCACCTTTCTTAATTCCTATAATCTACTTGCTCTCACAGAAACCTGGCTCCACAAATCTGATACCCCTTCTCCTGCTTCCCTCTCCCAGGGTGGCCTTCACTGGACTCACTCCCCTAGGCCTAATGGACGCAAGGGAGGTGGAGTGGGACTCCTCCTTTCCCCCCAATGCACCTTCCAGGTTATTCACTCCCCTCCCTCTCTTTCCCTCTCATCATTTGAAGCTCACTGTATACGTCTATTCTCTCCTACTTCCCTAAGAATTGCTGTGATCTACCTGCCTACCTGCCCCCTGGACCAGTATAAACTTTCCTTGATGAGTTCTCTGCCTGGCTACCCTACTTTCTCTCTTTGAAAATTCCCACAATCATTCTTGGTGATTTTAACATCCCTGCTAATACAAACACTCCTGCTACTTCTAAACTTCTTAGTCTAACCTCTTCATTTGACCTGAAGCAATGGGTACAGGCTTCTACTCATTCTGATGGCAACACCCTTGACCTTGTATTCTCCTACCTTTGCACTCCATGCAACTTCTCAAATAATCCTTCTCCTCTTTCCGACCATCACCTAATTAATTTCTCTCTCTCCCTGTCTTCCAACACCTTTCCCTCCAATCGCCTAACCATCACCCGTAGAAACTTTCGCAACTTCAACTCTTCTCTCCTCTATTCTGCTGCTGACCACCTCTATGACAAAATCTCTCCCCTGTCCTGCCCCAACCAAGCCACTTCCATCTACAATAAAACCCTGTCCTCCACCCTGGACAAGCTCGCTCCAATCACTACACGCAGAATCAGACCTCGACCCCTACAACCCTGGCAAACAGATAACACTAGAATTCTTAAAAAACTTAGTTGCGCTCTTGAGCGTCTGTGGCACAAGACCAAGTCTCTCAAAGACTTCAATCCTATACAAATCTGCCCTCCAAAAATACTACTCTTTCCTCCACACTGCCAAGCAGACCTACTTTACAACTCTTATTAACACCTTCTCATCCAGTCCCCTTAAACTTTTCTCTACGTTCAACTCTCTACCCTGTCCTCCGCCGCCTCCACCCACTGACTCACTCACTGCCCAGGAGATTGCTAATCACTTCAAAAACAAGATTGATACAATCTGTGATGAAATCTCCACTCTACAGGTATCTCCCCCAGTTAAGACCCCACTACAACAGGTACTCTCAACACTCCTCTTATTCAAAACTGCTACTACAGACGAAGTTGCTAAACTCCTTTCTAACGCCCCCCACCTGCCCCCTGGATCCTATTCCCTCTTAAACACTACGGTCGCCATCTGACTCTATACTACACTCTCTAACCCACATCTTCAATCTCTCCCTCACCTCTGGCATTTTCCCCAATGCTCTAAAACATGCACTGGTCACTCCCATACTTAAAAAGCCATCCTTGTACCCTACCAATCCTAACAACCTATGCCCTATCTCCTTGCTCCCATTTTCCTCTAAACTCCTTGAGCGCCTGGTTTACAACCAACTGAGTGACTACCTCATTAAAAACAACCTTCTTGATCCCCTTCAATCTGGATTTCGCCCTCAACACTCAACAGAAACTGCTCTTTTAAAACTCACAAATGACCTACTAACTGCAAAAACCAACGGACACTATTCTGTACTCCTACTTCTGGACCTTTCAGCTGCCTTTGACACGGTTGACCACCCTCTCCTCCTCGAAAAACGTTACTAGCTTGGTCCACGTGACTGTGCTCTTCAGTGGCTCTCATCCTGCCTATCCCAACGCACCTTCAGTGTCACTTACAATTCTACTTCCTCCACTCCTCTTCCCTTCTCTGTCGGAGTCCCCCAAGGTTTTGTTCTTGGACCTCTTTTATTTTCAATCTACACCTCTTCCCTGGGTCAGTTGATAGCCTCTCACGGCTTTCAATATCATTTCTATGCTGATGACACACAAATCAGTCTACTCACGTATCACCAACTTACTAACAGACATATCTGTATGGATGTCACAACATTTCCTTAAACTCAACTTGTCCAAAACCGAACTTATAATATTTCCTCCCCCACGCGCCTCTTCCCCTGACTTCTCTGTCAAGAGTAATGGCACAACAATCCACCCATCCCCACATGTCAGGGTGCTAGGTGTTATCCTGGACTCTGAACTCTCCTTTCAGCCCCACATCCAATCGCTTTCCAAAGCTTGCCGCCTCAACCTCCGCAACATCTCTAAACGACGTCCCTTTCTAACCAATGAAACCACAAAGCTCCTGATTCACTCCCTGGTTATCTCTCGCCTTGACTACTGCAACTCCCTCCTCATTGGTTCACCTTTAAATAGATTATCCCCCCTTCAGTCCATCATGAATGCTGCTGCCAGACTCATACACCTTACAAACCACACAGTGTCTGCTACTCCTCTCTGCCAATCCCTCCATTGGCTGCCACTTGCCCAACAAATTAAATTCAAAATACTAACACTTACTTACAAAGCCATCCACAACTCTGCCCCCAGCTACATCACTAGCCTAGTCTCAAAATACCAACCTAATCGCCCACTTTGTTCCTCCCAAGACCTCCTGCTCTAGCTCCCTCATCATCTCCTCCCATATCCGCCTACATGACTTCTCCCGAGCCTCGCCCATCCTCTGGAACTCACTACCCCAATCTGTCAGACTGTCTCCAAATTTATCCACTTTTAGGCGATCCCTGAAAACTTTCCTCTTCAGAGAAGCCTATCCTGCCTCCATCTAACAACTTCACTATTGTCTCCATTAGCTCATCCCCCACAGCTAGTACCCTTTTGTATAACTTGACCCTCCCTCCCAGATTGTAAGATCTAACGAGCAGGGCCCTCTGATTCCCTTTGTCTTAAATTGTATTGTATTGTAATGTCTACCCCAATGTTGTAAAGTGCTGCGTAAACTGTCGGCGCTATATAAATCCTGTATAATAATAATAATAATATAATAGAAAGGTAGGCACTAGCAGCACCAGATTTGAGAAAATATTATGAAGCTATTGTGACCTCCAGAATAGTAGATTGGATTCACAATAAGAAGGAGAAGAGCTGGATTGAGTTAGAAATGAAATTAAGTAGAACAGACACAGGGAAAATTATATGGATACCATCACAATATCGAGATTTAGGACCAAACACAAATACTTTGACTAAAAATTCATTAAAGATTTTGGATTCAATAAACAAGAGACACAAATGGGATTACAACTCACCATTAATATCACTTTTAGACACAAATTTCTTTTTGCCAGGGAAGGAGGAGCACATATATTTTCGCAGGTGGGCTAACAAGGAGGACATTAAGATTGCAGGATGTGATGGAAGGGAACAGAATATATACTTCTAATGAAATCACGCGGGAATGGGGTCACAAACCACTAGACAAATGGAGACACACTCAAATACAACACTTCGCACAAAGTTTCCACAACCATTATGAGGAAAGAGTCAGCTGAGACCCCTAGAGAAACTGCTGGTATCCCACCATAGCTTAGAGAAAAGGATATAAAAAATATACAAAATATTGATGCGGGAGGCGGACTATGAATACCCATCCTATTTAGAAAAATGGGAATGGGAGATGGGCCCTTTTAAGCAGCAATGATCATAGGAACAAGATAAATATGGTGGCTCATTTAGTAGCAAAGGATATGCAAACAGTTGAAATGTCATATAAGCTTCTTGCAAGGTGGTACTTAACCCCACAAAGAGCACATGGTTACAGAGGAAAAAATCCCCCAACTTGCTGGTGGGGTTTCTCTGCGCTGGGGACTTTCTCACACCTGTGGTGGGAGTGTCCCAAAATACAAACTTACTGGGACAAAATAATAGAAGCAATTTTTGATATAATGGACGAAAGGATTAAAAAACATCCATGGGTACGCTTGTTCCATGACACAGAGAAGGGGGTGGCACAATATAAATTGACCTTAATCACTTACTTAGTGAATGCAGCAAAGGCCCTGATTCCACATCTGTGGAAAACTCAGGAGGCTCCGACCATGAAAGAGTGGATTGAGAGGGCAGAGCGTGGATAAGAACTGTAGAAGAGTCAATTCATGAGGCAGAAGACACAGGGGGGGGGAAATAGCATAGGATATGGCATCAATGGTTGGTATTTAGGGAAACGGAGAGTCATCTGCTGTTAATGGAGAGATAGTGCTAACAGTGAGGGAAGGAAGTGAGTGAGATGGGGAGGTCTTAAACTTTTCTTTTTGTTTCCTCTCTTTCCCGGGTTTGTTGGGGGGGGGGGGGGGGGGTGTAGGGTGGGGGAGGGATAATGTGGCAACAATTGTAATGTCGATAATGAATGTAAAAGATTGTATGACCAAAAAGGTGTGTAAAGCAAATCATAACATGAAAATAAAGAATATATAAAAATTAGCACTCAATCGTACAAATATTGCATTCGTTATTTAACCACTTAACAACCGCCCATTGCCGATTAACGGCTTCAGGGCGGTTGTTTAACTCTGAGAGGCCGTTAATTAACGGCCTCCCAGAATTCTGCTCTCGCGCGCCCCCTGGGGCGCGCACACGAGAGCATCCGTGACCGCTGGGTCCAGTGGACCCGGCGCATCACGAATCACGGTAAACGGCCGCTCATCGCGGCCGTTTACCACGTGATCGCTCCGTCAAATGACGGAGTGATCACTTGTAAACAAGCCGGCGTCATGTTATGACGCCGGTTCCTCCCTCCCCCTCTCTGTACCGATCGGTACAGCGGAGGGGGAAGAGATCGGTGTCAGCAGCGATGTGGGCTGCATCTGCAGTGCCCACATCGCTGCTCACCGAAAATTAACCCCTCAATTCCCTGCAAATACTCTGCATTACTCTGCAATTCCCTGCAAATACTCTGCATTACTCTGCAATTCCCTGCAAATACTCTGCATTACTCTGCAATTCCCTGCAAATACTCTACAATGCCCTGCAACACTGCAACACTGCAATGCCCTGCAACACTCTGCATTGCCCTGCAACACTCTGCAATGCCCTGCAACACTCTGCAATGCCCTGCAACACTCTGCAATGCCCTGCAACACTCCGCAATGCCCTGCAACACTCTGCAATGCCCTGCAACACTCTGCAATGCCCTGCAACACTCCGCAACGCCCTGCAACACTCTGCAATGCCCTGCAACACTCCGCAACGCCCTGCAACACTCCGCAACACTCCGCAACACTCTGCAACACCCGCCAATACCCTGCAACACTCTGCAATGCTCTGCAACCCCCGCCGATACCCTGCAACACTCTGCAATGCTCTGCAACCCCCGCCGATACCCTGCAACACTCTGCAATGCTCTGCAACACCCGCCAATACCCTGCAACACTCTGCAATGCTCTGCAACACCCGCCAATACCCTGCAATGCTCTGCAACGCAGTACTCTGCAACGCCATGCTCTGAGATACCCAGCCATAGTCGGTGATACCCTGCAATACCCAGCCATAGACATCTCCCGCCGCCCTCCGCCCTCCGGTGCTTTTACCGAATTGCTAATACGATCAAAGCCAGAATCTTTTTTTTTTTTTCAGGCTTCCCAGCTTAGAGGTGAGATGTGGGTCTTATTGACCCCACATCTCACTGTAAAGAGGACCTGTCATGCCATATTCCTATTACAAGGGATGTTTACATTCCTTGTAATAGGAATAAAAGTGATCAAAAAAATTATTTTTGGGGAAAAAAATGTCAAACTAAAATAAATAAAGTAAAATGAACAATAAAAAAAATGTTTTTTTTAAAGCGCCCCTGTCCCCATGTGCTCGCATGCAGAAGCGAACGCATGCGTAAGTCCCGCCCACATATGAAAACGGTGTTCAAACCACACATGTGAGGTATCGCTGCGAACGTTAGAGCGAGAGAAATAATTCTAGCCCTAGACCTCCTCTGTAACTCAAAACATATAACCAGTAAAAAAAATGTAAATCGTCGCCTATGGGGATTTTTAAGTAGCGACGTTTGCCGCCATTCCACGAGCGTGTGCAATTTTGAAGAGTGACATATTAGGTATCTATTTACTCAGCGTAACTTCATCTTTCACATTATGCAAAAATTGGGCTAACTTTACTGTGTTTTTTTTTTTTTTAAGCATAAAACAGTTTTTTTTCCAAAAAAAAGCATTTGAAAAATTACTGCGCAAATACCGTGCGAGATAAAAAGTTGCAAAGACCACCATTGTATTCTCCAGGGTGTTTGCTAAAAAAACATATATAATGTTTTGGAGTTCTATGTAATTTTCTAGCAAATAAATGATGATTTTTACATGTAGGAGAGAAATGTCAGAATTGTCCTGGGTGCTCCAGAACACCTGATGGCGCTCCATGCATGTTGGGCCTCTGTATGTGGCCACGCTGTGTAAAAGTCTCACACATGTGGTATCACCATACTCGGGAGTAATAGCAGAATGTGTTTTGGGGTGTAATTTGTGGTATGCATATGCTGTGTGTGAGAAATAACCTGATAATATGACAATTTTGTGAAAAAAAAAAAAAAAAAGTAAAAACAATCTTGATTTTGCAAAGAATTGTGGGAAAAATGACAACTTCAAAAAACTCATCATGCCTCTTACTAAATACCTTGGAATGTCTTCTTTCCAAAAAGGGGTCATTTGGGGGGTATTTGTACTTTTCTGGCATGTTAGGGTCTCAAGAATTGAAATAGGCCGTCAGTCCTTCAGGTGTGATCAATTTTCAGATATTGGCACCATAGCTTGTGGACTCTATAACTTTCACAAAGACCAAATAATATCCACCAATTTGTACTTATTTTTACCAAAGATATGTAGTAGTATAAATTTTGGCCAAAATTTATGAAGAAAAAATTACTAATCTGCTAAATTTTCTAACAGAAAAAAAGAAAAATTCATTTTTTTACAGAATTTTCGGTATTTTTTCTTTTATAGCACAAAAAATAAAAAACCCAGCGGTGATTAAATACCACCAAAAGAAAGCTCTATTTGTGTGAAAAAAAGGACAAAAATTTCATATAGGTCCAGTGTTGCATGACTGAGTAATTGTCATTCAAAATGCGAGAGCACCGAAAGCTGAAAATTGGTCTGGTTATTAAGGGTGTTTAAGTGCCCAGTGGTCAAGTGGTTAATGCAAAATTCTTAGTGAATTGTACTTTCAAAACTGATTTACCGCAAGCGCTTTTTTACCACATTTTATTGCCCGTTATTTAACTCTTAGTAAATTGACCCCATTTTCTGCAATTATTTCATGAGATGCTGAAAATGTTAATTCGTTTGGATAAAGTGGAGATGGATTAGCACCCTGTCAGGTTTTAATTGCTTTTGCATTTTGCAGATTTGCACTACAGTCTACGTATGATGGTTTCCTATGGAACATGTTCTGTAGTACAAATCTGCAAAATGCAAAAAGTACTAAAAATGCATAGGTGTGAATCAAGTCTTAGGCTGGATTCACACCTATGCATTTTTAGTGCTTTTGGCATTTTGCAGATTTGCACTACAGCCAATTTAACATGGTTTCCTATGGAACTCATTCTATAGTGCAAAATGCAAAAAGCACTGAAAATGCATAGGTGTGAATTCAGCTTTAGAGAGATTTACCCTGTCTATTTGTTCTGTTTACCATTATCATTGAAAGTGATAGAAAATCCCAAATGTTGGGTTGTCCCCAGGAAAGGGAAATCTTCCAATGGGGACACTAATTCTGTTGACCTGTGGGGCCCCAAGGGATCCTTTAATTTATAGGGATTTCCTCTCACTTCCTGTTTTGGCTGTGTGATACAAGTGAAGACAAATCTCCATGACAAAGCTGTCTTTTTTTTTATTGGTGGATAAACCTGTATTTATATATATGTGTGTGTGTGTGCTTATTAAAAATATTTTAATTTAATATTTGACATTTTATAAAGATATTTTGTATTTAGTTAATTTAACTTGGTTGTTTTTGATACATCAAGTGTGTCCTGTGAATGCAGCTACCCTTTGACTGGGATTCTAGTAATCCTTTTTTTTCCTTTTTGTTTGTATTAATACATATGGTATAGGGACCATAATGAGTTGTTAGTTGGCATAGTTCTACAGTTTCATTTATTTTCTTACATCAGGGGACACAGAGCCATAGTAATAACTATATGGGTTATATTGAACCATCAGGTGCTGGACACTGGCACGCCTCCTAAGGCGTGTACTTCCCCCATATAACCCCTCCCATATAAGGTGTTAGGCACAAGTAAGGATGTGTTGTGCTGAGCTCCACGGGCAGTAATCCTTTGAGAGCCAGCCATCCTGACTGGATCCGTTCTGATGTCTTTGTAATGGGCTAAATGAATGGTACCTGGGCCTCATAAGCCGAAATAACAAGGTTTTGCTTGCGAATGCTTCTCTTTGAGAGCTGGGCGCTGGGATTCAGTACTTTTGGGTAGTGAGGCCAATAAAAGTTTACTGGCAGGGTCCTGTCACAGGTCCAGGATTGTGGGATAACCTGAGAGTTCCCCGGTTCCTGAAGGTTTCCTGTAAGGTCTCGGAGCCTACCATGAAAGGCGAAGATTGAGTTTTTTATCTTTGATAAAACCCTGCTGCGAGGATAAGGTAGGGGAGATTTTCTCAGGAATTTCTCCTTCTTTGTATTGTGTTGTAATGTCTATGTGTCACCACTGGGGACTGTATTGAGCACTCACCATCCTAACGCTGGAAACAGCATAAGCTTTCACGCTCTTCTTCACCCGGCTCAGACCCTCTGCTAAGAAAAAGGGGGGTATGATCTCTTCCTGGGCCCCCAGATTGGCGTTTTTTCTTATTTGTATACCAGACCAGCTGCCTTGTTCTTTTATTTAAAAAAAAAATAATTTTTTGAGCAGACCGCGGCTGCTCGGAAGAGCAGAGGATTTACCCCCACCATGATGCAGGACGCTAGTGAGGGAAAATCAGCTCCTTTTTGAAAAAGGAAGAGGGGGGGGCGTATTCCGCACAGGGGTCATGGGTAACGGCGTCAGACACCGGCCACACGTGCAGGAAGTAGTTCCAGCACTATGAGTGAAGCTGCTGCCTGGTGTTGGAGGGACAGAGTAGAGAGGTTGGCTGGTCAGGTTTGGTGACACAGGCATTTCCCTTTTGACATGTACTGTATTAGCTAGGATTAATAGCAGTTATTGTACTGTACTATAGCCTAGCAAGTCTTACATTCTTTTGCTGATAGTGCCTCTGCTTTGTGCTGTAAGCTATCAGTGGCAAAGGGATCAGGAACTCCTCTAAGGGTTCTAAAGGGGTTAATGGTATACAACAAGCTAAAAACCCTTCCAAAAGAATGTCATCCTCCCCCGAGAGAAATACGGCTAGTCAGATGAGCCGTCAAGGGTAGAACACTTTTGTCCCTGTATATATCATACACACAGGTTTTTTTCTTCTACCATTTAAAAGATTATTGCTATTGTGTCTCTCCATAGTAGGACTAAACATAGCAGATTCCCATCTAGTCCTCAGGGCCCTTTTGTTGAGGTACAGGAGACTGGAGATCGGGTAGATCTTTCCAAACATTGGAAGATACTTCTTTTTCCTCTTCAGAGGATTCTATCAGGGAGGGAGTAGCCTCACAAATTAGGTGTTTGTCTACTTCCTTACTTAACCCTTTTGTTGCCTGCAGCACAGGTTCTTGAGGTATCTACCTCTAATAAGTTTCATTTGAACCTCCCCCACCTGGGAATGTTTTTCCTATTCATGCAGAGCTTATGTATTCTGAATGGGAACATTTCTATGAAGAAATGGGGGGTTACAGCTAATGATGCCGCAATCGCATCACACAGAGTCTCACATGTCCAGTGGATAATGCACTGATGTTAAAGGATCCAGCAAATTTAGGTTGGAACTTCCTTTTAAAGACAAGATGTCTTTTGCAGTTCTTGCTGCAATTGGTGTATCTCAGTCCACTGACCCTTTAACATCTGCTCCACTATTTTGTTTTTTTTAACCACGCTAATTCATTGAAAAATGTGGACTTCTAAGAGTTAAGGAACAGTTTGTGAGATAACTGAAATTCTGCCTGATCAGCAGGCCCGGCAAATGGGCTGGTGTATCTGACGCACTATGTCTCACAGATGCTATGAAAGACTCTATCGTTAAGCCTTATGGCTTATACTTGGACTAGTGCATTCTCGCAGAGTTCCGTGGCTGAAATATTGATCAGCCGATGCACCATGTGAAAACTCTTAGCCAGTTTGTGTCCCTTCCTGGGGTACGGCTATTTAGAGTGGATACGTACATCCAAAAGGGCAAAGCTCTCTTTACCAGTAAAAGGAGGTTCAAACATTTCTCCTTTAATTGTGCTGCCTCTCCTATGCCTGGAGCATCTGGATTTAGGCAGTCTCGACGATCTCAATCGTCAGGTCCCCAAGGGCAGCACCAGGATCTTGGGAGCAGGGAGCCCATAAAGCAGAAGGCTAAAGCCTTCTCATGAAGAAGCACCCCCACTCGTTTGGGTGAGGGGAAAGGTCCTGCGATTCTCAAAGTCTGGCAGGAACAATGTCAAGAGCAGAGGGATTTCTGCAATTTTTTCTCTAGGTTACTACTAGAGTTCCAGGAGCACCGATGGCTCAGTCGGCTTTGATCTGAGGGTCCAGGGTTCGGGTCCCTTTTTGGGATCTGCCTGTGGGGACCTTGGGCTGCTGATGCGGCAGTCTTTATGCAAGAGTTTCCGTTTCCTCAGAGAATGTTCCTAAGGATCCAGGAAAAAAAAAAGGAACTCCCAGTCGGTGATATCAGAGGTTCCCTTAGGGGAACAGGGGGTTTTGGTTCAAACCTTTTTTAAGGTTCCAGAACTAAACAAAGAGATAAGACCCATTCTAGATCTCGAAGATCTGAATCGACACTTAACCACTTCAATACAGGGCACTTATACACCCTCCTGCCCAGACCAATTTTGAGCTTTCAGCGCTGTCGCACCTTGAATGACAATTGCGCGGTCATGCTACACTGTACCCAAACTACATTTTTATCATTTTGTTCCCACAACTAGAGCTTTCTTTTGGTGGTATTTGATCGCCTCTGGGATTTTTATTTTCTGCTAAACAAATAAAAAAAGACTGAAAATCTTGAGAGAAAAACATGTTTTCTTTTGTTTCAGTTACAAAACTTTGTAAATAAGTAAGTTTTTTCCTTCACTGATGGGCACTGATGGTGCTGCAGTGACAGGCACTGATAAGGCAGCACTGATGGGCACCGATTAGGTGGCACTGATATGTGACACAGACACTGATAGGTGGCACGGATTATCATGGATGGGTGGCACGGATTGTCATGGATGGGTGGCACGGATTGTCATGGATGGGTGGCACGGATTGTCATGGATATGCGGCATTGATGGGCGGCACGGATGGGCATGGATGGGCAATGATAGGCGGCATGGATGGGCACTGATAGGCGGCATTGTAATTTAAAGTTTTGTAGGGATGGATGCCAATCAGTGCCAAACAATAATGCATGCCAATCAGTGATGCCCATTGTGGGCACTGAATGGCATTCATTATGGGCACTGGCTGGCATCCCTGGTGGTCTAGGGGGCATACCTGGTGCTGGGCATCTCCTGGTGGTCTGGTGGCATCCCTGGTGGTCCAGTGTGGGCATCCTCGGGGGGGCTGTGCTGATAATCGATCAGCACAGACCCCCCCTGTCAGAGGAGCAGCCGATCGGCTCTCCTCTACTCACGTCTGACAGACACGAGTGAGGAAAAGCCGATCACCGGCTCTTCCTATTTACACTGTGATCAGCCGTGATTGGACATGGCTGATCACGTGGTAAAGAGTCTCCGTCAGACTCTTTACCGAGATCGTAGTTGCAGGGTATCAGACTGACACCCTGCAACAACGATCGCCGCGATGCGCCCCCAGGCTTAATATCCTGATCACGTCATATGACGTCCGGTCAGGATATTACAACCACTTTGCCACCGTCATTTTGCTATATGGCGGGCGGCAAGTGGTTAAACATCCAATCCTTTCATAATTCAATCGGCTGTGTCCATCCTGCAAGGAGGGTGTCACAGATCAGCTGCGGAGCTAATCTGTGTCTCACCTTTACTGCAGTGGGTCGGCTGGCATCTGTTGTCCACTGTCTGGTGTTCATCTCTGTGCACTCTCCAGCTATGGGTGTCGATGCCCTTCACCTGTTGCCTAATATGTTTCCTTCCTGCTACTTCCTGTCCAGCCCCTCATGTGCTTCTCTATTTAAATCCCTTCCCTACTAGCTACCATTGCTTGAGCAATGTTTGTTTCTGAAGCTCCCCTGTGTAACCTGTTTTACCTGACTTCTCGTGAACTGATCTTCTGTGGACCGACCCGGTTTGTTCTGATTACGTTGTCTGTAGCCCGCCCTGACCTTGGCTCACTACATGGCTTTCCTTGCTTCATCCATCCATCCTTGTCTACAGTGTCTTCTGGTACTTCCCTAGCGAGCAGGGTGAACCCGGGGGTCGTGACCTGGGGTCAGTACGCAGCTAAGTCCAAACCTTCGTGAGAGGGTCACTGGCGGAACACCGGCTGACTCTTAGATTCCACGCCCTGGGGGATCCCGTGTCACCTGCTCGCCTGTGGGTTCACTGTAAGTAGTACCGTGACAGTTTGCTCAAGCCATGAGCGTCTCTGAGAATCAGCCATTGACCGAGGATCCAATGCAACATCTAGTTCAGAGGCTTAACTCCCAGCAAGCTAGTCAAGAGCAAATAATGCTGGTTCTCCAGGATCTTGCCTCTCGTCTGGATCGTCTGCAACTTCAGCTCCTCCCGTTCCTGCTCCCACTTTAGTTGCTCCGGTCTTACCTGCTGCATCTGGCAATCCCTGCCTGCATCTGCCGTCGCCACCTCGGTTCTCCGGTGATCCTAAGGCTTGTCGGGGCTTCATTAATCAGTGTTCCATCCACTTCGAACTTTCCAGCCACCATTTTCCTACTGATCGCACCAAAGTCGCATACATCATCTCTCTTTTCCGATGATGCTTTAGCTTGGGCCTCTCCACTCTGGGAATCACACGCTCCTATCACCTCTGACCTCCAGCTCTTTTTGGATGCATTTCGGAAACATTTGATGAGCCCGGCAGAGTGTCTTCGTCTGCTGGGGCCCTCCTTCGTCTTCGTCAGCAAGAAATGACAGTCGGCCAATACGCAGTTCGATTCTGTACGCTGGCCGCTGAACTCAAATGGAATAATGAGGCCCTTACTGCTACCTTCTGGCAAGGCCTATCAGACCGTGTCAAGGATGAACTCGCTGGACGCACCATTCCCACCACATTAGATGACTTAATCGCATTGAGCATTCAAATTGCCATTCACTTCCAGGAGCGGGCTCTGGAGAAATCCAGATCCAGTCATCCCCCTGCTGGCCATCCAGCACAGGTAGTCCACAGATCGGTGAAATCCTCTCCGTCTTCAACCTCTCACGTGTTGGAAGAACCTATGCAGCTTGGGCGAACCCGCCACACTCCTGGGGAGCGTGGCCGACGCATGGGACTGGGATGGGCCTTTACTGTGGTGATAAAGGACATCTTTTGAACTCCTGTCCAGTCCGTCCGGGAAACTCCAGGGTCTAGCTCACTCGGAGGGAGGTGATCTAGACCGATCCGTTAATTTTCCTCGCTTCCCTCGTTTCACCCTTCCCGTGGTTATCCTCTGGGCTCAGAACGCCTATCAACTCTCTGCATACGTGGATTCTGGTGCTGTCGGGAATTTCATTGAACAATCTTTAGCGTCTGAGTTGGGCATCGCATTTGTTGCCTTGGCTATACCGTGACCGCAGTAGACGGCTCCTTGTTGCCTATGAGTCCAATCCAGTTTAAAACCTCTCCTATAGAGTTACTCATTGGGGCTTTGCATAGTGAGGAGATCTCTTTCCTAATATTGCCTAAATCCTCCAGTCCCATCATCCTGGGCCTTCCATGGTTGCAGAAACACTCCTCACATCTTGACTGGAATTCTGGACAAGTATTGGCTTGGAGTCCTCCATGCCAATAACAATGTATTTCCAAGGTGCTACCTCCTCCTTCCATTCCTCTTGCTGAGACCTCCACAACTCCCATGTTGCCTGCCCAATATCAGTCCTTCCGAGATGTTTTCTGCAAAAAGGCAGCTGATCGCCTTCCTTCTCATAGAGACTTTGATTGCTCCATTGAGCTTTTACCTGGGACCTCTCCTCCCCGTGGCCGAGTCTACCCTCTATCTATCCCCGAGACACAAGCCATGTCTGAATACATTCGGGAAAACCTACAAAAGGGTCTCATCAGGAAATCTAACTCACCTGCCGGAGCTGGGTTCTTCTTTGTAGCGAAAAAAGATGGTTCACTCCGTCCATGCATCGACTACAGGGGTCTTAACGCCATCACCGTGAAGAACCGATACCCTCTTCCTTTGATTTTCGAACTCTTTGACAGACTGGGAGGTTCTCATATCTTTACTAATTTGGATCTTAGAGGGGCCTACAATTTAATAAGAATCCGTGAAGGAGATGAATGGATGACCGCCTTTAACACCAGGGATGGACATTATGAGTATCTGGTGATGCCCTTCAGCTTATGCAATGCTCCAGCGGTCTTCCAAAATTTTGTTAACGAGATCTTTCGCGACCTTCTGTATGTCTGTGTTATTGTATATCTAGATGATATTCTAATTTTCTCGCCAGACTTACCTACCCATCGTCTTCATGTAAAAACTGTGCTACAGCGTCTACGGGACAATTGTCTATATGCTAAATTGGAGAAGTGTCTATTTGAACAAACACAAGTTCCATTTCTGGGCCATATAATCTCATCACAAGGTCTCCTCATGGACCCAGCCAAACTTCGGGCCATCTCCGAGTGGCCTCAGCCCTCTGGTCTTAAAGCCACCCAACGCTTTTTGGCTTCACCAATTACTACCGCCAATTTATTCGTAACTACTCTACCTTGGTGGCTCCTATTACATCGCTCACCCGCAAAGGTGTAAATGCTTGGCTCTGGTCCCCTGAAGCCATTGAAGCTTTCCGCAAACTCAAGGCAGCCTTCCTCTCCGCCCCTATTCTTCTACGCCCGGACATTACTAAACCCTTTTCTTTGGAGGTTGATGCCTCTTCTGTAGGAGTCGGTGCCATCCTACTCCAAGCTCAGCAGGGCAAGTCTCAACCTTGCGGATTCTTTTCCAAGAAGTTCTCTGATGTTGAGAAAAACTATACCATTGGGGACCATTAAACTAGCTCTTCAAGAATGGCGACATCTTCTAGAGGGTTCTCCCCATTGTATTACCATCTATACTGATCATAAAAATATGAAGTATTTACAATCCGCGAAACGCTTGAACCCACGTCAAGCTCGCTGGGCCCTCTTTTAAGCCCGCTTCAATTTTAACATTACTTTCCATCCAGGTGCCAAGAACCTTCAAGCCAATGCCTTGTCCAGGTCGTTTGATGTCAATGATTCTGAGAATCACCTAGATCCTGGTCCCATCATTCCTCCGCATTGTATTCTAGCCACCACTCAGCTCCAGTCTATGTAGCCTCCTCCTGTTAAAACTTTTGTAGCCCCTGCACTTCGTCCCAAACTCCTTGCTTGGGCGCATGACTCCAAGTTCTCTGGACATCCTGGCATACCTCGTACTTGTGACCTTCTTCAGCGTCATTATTGGTGGCCATCTCTTCGTAAGGATGTCAAGGAATACATTCAAGCTTGTACGGTTTGTGTACTTTCCAAATCTTCCACGTCCACCCCTGCTGGGTTGCTTTTCCCCTTACCAGTGCCCAATGTACCTTGGCGTTGTATTGCCATAGACTTTTTATATCAGATCTGCCTCCTTCAACAGGTTCTACAGTCATCTGGGTAGTGGTGGATCGGTTCTCCAAAATGTGTCACTTGATTCCTCTCCCAGGCCTACCTTCTGCTCCCAGTCTTGCCACAACTTTCATTAAGGAGATCTTTCGTCTTCATGGGATGCCTTCCCATATCGTCTCTGACAGAGGAGTTCAATTTACTGCCCGGTTTTGGAGAGCCTTGGCCAGCTCCTTTGGGATTAAATTGGATTTTTCATCTGCCTTTCATCCCCAGTCCAATGGGCAAACGGAACGTGTCAATCAAAATGTAGAACGTTTTCTCTGTGCCTTTATTTCAGCCCACCAAGATGACTGGGTGGACCTTTTGCCCTGGGCAGAGTTTGTCTTAAAACATCACGCCAATGCCAGTTCCGGGAAATCTCCTTTTTTCACAGTTTATGGGCAGCATCCATCTGTTTCCTTTGCTGTTCCCATTTCTCCTGTGGTACTAGCAGCAGCCGAGACCCAAAGGTCTTTCAACTCAATCTGGAAAGAAGTCTCTGGGAATCTTCATCTAGCTGCTTCCAGGCATAAAACGGCAGCAGATCGTCATCGCCGCCCGGCTCCTAAGTTCCTGCCTGGCGATAGAGTTTGGCTCTCTACCAAGCACATCCGACTCAGGGTACCCTCAATGAAATTTGCCCCTCGCTTCATTGGTCCATTTCCTATTCTCCGCCAGATCAATCCAGTGGCTTTCAAGCTCCGTCTACCCTCTCATCTCAGAATACCCAACACCTTACATGTCTCCCTGCTCAGGCCACTGGTCCTCAATCGCTTCTCTCGCCCTTCTTCTCACCCTGCTCCTGTGGCTTATACCTCGGATCAATATGAGATTTAAGTAATATTGGACTCCAAGTACTCCCGGGGGAAGTTATTCTATCTCATTGATTGGAAGGGCTATGGTCCGGAGGAGAGGTCTTGGGTCCCTGCCACTGATGTCTGTGCCCCATGTCTGGTGACCAGATTCCATCAGAAATTTCCCTCCAAGCCAGCCCAGACGTGTAGGGAGGCCTCGTAAGAGGGGGGGTACTGTCACAGATCAGCTGCGGAGCTGATCTGTGTCTCACCTTTACTGCAGTGGGTCGGCTGGCATCTGTTGTCCACTGTTTGGTGTTCAGCTCTATGCACTCTCCAGCTATGGGTGTCGACACCCTTCACCTGTTGCCTAATATGTTTCCTTCCTGCTACTTCCTGTCCAGCCCCTCATGTGCTTCTCTATTTAAATCCCTTCCCTACTAGCTACCATTGCTTGGGCAACGTTTGTTTCTGAAGCTCCCCTGTGTAACCTGTTTTACCTGACTTCTCGTGAACTGATCTGTGTACCGACCCGGCTTGTTCTGATTACGTTGTCTGCAGTCCGCCCTGACCTTGGCTCACTACCTGGCTTTCCTTGCTTCATCCATCCATCCATCCTTGTCTACAGTGTCTTCTAGTACTTCCCTAGCGAGCAGGGTGAACCCCGGGGGTCGTGACCTTCGTGAGAGGGTCACTGGCGGAACACCGGCTGACTCTTAGATTCCACGCCCTGGGGGATCCCATGTCACCTGCATGCCTGTGGGTTCGCTGTAAGTAGTACTATGACAGAGAGGAGTTGCATATCTCCATCACCACAGTTTCCCGCTTACCAGAAATCTCTGCGATTTGAAATATAAATTTTTTTTTTCAGTTGTGGCCCTGCCATTCGGCTTAGCCACAGCACCACAAGTATTCTGAAAGATTCTGGCACCTCCTTTAGCCAGGTTAAGGGCTCAAGGCAATATTTCAAATAGGGTATTCTGGACATGGACCTATTCACGTCCAGATTCATTAACAAGGTTGACAACTTTATGTTGAACAAGGGGTCCGCTAGCAGGTGGAACAGACGCATTAGTCTTCCCAGGGATCAGTTTTCTCTGATCTATGCATTTCCTCCAGTTCTACTACTTCCATGCCTTCTCCGCAGGATCAAGCAAGAGCAAAAGGAGGTGATTCTGGCGGCCCCAACGGGTCCCAGAAGATCTTAATTTACCAAGATCATAAAGATGGCAGTAGGAGTCCTTTGGACTCTGCCATTATAGCCAGACTTTCTTGCACAAGGTCTGGTATTTCATCCTACCTTATGGACAAAGTTTAACAGGTTTGACTGTTTCGTCCCACTCTATAAAAGATCGTGAGTGATCTTTCGGTAGTGTCTACTTTGACTAATGCCAGGAAGCCGGCTTCCAGAATCACTTACTATAGAGTCTGGCAGGCATAATTTCTTGGTGTGGATCTGGGGGTTGGCACCCCTGGAAGTATGTCAATAGGCAGGATTCCTGGTTCCTGAATATGGGATCTGAAATGAAGCTGGACTTGACTTCTATCAAGAGCCAGATCCAGGCCTTGTCTGTGTCTTTTCCTATGGCCTCTTGCTTCCCACTCTTGGTGCGTAGCTTATTCAGTGGGTAACACGGTTTATTCCCCTTATCAAGGCACCTCTAAATCCTTGGGATGGTCTTGTCAGCTTTGTTGAATCAGTCGTTTGAAGCTAATGAGAAATTCCCTTGGTTCTTTGACAAGAGAGGTAATTTTTTCTTCTGCTAGAAGAGTATTGGAACTAACGGCTCTGTCTTGTAAGAGCCATATTTCATCATGCATAAGGATGAGGTGGTCTTATGTCCTCATCCTGAATTTTTACCAAGAGTGGTAACAGGTTTTCATTTAAACCAAGATATTATTCTTCCTTCCTTTTCCCCAGAGCCTTAATCTGGGGACAAGAAAGCACTACATTCTCTTAATGTAGTAAGAGCGATCAGAGTCTATTTAAGGACGACCGCTCAGCTTCGCAAAACAGGTTTTGTTTGTACTGCTAGAGGGTCCAAGATGTGGACAAGCAGCATCAAGATCCACTATTTTCCAAATGGATTTGTCAAGTGATTATTCAAGCTTCAGCTTAAAGAAGAAAATTCTTCCTTCTCATATTAAGAGCATACTCATCTAGGGTGATTAGTGCCTCTTTGGTGGTGCATTATCGAGCCTCTATGGCTCAGATCTGTAAGGCTGTGACCTGGTCTTCGGTTCATACGTTTATCCAATTTTATCAAATCGATATTAAAGGTCATGAGGATATTGCCTTTGGTTACAGCTTAGACTGCAGGCTGCAGTATGAGTCCTCTGGCCTCCTGTTTTTTTGTTCTGTCTCTCCCCCCCCCCTCCCTTCCCTTCAGTTGCCATTGCTATGGGACATTCCATATAGTTATTACTATTGCTCTGTGTCCCCTGGTGTAAGAAAAGAAAATAGGATTTTTTAAAACAGCTTACATGTAAAATCCTTCTCCTCCCTTCTTCTTCTTATACACTTATATTGTTTGGCTACAAAACTGAGGACTCCCAGCAATGGGAGGGGTTATATGGGGGAAGTACACGCCTTAAGGGGCGTGCCAGTGTCCAGCACCTGATGGTCCAATATAACCCATATAGTTATTACTATGGCTCTGTGTCCCCTGATGTACATCAAAGAAAAGGATTTTACAGGTAAGCTGTTTTATAAATCATATTTTTACCTCTTTATTAGCACTAAAAACTGAAGGGGTTCTAATCCTTCTCCACTGTATCTATTCCACTGAATATCATGTCATGAGATGAAATACCACATGGTTTCATGAGTAAAATACCTCACATTTTTGATTAAATAACTCTTTTTATTTTAGTAGTGTTTTTTTTTAATTGCAATTGTAAGTTATTTTATCTCAGATTTAAGAGTAAAATAACTCTTTGTGAACTGAGCCCAGTAAAAGCTGTGAAACTGTGGAAAATGCTCTCTCAGGACAGCTCAGTAGATTTATTTATTTTTAAAATAAAAGAGCTAGATGCATTCCTAAATGCACTAAATATTACCGAATATTAAGATTGATAAGTAATAACACCGGAGAGCATCCAGGAAATATTTGAATGTCTTCGGGAATCGGAAACAATATTTTTTTCCCCCACTGTAGCAAATTAGACCATGCTTTATAGGGTTTTGTTCTGCCTTCTGGATCAGCTCTGGGTAAAGGGTTCTACTTGTTTATTTTATCGGTTGAAATGCGTGTCTTTTTTTTTTTTTTTTTTAAATCTAACTATGTAAATTTTCCTTCTCCCTACAGAGGTCGATATTGTCTCCAGTCTGCTGCTGCACGTATCACTGTATTTTAACTGCTTTTATTTTCCCTTCTGGTGGGTCTGTGATGTTGTAGCATTACAGTTAAAGGTAATAACTAAATACATAAATTAACTTGTAGAAAGTGTTGTTTAACTTTATTATGTGTCATCTATTTACATAAAAAGTATTCACACCCTTGGAAGTTATATTTTATTGTCATAGATTAAATAACAGCAGATTTTTTTTTTTTTTTTTACACTGATCAATAGATCATTTTATATCAGTGACAACATATCTTTTGCAAAACGGTGTATGTTCTGTATCAACTGCTGAAATGTGCACTTACCATATTTATCAGCGTGTAACATGCACTTTTCCCCCTGAAAATAGGGGGACAAATCTCGGGTGCGTGTTATACGACAGTGTACCTCAGAGGGGAAGGAGGGGGATGAGTGCCGCCGGAATTCACTGAGCTGTCTTTTATCCTCTCCACTCGGCCAATGGCGGAGGCAGGACTGTGTATGTGACTGCCGACTGAGAGCCGAGTGAATACATTATGGCTTGGTGATTTACTATGAGAGATGGTGAGCTGCATTGATGGGGGCGATGGGCACAGATTAGGCTGCAGATGGGCACAGATTAGACTGCAGATGGGCACAGATCAGGCTGCACTAAAGCTGCAGACGGGCACAGATCAGGCTGCATTGAGGCTGCAGATTTGTACAGATCAGGCTGCATTGATTCTCACTGACCATTATTTTGCTTCAAAGTGGTTTATAGTAGTTTTTTTTCTGAAACTCCCCTCTTAAATTGGGGCACGTGTTATACGCCGATAACTATGGTGCATACTGTACCTCCTTAGATCCAGTCTGTGCAGACAGTATGGACAACTTCCTTATTTTAGTCCGGTTGTACGTCATCATGGTCAAATCTGTTGGACTTTGGTGTGACAAGTCCGTTAGTTCGGAAAGTCCATCAGAAGTCCGCCAAAAGTCCGTCAGGAAGACCGTCGGACCTAGTCTGCCGGAAAGTCCGGTCGTGTGTACACGGCATTATCCATCCTTCAATAGTGGATACTAGCACATAGCCCCACTCAAAACTCATAAAGCAATAAATAGCCACATGAAGAAGGGAAAGATGTTTCTTGCAACTCCAAAGTCACTATATGTAGCTTGAAGACTAATGCCTCGTTCACACGATCGGACTTCCCGACAACAAAACCGTGAAATTTTGTCCGAAGGGCATTGTCTCATACTTGTCTTGGATAGGTGTGTATGTAAGACAAGTTAGAGACAACGCCCTTGTCATACAATTGTTGATACGGTCACACTATTGTTGGCCAACAATTATGAACGTAGTGACTTATTAGACGTACTACGTGGTTTTTCAGCTCTTTAGCGCCACCCTTTGGGCTTCTTCTGCTAATTTCGTGTTAGTAGAGGTTTGGTGAGTGTCGATTCGCGTTTTTTCTTTTTTTTTATCAATTGTATTTTTATTGAAAATTTTCAGAGAGGAATTACAGAAGGAAGTATAACAACAAATGATTGACAGTGTCAGCAATGTTACAGGCCGTAGGCCAAAGAGCAAGAAAAGAAAAATAAGCAGACAATAAACAGAAAATAAACACAGTGGTATATTGGTCAGGCAATATCAAGTCACAGGCTCAGTCAAAACAGTAATGCATCTAGCAACGTGGGGAATGGGGGGGGAAGAGTTAGGAGGGGGGGCGCAGGGGAGAGTCCAATGGATGGGTAGGCCAGATAGCTACATGTCTGCAAGAAGGCATAGCCAACCACTGGATCTGGAGTATGCTCTGTCCGGGGAGAAGCCTATACCAGACCGAGGCATCCCCGGGGGAAGAACATATACTGGCGAGGGGGGGGGGGGGAGGTAAAGAAAGACATCAAATAAACTTCAGGGGGGGGTTGTAGGGAGTCCCGGGTTAAGGTGGGAATGGTCCCATAAATCCCAAACTCGGGAAAACCTAGGCAAAGTATCATGAATAAACTCAAGATACACTATTAATGGCCTCCCGTCTAGTATATCATCACAGCGCTCAAACACCCCCCTCTCCCCAGCTGCCACTTAAATAATTGAATATATCTCTCAGAAGGTGAAAAAAGGAAAACTAACAATCACAATACAAAAAACACCTTGTGGCGCTCCAAAGAAAAAACTCTGTTGAATAACAGTGTACTACAATATCCAAAACTGAGCTGCGTGAAAATTATAAACTCATGTGCATAAATACAGTACAATAAACATTAAAGTAAATTGTGATTAAATAGCAATCAAAAAATCGCATAAAAGTGATAAAGTGAATATGTGACAAAACATAAATAAAACAAATCAACAAAATATTTTCTGCTACAAATAGTGCTCTAATAGCAATGTGCAGTTCCAAAAAATATTTGTTCTAAAAAGTTCGATATTCAATCAGACACAATTATTGTCTAATAGAGAACAATAACTGTGATGGTAGCATTAGTTCAAAAACTCCTTTTCCAGTGAAAGTTCTATACCAAAGTGTCCATAAAACGCAGAGCCTCCACCGCACCCTTGGTGTTCGTGCCCCCCTTGTTTAGAACACTCACCCGCAGTATTGCTCAGCACTCTCGTGTCGGGCAAAAATCGCTTATAGTGTATACAGATGATAACTGTTTCTCCAGCCAACTCTTGTGAAAGACTTCGCAGCAGAGGGTAATCAATTAATATCTCAGAGTTACCTCAGGGAGACAAAAAGAGACTTCCCATAGTGCAAAATTGCAAAACTATTTTTAATCTCAATAAAACAATCGATTTAAATCACACTCACATGGATCCAATTAAAAGCAGGCACTTCAAATAGACATTCCACTTCTCAATTAGGAGATCCTTCACTCATAGGCATTGGTGAGCACACTGGAAGCAAGCTAAGTTCATATCAAAAAGCACCGTCTCTATATAAGGTAGCTGTGCGGTACTTGACAGCAGACAACCCAATTTGAAAGCAGCGTCAAATGATGATATCCAGTCCTTCAACTTGTGTGTTCTCCTTCCTCCGCCTTCTCTCTAAACTTTTACTGTGTGTGCTGGTCGCCGTATAGCCACGCCCCCGACATGTTTCGTCCAATAGACTTACTCATGGGTTTGGCTATCCAGCTGTCACAACCCCCCTTTTATTTAAAATCACAAGCGACCAGTCCCTCCCAGTAAAGGTAACCACTCCCCCCTATACTCTCCAATTGGTTATTGGGCTCTTCCGGTGGGTGGTTAATGATTAATTACTCCCCAGCTCCTCCCCATCTCTGTGTGCAGAACCACTCATTACTCCCCCACACACTAGCCAGATCAGGAAACTGAAACACCGTACACATCCAGAGAGGCCCACCCACCTACCCTTCCGATTCTTCATTAACCTCCTCCCCGTAGTACTGGATGGTTGATTACGTCCACGCGCATGCGCGGACTTCCGGGGAAGCCCGTTCCCTTCGCCAGCTGATTGGCCGTCACTGGGCGCCGTCGTTATCACGCTTACGCTAGCGTGCTTCCCCCGGACCGCCCGCTCCACCCGCGACATCTTGCTACACCCAGGCATCACTAGTAAGTTGCGCAGGCGCCGATCACTGTAAAAGCGTCTTGGCGAGAAGAACACAGTCTCCCCATCGGCAACCCGCTCCTATCAAAATCACAAGTGGACCAATCAGGGGGAGGAACGCGGTCACACCCAATCCCATTTAGTAGCAGGGTGCTCCATTCCTCCCAAATAAAGCAGTGCCATTGCACACGCCATTAAGCTAAGCATAGCAACCTAACGATATCCCCAACCTCAACTCCACAGACAGTAATGAACACCTGTGGTGAGGCTGATCCCTCATACAACACTGTGTACACACAACAGAATGCGTGTGCACAAAGACTTTAAGTGTATATGTGGGCAAGTAACAACTATGAGATACCATAGAATAAAATGATATAATAAAAAAATAATAAAATAATCGGGCAGCGGAGGAGATCACACAAAGGATTACAGACAGTGTGTATTTACCCCCACTACTTTAAAGGGGATGTTCAATGTCACCCTTATTGTTGAACAACCTGCTAACATATCTTTGTGCGACCAATGCCCAGGAGTTCACATAACAATATAAAAAAACAATGTAAAAAAGATATATAAAAAAAAAAAACTTCTCCTAATCTATAGACACACTACTCGGAAAAGTAAAAATAAAAATAAAAGTACTAACTATCGTATAAACTACTTTTCTCCAACCCCTCTACTAATTTCAACATGAAATACATGGTCAAACAACACTCATTATAAAAGACCCCAAAATCTGATAATTGGTGTCATGGTGTACCTCCAAATACACACATATAATCCTAAGGCCGCGTACACACGCGGGGACTGTTCGCTCAACTTTGTCCGCTGAACAGTGTTTCAGCAGACAGTCCGCTCGTGTGTGGGCTTTCAGCGGACAGTTTCAGCGAACAGTCTGCTGAATAAAGTTTTTCGGAATTTCCGAAAAACTGTCCGCTGAAACTTTGTTTCAGCGAACAGTCCCCTCGTGTGTAGGCTTGTTCGTCAAACTAAGTTCCGCGCATGCTCAGAAAGGATTTACACGCCGAAGGTTGCATTGCAGTGTATAGGACGTCGTTTTCTAGTCCCGTCGTACGTGCCGTTCACGTCATCGCGCACGGTTTCAGCGGACTGTTCGTTCATCGTGTGTGGGCAAGTCCGTCCATGCTAAGTTTGAGCGGACTGTCTGCTGAAACTGTTTGACAAACAAAGTTGAGCGAACAGTCCCCGCGTGTGTACGCGGCCTAAGAAAAATCTTTTTAGATCAGACAAATAAAAATAAATAAAAAAGATCCAAATATTCCCCAAGATGCGTGCAAGAGATATCTTCCTAGCTAAAATTCGAATTGCTTATAGTCAGGTCATATTCACAATACTGCCTTCTAAGGCCGCGTACACACGGGCGGACTGTTCGCCCAACCTTGTCCGCTGAACAGTGTTTGGGCGGACAGTCCGCTCGTGTGTGGGCTTTCAGCGGACAGTTTCAGCGGACAGTTGGACGGACAAAGTCTTTCGGAAATTCCGAAAAACTGTCCGCTGAAACTGTGTTTGAGCGAACAGTCCGCCCGTGTGTAGGCTACTTTCGAAATGAGCAAACTGTTCCCGCTCGGAAAGTCCGCCCATTTCGAGCGCGTGTACAGGTAGGCGGGGCCCGCGAAGGAGACGTCGCGGGCTCCGCCGCCTGGAATGGACTTAAAGGGGAACCCAACGCCGAAAAAAATCGGCGTGGGGGTTCCCCCAAAGTCCACACCAGACCCTTGTCCGAGCACGCTACCCGGCCGGCCAGGAAAGGGGGGCGAGCGAGCGCGCCCCCCCTCCTGAGCCGTACCAGGCCGCGTGCCCTCAACATGGGGGGTGCCTTGGGGAAGGGGGGGCCGAGCGGCCCCCCCACCCCAAAGCACCTTGTCCCCATGTTGATGAGGACAAGGGCCTCTTCCCGACAACCCTGGCCGTTGGTTGTCGGGGTCTGCGGGCGGGGGGCTTATCGGAATCCGGGAGCCCCCTTTAAGAAGGGGGCCCCCGGATACCGGCCCCCCACCCTATGTGAATGAGTATGGGGTACAATGTACCCCTACCCATTCACCTGTGAAATAAAGTACAAAAAAAAACACAACACAGGGAAAAAATATTTTATTGCACAGCTCCGGGGGTCTTCCGTCTTCGGGGGTCTTCTCGCCGGACTCCTCCGCTATCTGTGTGTAGCTCTTTTGCTAGCGGAGGAGTCCGGCTTTCTTCCTCGCCGCCGCCGGCCTCTTCTCCCGACTTCGGGGGTCTTGTCCCCCTCTTCGGTTCTTCTGCCGGGCCACCGCGCCTTCTTGTAGCTCTTTTGCAGGCGGTGGCCCGGTCTTCTGTCGCCGCTGCCTTCCGCTCTTCTGTCGCCGCCTTCGGTTCTTCTGCCGGGCCACCGCGCCTTCTTGTAGCTCTTTTACAGGCGGTGGCCCGGTCTTCTGTCGCCGCTGTCGTCGCCGCCGCCGCCGCCTTCCGTTCTTGTTCTTCTTCTTCTTCTTCTTCTCCTGGAGATGTTGACTCGACGAGCTCTCCGGCCGGAATGCCAGAGCCGCGCTGTGCGGTCACTTATATAGTGACAATGGGGCGGTGTCACATGGTATATGTCACATGGGTTGGTCACATGGGTTGATGTCACATGGGGACTATGACATCGTAAGGGGGCGGGGTCACCATGTGACCAACCCATGTGACATATACCATGTGACACCGCCCCATTGCGGTGGCCCGGCAGAAGAACCGAAGGCGGCGACAGAAGAGCGGAAGGCAGCGGCGACAGAAGACCGGGCCACCGCCTGCAAAAGAGCTACAAGAAGGCGCGGTGGCCCGGCAGAAGAACCGAAGAGGGGGACAAGACCCCCGAAGTCGGGAGAAGAGGCCGGCGGCGGGGAGGAAGAAAGCCGGACTCCTCCGCTAGCAAAAGAGCTACACACAGATAGCGGAGGAGTCCGGCGAGAAGACCCCCGAAGACGGAAGACCCCCGGAGCTGTGCAATAAAATATTTTTTCCCTGTGTTGTGTTTTTTTTTGTACTTTATTTCACAGGTGAATGGGTAGGGGTACATTGTACCCCATACTCATTCACATAGGGTGGGGGGCCGGTATCCGGGGCCCCCCTTCTTAAAGGGGGCTCCCGGATTCCGATAAGCCCCCCGCCCGCAGACCCCGACAACCAACGGCCAGGGTTGTCGGGAAGAGGCCCTTGTCCTCATCAACATGGGGACAAGGTGCTTTGGGGTGGGGGGGCCGCACGGCCCCCCCTTCCCCAAGGCACCCCCCATGTTGAGGGCACGCGGCCTGGTACGGCTCAGGAGGGGGGGCGCGCTCGCTCGCCCCCCTTTCCTGGCCGGCCGGGTAGCGTGCTCGGACAAGGGTCTGGTGTGGACTTTGGGGGAAACCCCCACGCCGATTTTTTTCGGCGTTGGGTTCCCCTTTAAGCCCATTCCAGGCGGCGGAGCCCGCGACGTCTCCTTCGCGGGCCCCGCCTACCTGTACACGCGCTCGAAATGGGCGGATTTGCCTCCTCCTTACGTGGGCGAGTCCGTTCATTTCAAAAGTTGAGCGAACTGTTTGGCAAACAGTTCGCTGAAACAGTCCGCTCGTGTGTGGGCAAGTCCACTCATGCAAATTTTGAGCGGACTGTTTGCCGAAACTGTTTGACGAACAAGGTTGGGCAAACAGTCCGCGCGTGTGTACGCGGCCTAAGCAAGTATCATGAATAACAGCGGTAAGGTGCTCCATCCTGCGGATCTGTTCCAGTGTTTGCAATATCTGTGGGAGTGTTGGTGGGGACTGCGACAGCCATCTGATCGGTATGGCCCGTCTCGCTGCCAATAGAATATAGCCTAAGAGTTTCTGAACATTGGCAGGCAGATCAGGAAAGGGTAAGCCTAACAGAAAGTGGATTGGGGTTAGAGGAAGGATGGTGTCGGACAGTTCCTGCAAATATACATGGACCGAGGACCAGAAAGGTTTGATGAGCGAACATTCCCAGAAAATGTGAAAGAGAGATCCAATAGCCTTCCGACACCTCCAGCAAAGTGGGGAAGCCAGAGGATCATATTTATGTAGAAGCTGTGGGGTTCTGTACCAAAACATTAGGATTTTATATATTGTCTCTTTCTGTTCTACACAGCGAGACGATTTAGAGGCAGTCTCCCAAATCTTCAGCCACTGGGGGGTGGAAATGGGCTGGCCAAGAAGCCGAGACCATTTACGCATATAGAGGTGACCTGGGCCGGAGAAAGAGGGAGAGGCCTGCAAATACTTATAGATCTCAGAGATGAGTCTCGTTTGGTTCGGACCTTGGGAGCAGAGCAGTTCAAAAGGGGTAGGGTTATTCAAGGTTAGAGTTGGGTTCTTGGAGCTAAAGTAATGTCTGATTTGAAGATAGGAATAGAACAAACCCTTGGGGACCTGGAATTTACGTTGAATGTCAGCGAAGGATAGGAGCAAATGTGTAAGTGGATGTACCAAATTACGAAGTTGGAAAATGCCCGCACGCGTCCAAGGGAGCATGCGTGTGTAAGACAGGCTGTCCGGGACGTCAGGGTTGAACAGTACGTTCAATAATGGCGAACATGGGGAGGCCAGGGAGAAACGTTGGACACATTTCTTCCAAATAGAAAGTGTAAATAGCATGGGATTAAGAGAAAGGTTCCTAAGTTGATGTATGGAGGTTTCCAGTTCCGCCCAAATCAGCGAGCAGGGGTGGACCGGGGTGGTAATGCTCATTTCAATGTCAGACCATACACTGGATGACATTCTATGGGACCATACTATAACCGGTTTTAGATGTGTAGCATAATAATATTTAAGGAGGTCTGGGGCCCCCAGTCCCCCCCTAGCTCTGGGGGTGAACACTACGGAACTAGCTATCCTGTGGGCCTTATAGCGCCAGATAAAGTTGAGGAATGACCTCTGAGTCGCTTTGAGTTGGGACATGGGAATGGGGATCGGCAGTGTTTCGAATAGGTATAAAAGTCGTGGCATAATGGACATCTTCAGGACATTGATGCGACCCAAGAGGGAAATGGGATACAAGTCCCATTGTCGCAAGAGTCGGTCGATGTCCCGAAAGAGTGGTGGGAAATTAGCATGATACAGGCTGGAGTAGGAAGAGGTAAGATTAACCCCTAGGTATTTGAGGGAGGCCGTACACCAACGGTAAGTGAAATTGCGCTGCAGAGAGGCAAGATCTGCGGGGGGAATAAGGATAGGTAGAGCTTCTGTCTTGGTAGTGTTAATTTTATATCCAGAGATCGAGCTAAATTGGTGTAGGAGAGCATGTAGGGAGGGAAGGGAGGTAAGGGGTCTGGTTAAAGTCAGTAGAATATCGTCAGCATATAGAGACAATTTATACTCTGCTTGGCGTAGTTGCACCCCACGGATATCAGGGTGAGTACGGATAGCCGCTGCCAGGGGTTCCAAACAGAGAATAAAGAGCAAGGGGGATAATGGACAGCCCTGCCTAGTGCCATTACTAAGGGAGAAGGATGGCGATAGGTAGGAGGAGAGTTGGACTTGCGAAGAGGGCCTGGAGTACAGTGCCCTCAAGGCGGCAACGAAGGGACCTGCAATACCAAAGTGAGAGAGTGTGGCAAACATAAATGGCCAGCTGAGTCGATCGAATGCCTTCTGAGCATCAAGGCTCAATAGAAGGGCTGGGCGGTTCGTTTTGTTTAGTAAGTCAATCAAATCTATAGTACGTCTAGTATTGTCTCCCGCATGCCTAGCCAGTACAAAACCGACTTGGTCTTTATGAATAAGTTGCTGTAGCAAACGGGACAGCCTGATTGCCAATATTTTGGTGAAGATTTTGTAATCGGAATTTAACAGCGCGATAGGCCTGTAATTGTCTGGGAGGGAGGGGTCTTTATCTGGTTTCGGGATCACAGATACATGAGCATGGAGAAACTGGGGGTCAGGAATGGTGCCTTTCAATAAGGAGGAGAATAGGGAAAGGAGGTGTGGACTCAGCAATGGAAGGAAAGTCTTGTAGTAGGAGTAAGGTAGGCCATCAGGGCCAGGAACTTTTTGGGTGGGAAGATGCTCCACAACCGCAGCTAGTTCCTCAGGGGAGATGGGAGAGTTTAAAGACGGGAGGTGGTCAGGGGAAAGCTGGGGGAGGGGCAATGATTCCACGAAGGAGTTAAACTTCTCCTGGGTGAAAGTGTATTGATCGTCAGCGAGTAGACAATTATACAGCTTATGGTAGAAGTTACCAAACGTCTTAGACATAGTGAGAGGACAGTAGGTGGAGGAGCCGTCGGGTTGCTTAAGGGAGTCAGGATAGGCTTGGAAAGGTCGAGATTTAAGTTTGTTTACTAGTATCCGGTGGGGTTTGTTAGAGTACTCGTAAAACTTCTATTTTGACCATAGGAGGGATTTGTCTATCTTCTGCATATCAAGTGATCTAAGGAGGTTGCGTAGGTAGACAACAGTCCGAAGCCCTGACACCGTGGGAGAGGAGAACAAACGGTCCTCAGTTTTGTGAAGTTTGAGAAGAGCCGAGGCTCTTTGGTGTATGGCGTCCTTTTTAAGTCGAGAGCTTATGGCAATACAGTGCCCCCTGAATACAGGTTTATGCGCCTCCCACAGTGTCGAGGGCTCAGAGACGGAGCCAATGTTAAGCTCAAAATACTCATTAAGGCATGTGGTCAGTTGAGCTTTAGTCTCAGGGTTATGTAGGAGGGTCTCATTTAGCGGCCAGTGACAGGAGCAGGGGAAGGCCGAGGATAGGGAGAGTTCTAAATGGACAGAGGAATGATCCGACCATGGGACATGATTAATTTCAGAGGATACAGCATTTGTCAAGAGGGGAGTGGAGATGAAAAAGTGATCTAACCTAGAGAAGAGTTTGTGGGGGTGGGAGTAGAAAGTATAGTGTTTCTGAGTAGGATGTTTAATGCGCCATATATCCAGTAAACGTCGGGCCCTAATAAGTCTGCGGAACGATTTGGAGAGGGCGTCTACATTGGAAGGGGTTTTAGTGGGGAACAAAACATGTCTGTCTTTACCTGGGGACATAACCATATTAAAATCTCCACCAATCACTGTGAAAGGGTGTGCATACTTATCTAACATGACAAAAACAGCATTGAGAAAGCGAACTTGACCAGAATTGGGGGCATATACATTTAGGATCGTGACAGGTTGAGACTGAAACATGCAATCCAGAATAATAAATCTGCCCTGGGGGTCCAGGTAAGAAGATTGAATTCGCAACGGGCAGGAGCGGCCAATCAGGATCGCCATGCCCGCCTTGCCAGATGGATCTGAAGCCAGAAAAGAGGTCGGAAATGCTTTGCTGGCAAATTTAAGGGAACCCCCAGGACAGAAGTGTGTCTCCTGGATCAGTATCACGTCCGCTTTAGAAGCTTTAAACTCTTTCAGAGCCAACCACCTTTTCCGAACAGAGTTTAAACCTTTCACATTACAGGTAAAAAACTTCAACGACATATCAAAGGAGATAGGTGAAAAAGCAGAGAGAGAAGCATAGAACCGTCAATGGGAGTTGAGTCCCAGGCAGTAGGGAGGAGAAGGCAAAAGGAGAAGAAGAAACCAGGGGAGAGAAAAGGGGAGAGCCTGACAGCTTGGTATATAGTGGTGCAAAAATACTATTGACATTGACATGTATCTAGCAAATTGTGGCAGTCGGTCACCAAGGAAACCAAAGGAGACCGAGGCCTGACAAAAAAGAACTTCCCAGAAGAAACTCGTGTACAGATAAACGGTGTCACAAGGATCTGTGAATCACCGGAAAAAGGCTGTAGACAAAAACTAAAAACGTTAAGAGAAAAAAACAACAAAAAAAAGCAGCCTAAGGGGAGACTGCATGGGCAGTAGCCACAAAAAAGGAAAAAACAACAAAAATAAAGAAAAACTAAAAATAAAAACGACATCCGTAGAGAAACCCGGAGGAACATAACCTCCAGGAAGCCCGGGTCCGAGCCCAGGACCAAAACAGGGGTCACGAGGACCACCTAGTGTAGGGGGGGGTGAGGAGCCCATAGGCCACCCCACGCCTTCCATAGCTGGAAAAATCAATTCAGCCACCTATGAAAAGCAAACGTAGCAACAGAATGTATAATAACATAACAGACAAAAAGCAATGTACTGAAGTTGCAAACAGTAAAAAGAAGAGCATTAAACAATAAACAGTGCACCCCATGAGTGTCGGGGAATAAGTGCGGGGGACCCGCCATGGCATAATAACATAAAACTGCACCATGGAGAATCTAACAAGGCCCCATCTAGGGGGTTAGGTAAGCTCAGACTTGTTCCGATGCAGTGTCCCTCAAGTCGGGGGTTTGAAGGAAGGTCTCCGTTGAGGGGTAAGGTTGGATCTAGAAGGCTTTGGTCGAACTGGGGTCCATATCCGGGCAGGAAGAGCTGACGGCCAAGGTGTAGAGGGAAGTGGAGTAGGTTCTTCGTCTGGGAGAGGGGGGAGTCCAAGGCTACGCAGAAAGGCGTCGCTTTCATGTAGGTCACGAAGAGAGAACTGAGTGCCTTCTCGAGTCACTGAGAGGCGAAAGGGGAAGCCCCATCTGTAGGGAACCTTGTGGGTCTGAAGATGAAGCGTCAAGGGACGCAGATTTCTTCGTCGTGCCAAGGTGATTGGTGAGAGATCATTGAAGATTTGGATTTTGGCACCTTTAAAGTCCAGCTTAGGTTGGTTACGAGTGGCAAGTGTGAGTGCTTCTTTACTGTCAAAGTAGTGGAACCGAACCACCACGTCTCTTGGGTTAGCACCTTCAGGGGGTTTAGGCGCCAGCGATCTATGGGCCCTGTCTAGTCGCCAATCAATATCTGGAATTCGGGGGGCCACCACATTAAACAGGCTGAGAAGGTAGGAACGGAGATCCCTGTCTTCCACCGCTTCAGGAATGCCTCTAATGCGCAGGTTCTGCCTGCATTCACGATTCTCGAGGTCTTCTTGATGTGTTTGGAGTTGAGAAACAGAGTGTTTAACAGCGGCGTTATCGTCTTCTAACACTTGAACATATTGGACCAGTTCATCAAACTTAGTTTCTAGGGTGTCCGTGCGGCCGCCCAGTTGGTCAATCTCACCCCTCAGCTCTTTGGCCAGTTTCCCAATTTCCTGAGTAATGGAGTGAGTGATAGCTTTCAGCAGGGATTGGAGCTTAGCATCCAGGACATCAGCCGTCAACAAAGTAGGAGACCCCTGGTCAAAAATGGGTGAGGGAGCATCCGGACAGTTCAAATCAGGTTCATGGCGGACTGGAGGGTCTAATGCAGGGTCCCCCTCCATTTGGGAGGAGGGGATGGACTTATGTAGATAACGGTCCATGGTGGATGAGGTTTGGGGGAGAAGTACAGAAGCGTAGGACTTTCTTTGATCTCCTATCTTCCCCATGGGGTGCACGGTCGGGCTGAGGGGGTGAGGATGTGGCTCCCGGAGGTAGTAAAGCTGAAAATTGCTGAGGGGGAGCCTCAGGAAGGCGGAGGTGGGGGCATGGCCCCAAAATTACATGGCAGTCATAGCAAAGGGGTGCTCACATGTTCTGGCAGTCAATAGGCTCGTATCAGTGGGCACAGGAGTGGAAGGGGGGGGCCAGGGAGATGTGGGTAGCTTCGGGGGGGGGGGGTGAGGTGGGGGCACAACAGACAGCCCAGGAGTACGTGGGGGGGGACAGGGGCACAGGGGGGGGGGGTGATGATGGAGGGGGGTGGTAGTAGAAAGGTACCTGATAAGATGGCAGTGCACTGCTTCTTGTATCTTTGAGTCCAGGTGGAGGCTAGCACAGTGGGAGAGCAGCACAGATTTCTCCAGGGACCCTTGGCAGGTTGCACAGCAGATGGGGGGTGAGGGTAAATGTAGCCCCTCTCCACGGCAGTCACTAGCACCTCCGCTTAGGCAGTTAGGTCGAGTAGGCCCGAGGCCTGAAGATGGCGGCCGGCCTCGTGTGGAAAAGGCTCCGCAGTAGGCCTCAGCACGGCCAGAGCCTTCAGGGACGGTCCAGGTCACCCCCGCCGGTCACCGCAATCCTCGATGGCCGCAGAGGGACTTCAGCCTCCCCGCAGGGACCCCGGAATGGCGTGGAGGTCCAGGGCAAGGGTAGGCCCCAAGATGGCGGCGGCGGTCCGGCAGGCGAAGTAGGCCGCGAGCCCGGACGGGGCTCGATCGGCCGAGAAAAGCCTCAAAAACCTCCCGGGATAGAGCGGGAGGGCTCTAGCACTTAGCGGGGAGAGACCTGGGCTCTCTCCCCGCTCGAATCGTCCCGATGCTGGCGGATGAAGCGGCGGCTGTGTCGGAGCTCTGGCACAGCCGATTCACGTTTTTTCTTTTCACACTTTTCATTTATCGCGTTTCAGTCCTTTTTTCAATTCATGCTTTTCAGTTCGTTTCTGAACGGCCGTTCATCACCCAAACATGTTATGGAATCGGATTGTGTTATTTATTATTGGCCTTGGAGTTATTGCTTTGACATTATTTTTTGGTTAAATAATGATTTGATTTGGTATATTTTTGGATGCGTATAATGCACTTTTTGATTAAGTTCTATTGGCAGATAGCATGTCTAATTTTTTTTTTTAATGCACAATAAAACAATTGTATAGAATAATACTAGGCTATGTGTTCTACAAAAGACAGTTTAGGAGTAGGCAGTTACGTTTCAAAAAATACAAAGTAAAATTTACAAGGGACACCAACATATTTGTATCTTTTGATATTAAAAACTACGGGATAATGGTGTTGTGGTAACTTGCCCAAAAAAAAAAAAAAAGCATAATAATATTTTCTCTTTTGTTAATTGACGGACACAGCTTCAATAATCTTGGCCGTAGGGTTATTCCGCCACCTTCAGGAGAGGACTAGGCAGAACATGTAATACATGTGAAAAAACAGAACTTCACAGTTCCGCCTAGGGGGCGGTCCCTCTGGTAATAACCCCTCCACCTGCTTCCTGCAGCTCAGTTTTTTCTGCCTAGTGGAGGGGAAGGACATAGGCTCCCTGCGGGACCATCGGTCCTGGGATTTTTTGCTGAATGTTTGCCTTTTGCGCAAGATTTTAAGATCCTGTGATCTGCTATCAACAGCCGGCTGGGTGACAAGCTGTATAATCTAGATCCTTGTAGTCTCCCCAGCCTGGCCATTGAGCGCGTGCAGACCCTAGGTGCGCTCTGGGTCGGCCATGACATGCCCCTCAGGCTCCAGGGTGGCCGGTGATCTGGGGCACACATATGACCAGACTACCGATGTCCTTTTCACAGTGTGCCGTGGCCAGCAGCCACCCCGTACTGCTCAGGAGTGGTTCTGTGATGGGATGTCCCCAGCTTGTCCGGATGGTAAGTAAAGCTCTTCCTGCCTCGGTGGGATTGAGCAGCTGGGCATTCCCTGGGAGGTCAATTAGGGGGTCCCTCTCCTCCCTTTCTTCTCTCCCTGTCCCTATTTTCCCTCCCCCCGTGGGGGATGCTGCATGACGGGCTGCTAAGCAGTGTGTACCGGAGCCAGGGGTCCTGTGGGGGACTCGGACCTTAGATTAAGGGCTGCGCTGGGTATCTATGTCCCTGGGTGTCTGTGGTCTCCCTGCTGGGTATCTGGAAGTCTGCATGTGCTGATTGCTATAGCGCTGTTCTGCCGCCATTATCTCTGTTCATTCACTGTGTACAGTTGTTTGTCTGCCTTTTTTGGTGTGCATCAGTGGAAAGCATGGTCAGGGGACATTTTTTGTAGCTCAACGGCCATTATCTTTGTTATTATGTCCCTTATACAGGGCGGCCATTTTGTTGTAGCCCAGAGTGGTTTTTATCCTCAGAGCTGGTCCCTGCTGCTCAGAACGACATGTTTTTTTTCTCAGGACACCTAGGGGCTGATGCTGGACACAGACACCTGTAACTGAATGGCACAGCACTCGGTCGGGGTGGTGATTCCTGCGGTGGGGGCCCCTCAGTCTACAGCAGCTAGGAGGGTGGGATTGTGCACCTGTCCTAAGTCCCCGAGTTTGGCAGACAGGGTGGCTCAGCATGGCTTCAGAAACTGGTGTTTCTTCCCAAGAACTCCCTGCAATTGCAACCAGCTTGTCTGTAAACAGTGCAGTGCCTTTGGACGCTTTGTCGACTGGGTCAAAGGTGATAAAAAGTGGCCATTGCCCCCCCCATCCTCCGAGGAGAGCTCTGACGCCGACTCAAGCCCCGCTGAGACTGGCGGCCCCTGCTCTGTTGTTTCTGTTGACGCTGACCAGGACCAATCAGACAGTGGGGATGAGTCCCCGTCCAGGTCCGCGCAAGACAAAGTGCTAGTTGGAGCACTTATCACAGGTGTGCGTGAAACCCTGAAAATTCAGGCTATAGCAGGTTCCTCTGCTGAAGAAGCTGCCCCTTTTGGGTCTCATAAGCCAGCCCATAAACCTAAGGTGTTTCCATATCTGACTTATTTCGATAAGTTCATATACAAGTAATGGGGAAGCCCGCAATGGACCTTCTCGGTCCCTAAAAGAATGGCGGTGCGCTACCCCTTTGAAGAGACCCCCCGGTATCCAGGTTAAACAAAGTAACCACAATCCCGGTAGAGGGGACTCTTACATTTAAGGACCCTACCGACAGGAAGGCCGAGGCAGTGGCCCATTCCTTGTTTATGGTTGTGGGGTCAGCAATACGACCAGTACTGGCCACAGCACTAGTGTCACAAACACTTACTGAATGTGCAAAACTTTTTCTCCCTGAATTGGAGAAGCAGCAGGCTACTCCTGTCTGCATGGAACTAGCAGACCAGTTAGTGCACGGCCTTAAGTACGTTTTGTGATGCGGCCCTGGATATGCTTCCTTTGCTCTCCTGGGCTTCAGTGTTAGCAGTGGTGCTGCAGCGCCTGATTTGTCTAAAATGCTGGTCTGTGGGCCAGGCATCTAAAAAAGCCTTGACGGATCTACCCTTCCTTGGTGATCGGCTCTTTGGAGCCTCGTTGGATGACATTATTAAGAATGTTACAGGTGGGAAGAGTACCTTGCTCCCACAGGCCAGGAAGACTAAGGAGCCACGCCGCAGGCAAGGGCCCTCATTTTCCGCTCAAAAGAGGCTTTTTCATACGTCCAGGACTTCGGTTAAACGCTCCCAGTCTGACAGGTCGACCTCTGAGGGACAAAAGCGTCCCTGGACTCGCAAGCCTGCGAGCAAAAGTGCTACCGCATCAAGGGGTCGCCTTCGGAGTTTGCAGCCAGGTGGGCTTCTCGGTTGTCTGACCAGTGGGTCTGCGAACTGATTTCCTCTGGCTACAAGATAGAGTTTCTTTCTTGGCCACTAAACAGATTCTTCCCTTCCAGCAAACTCTTACTCCCGGCTCGCCGGGAGGCCAAATTGGGGGCAATAAGGGACCTGCTAAACCACGGGGTGATAGTGCCTGTTCCAGAATCGGAAAGATTTCAGGAGTTCTACTCCAATCTGTTTGTAGTCCCCAAAAAGGAAGGGTTACGTCCAATTTTGGACCTGTAAGCCCTCAATTGCTTTGTAAAAGTGCAGAGGTTCAGAATGGAATCAGTTCGCTCAATAGTCGCTGCACTCCATCAAGGGGACTCCCTGGCGTCTTTGGACATCCAGGATGCATACCTGCACATACCCATATGCCTTAAGCATCAGGGGTTTCTGCGATTTGCAGTAGGGGAAGCCCACTACCAGTTTGTGGCTCTCCCTTTTGGCTTGGCATCATCACCCCCCCGAGTCTTTACCAAGGTATTGGCTCCAATTTTGGAATTGTTGCGACAACGCGGGATCGCAATCGTAGGTTACCTAGACGATCTCCTCCTGGGAGCAGCTTCCGCCTCAGAATTAAAGGAGAATGTGGCGATCACCATGGAAACCCTGCAGGAATTTGGGTGGCTGTTGAACCTCAAAAAGTTGGTGCTTATACCGACTCAGCGCTTTGAGTACCTAGGCTTACTGATGGAGTTTTTGTCCCTTTAGACAAGCTGCAAACTCTCAGAGCCGTGGTAAAGCTATTGATGAACTGCAGGTGGTCGTCGATGTGCTTCTGCATGCAAGTCCTGGGCCTCATGGTGGCCTCCTTGGAGGCGGTACCGTACACCCAGTTTCACACCAGAGTCTTGCAGAAGGAGATATTGACAAAATGGGACAAATCTCCGTTATCCCTAGATCGGCAGATTCGGGTGAGCCAGTCAGTCAGGGACTCGCTGCTCTGGTGGCTGAGGTCCCCGGCACTTTCGATGGAAGTCGTTCCTACCTCTACGTTGGACAGTGATCACAACGGACGCCAGTCTGACCAGCTGGGGAGGAGTACTGAGAGTACAGTCGAACCAGGGCCTCTGGCCAGGGGAGGAATCTAAGTTGCCGATCAATGTGCTCGAGCTCTAACCGATCCAAGCTATGCCTCTCCACATGGTCAACGAGACTAAGAGGGCGTCTGATCAGGATCCAGTCAGACAATGCCATGGTGGTGGCATATGTCAACCATCAAGGAGGAACAAGAAGCTCGGCTGTAGCACGGGAGGTCGCTCACATCCAGAGTGACATGTACCGGCCTTGTCGGCCATTTACATCCCAGGAGTAGAAAACTGGCAGGCGGACTATCTAAGTCGCCAGATGCTGGACCCAGGAGAATGGGCATTGCATCTGGAGGTGTTCAGGCTGCTGTGCCTGTGGTGGGGCACACCAGATGTGGATCTCCTGGCCTCCCGTCTCAATCGGAAGGTGCCGAGATTCGTATTCAGGACAAGAGATCCTTGGGCAGACGTGTCAGATGCGCTGGTGGCTCCATGGTGTCAGTACCGACTGATCTACGCCTTTCCTCCGCTAAAACTGTTACCACGTCTGCTCCGCAGAGTGGAGGCTGACGGGATTCCGGTGATACTGATTGCCCCAGATTGGCCTCGTCTTCCCTGGTATGCCGACCTAGTACGCCTGGTTGTGGATGCTCCCTGGTGACTACCGTTGCAATAAGACCATCTGTCTAGAGGTCTGATTCTCCATGCTGCTTTACCATCGCTGGTTTTAACGGCATGGCTGTTGAGAGCCAGGTGCTAGGGAACCGGGGCCTGGTTGGACTTGGTGGTTTCAACTATGTTGAGGGCACGAATCTTCTTCTCGGAAGACCATCATACCGGGAAGGCCTACATCTCCATGTGTGAAGAGAAGGGGTGGCGTCCGTGCACCTATTCCGTTTCCAGGATCCTGCTGTTACTACAGTGAGGAGTAGACCAGAAATTGACTTTAAGCACCATTAAGGGACAAATATCAGTTTTGGCTGTTTTTTTCAAATGCCCCCTGGCGTCTCACTCTCTATTGAGCACTTTTATACAAGGGGTCCAGCATGTAGTCCCTCTGGTGCATCCACGTTTGCCCCTGTGGGATCTGAACCTGGTGCTATCGGCGCTTCAGAAACCGCTATTTGAGAACATCAGGGAAATTCCCTTGTTGACTCATTCCCATAAACTGGTCTTCCTAGTGTCCATTACATCGGCCAGGAGGGTTTCGGAACTGGCAGCCTTGTCTTACAAGTCGCCCTCTCTGGTTATCCATAAGGATAAGGTGGTGTTGCGTCCGAAACCTTCCTTTCTGCCGAAGGTGGTTTCGGCGTTTCACATCAATAAAGACATTGTGTTACCATCTCTGTGTCCTACACTGACACATCCTAAGGAGGTGGCCCTTCATTCCCTGGACGTGGTCCGGGCTCTAAGGTTATATTTGTCTGACACGGCTCCCTTTCGGAAGTCAGACTCTCTGTTTGTTTCAGTATCTGGTCCAAATAAAGGTATGGCGGTCTCGTCGGCCACCATTTCCAGGTGGATCAGACAGATTGTGGTACAGGCCTACACCTTGAAGGGGCAGGTGCCCCCCTTTCCTGTCACGGCCCATTCCACCGGGGCAATTGGAACCTCTTGGGCTTTTTGACATCAAGCGTCAGTCACTCAAGTGTGTAAGGAGGCGACTTGGTCATCCATTCACACCTTTACCAAATTCTACAAAGTGGATGTAAGCACATCTTCGGATGCATGCTTTGGCCACAAAGTTTTGCAGGCGGCTGTGTAATGTTGCAATTCTGCACTCTTTCTTCTGCTTTAAAGAAACAGTTCATTTTGAGTATTAGTGCACTGTTGCATTTGTTGACTGCAAGTTCTGATGCAGTTAGTTAAGATGGTGACTCCCCTGTTTGGGAGCACCGTTGGTTGTGGGTGAAGTTTTTATTGCTGTTCCCACCCCTTGTTATGACACTGCTTGGGGAAGTCCCTACGGTCAAGATTACTGGAGCTGTGTCCGTCAATGAACGAAAGAGAAAATAGGGTTTTTGTACTCCCCATAAAATCCTTTTCTCTGAAGTTCATTGACGTACACAGCACCCTCCCCTCCTATTTATTTACATTATACTGCTTGTTGACGTACTGAGCTGCAGGAAGCAGGCTGAGGGGTTATTACTAATTTTTTTTTTCTTTTTTTTTTTTTTCCTATTGTACAAGTTACCCTGACACCATTATCCCGTAGTTATTTAGATCAAAGATACAACTATGTTGGTGTCCCTTATCAATTTTACTTTGTATTTTTTAAAATGTAACTGACTACTCCTAAACTGTCATTTGTAAAACACATAGCCAAGTATTATTCTATACAATTTTTTTTATTGTGCATTAAAAAGAAAATTTAAATTACATGCTATCTGCCAATAGAACTTCACCAAAAAGTACATTATATGCATCCAAAAATATACCAAATCAAATCATTATTCAACCAAAAACATAATGTCAAAGCAATAACTCCAATGCCAATAATAAACAACACACTCCGATTCCACAACATGTTTGGGTGATGAACGGTCATTCAGAAATGAACTGAAAAGCACAAAATGAAAATGGACTGAAACAGTCAAGATTACTGGAGCTGTGTCCGTCAAGGAACTTCAGAGAAATGGATTTTACGGTGAGTACAAAAATTCTATTATTCTTGCTATCACTAGGAAAAAAAACCTTTGATAATTTGCTTGCAATAACTCCATCAGTATCACCAGCAAAGCAGCTTCATTATTAAAGAAGAAGAGAATTGTGTGCTGCATTTTGAGATTTCATAATTTGCCACGTCACAAATGTTAATTCTCCATTACGAATGCTAGTTTTACAAGACCAACCACCAGTGTTTGTACTTTTGTCCAACAGACTTATGTACACATGCTCGGAAAAGCCGACAACACACATTTGTTGGTGGAAAATTTGAAGACATGCTAGCCAACATTTGTTGCGACAACAATTGTCCGATGGAGCATACACACGGTTCGGATTTTCCGCCAACAGCCTGACATCGAACATTTCCCGTCGGAAAACCCAATCATGTGTATGAGGCTTTACATCAGGGCTTGACAAATTTGCTTAGACTCTAGGAGCCGGCTGAAAAAGTTAGGAGCCAGTTATTTAATGCCTCTGCCCAGCGCCCAGAACTGCATGTCTGGGGCATCGGACAATAAGAATTGCTCATGCCTGATGCTAAGAGAAAAAGACAAGATTAAAAAAACAAAAAATCAACTTTTGTTTTGTTATAAGATTTTGCAAATACGTTTTTTTTTTCTCCTTCACTGATGTGATTTGATAGGCTGCACTAATGGGCACTGATGGGGCGACATTGAGGTTGGAGCTGATGGGCACCAATAGGCAGCACTGAGGTGCCACTAATGGGAACTGGCAGGTGGCACTGATGGGCAGCATTGGCAGGCGGCACTAACTGGCATTGGCAGGCGGCACTAACTGGCAGGTGGCACTGCATGGCACTAACTGGCAGGTATCACTGCATGGCACTAACTGGCAGGTGGCACTGCATGGCACTAACTGACAGGTGGCACTGACAGGTGGCAATGGGTGGCACTGGCAGATGGCATTGGCAGGTGGCACTAACTGGCATTGGCAGGTGGCACTGATTGGCAATGGCAGATAGCACTGCTTGGCACTGGCAGGTAGCACTAACTGGCAGGTAGCACTAACTGGCAGGTGGCATTGGCAGGTGGCACTAATTGGCATTGGCAGGTGGCACTGGATTGCACTGGCAGGTGGCACTGGTTGGCACTGGCAGATGGCATTGACAGATGGCACGCACTGGCAGGTGGCACTGGATTACACTGGTAGGTGGCACTGGATGGCACTGATTGGCACTGGCAAGTGGCACTAACTGGCAGGTGGCACTAACTGGCACTGATTGACATTGGCAGGTAGCACTGCGTGGCACTAGCTGGCAGGTGGCACTGGAAGATGGCATTGGCATGTGGCACTAACTGGCATTGGCAGGAAGCAATAAATGGCATTGGCAGGTGGCACTGACAGATGGCATTTGCAGGTGGTACTAACTGGCATTGGCAGGTGGCACTGGATGGCACTGATTAGCACTGACAGGAAGCACTGCTTGGCACTGGCAGGTGGCACTGGCAGATGGCATTGGCAGGTGGCACCAACTGGAATTGGCAGGTGTCACTGGCAGGTGGCAATGATTGGCATGTGGCACTGGCAAGTGGCACAGGTTGGCACTGATTGGCAGGTGGCACTGGATTGCACTGGCAGGTGGCACTGGTTGGCGCTGGCACTAACTGGCACTGGCAGGTGGCATTGGCAGGTGGCACTAACTGGCATTGGCAGGTGGTACTGGATGGCAGTGGCAGGTGGCACTAACTGGCACTGGATGGCACTGGCAGGTGGCACTGGCACGTAGCACTGGCAGGTTTCACAGTCGATAGTGTAACTGTGAAACTGAATGCTCCCTGCAGTGCTGCACTGTGAACTGGCGAGAGGAGCTGACAAATTCAGAGTGATGTCAGAGGTGGGCGGGACCCGGCAGCTATCCAGCCAATGATTGGACTGCTTAAGAAAGGGAAGGGGCCACATACACATATTGGCCCGCCCAGATCCCATCCCATTGGCTGGTGTTGGAAAGCTGGTGTGTGAAACTGTGTGTAGAGAGGAGCTGTCAAAATTGAGGCTGAATGTCGGGGTGGGCGAGACCCAGCTTTCCAACACCAGCCAGTGGGATGGGATCTGGGCAGGCCAATGCGTGTATGTGACCCCTCCCCTTTCTTAAGCAGCCCAATCATTGGCTGGATAGCTGCCGGGTCCCGCCCACCTCTGGCATCACGCTGAATTTGTTAGCTCCTCTCTCGCCATACAGTTTCACACAGTGCAGCACTGCAGGGAGCATTCAGTTTTACAGTTACACTATTGGCTGTGAAACCTGCCAGTGCCATCCAGTGCCACCTGCCATGGAGGCAGCAGACACAGAGCAACAGAGGCATCTGTCAGTGACAAAAACCCAGGCAACAGGGCACAATTTCTAGTCGCAACGGCGACCTGGCACCTGGGATTTGTCGAGCCCTGCTTTACAGTATTATTGAGACAAACATATATCTAGTCCTTGTGGTCTTATAGGAAGTGATATGGTGTGACAGTATCAAGGAACTAGACCTCAGTGGATTCTTTTTGAAATACAACACTACCTGTGTGAAGGAGTTTGAGTGAGGCTACGAGAAACTATATAGTCATGCTACTGGATGTGATTTACAATATATGACACGCACCTCATCTCCTCCTTTAGAACACAGCGACTGAATATATGTTTGTCTCAATAATAAGTCTTCACGCTATTGAATTACATTTTTTTTGGCCTGTGTTTATTTACGTCCGTCATCTTTTCACTGCAGTGGGAAGCTGTCCTTGATTTATGAGGCACACCCATATCTGTACCCTCAGCATCTTACGGAACTCTGTATAATCCCCTGTTGTTTGCTCTGGGTATACACATGTTAACTCTCTATAGCAGGGGTCTCCAAACTTTCTAAACAAAGGACCAGTTTACTGTCCTTCAAACTTTAGGGGGGGGGCTGCATTTTGGCCAGTGGGAGAAGAAAATGTCCTTGTGTCAGTGGGAGTAAACCATGGCCCATGATTGGTATTGGAGAGAGTAATGGTGCCCCATTGTTGGTACCATTGGGAGGAATAGTGCCCCATCATTAGTGTCAATGGGAGGATTAGTGCCCCATCATTAGTGTCAATGGGAGGATTAGTGCCCCATCATTGGTGTCAATGGGAGGATTAGTGCCCCATCATTGGTGTCAATGGGAGGATTAGTGCCCCATCAATGGGAGGATTAGTGCCCCATCGTTGGTGTCAATGGGAGGGTTAGTGCCCCATTGTTGGTGTCAATGGGAGAATTAGTGCCCCATCGTTGGTGTCAATGGGAGGATTAGTGCCCCATCGTTGGTGTCAATGGGAGGATTAGTGCCCCATCGTTGGTGTCAATTTGAGGATTAGTGCCCCATCGTTTGTGTCAATTTGAGGAATAGTGATCCTTCATTGATGTTAATGGGAGGAATAGTTCCCCATTGTTGGTGTCAGTGGCAGGAACTATCTCTGCAAAAGTGGGGGGAATAATTCCCCAAGGGCCAGATAAAAGCAAGCAAAGAGCCACATCTGGCCCCCGGCTGCAGTTTGGAGACTACTGCTCTATAGTATTGACCTAGACTTTGATTAATATTATAAAATTTGGGGACTTGATGGGTAAAATTTTTATAACTTGTCATTTTTTGTTGGTTATATGTATGCATTTTGTTCTTTTTTCCTTTTACAGATGTGTCATTAAAGTGTATTGTAATGACATCAGTCAGATACAGTGGATAGAAAAAGCCTACACACCCCTGTTAAAATGTCAGGTTTCTGTGATGTAAAAAAATTAGGCAAAGTTAAATCATTTCAGAACTTTTTCCACCTTTTTAATGTGATCTATAAATTGTACAACTCAGTTGAGCAACGAACTGAAATCTTTTAGGTGGAGGGAAGTAAACAATAAAAAAACAAAAATAATATGGTTGCATAAGTGTGCAGACCCTTGAATGAAATTAATTTTAATACAACACTCAGTCTTTTTGGGTATGAGTCTACCAGCATGGTACATCTTGACTTGGCAATATTTTCCCACTCTTCTTTGCAAAAACACTCCAAATCTGTCAGATTGCAAGGTATCTCCTGTGCACAGCCCTCTTCAGATTTTGGTTCTATTGGTCCACTCTTACCTGCACTACTCCTAAATTAAGGGATGACTGCACTTTCAGTGATCATGAAAAATACTCCTTTATTAATACAAATCCATAAAAGGAAAACTGGGACCTCTGATGCATTTTAGGCTAACAAGCACCTAATTATAGAGTGAACCCTTTGATTACACATAAGAATGTGTGGTTAGAGATTCACTGAATGAATAACCCCTTTTAACGTGAAATTTGTCATATCCTTTAATCGGGATTTTACATTGCACATCATTTCCCCTAATGTAACAATGTTCAGTGTCTTTGTATGTGTCACTGCTATATTAGATACACTAAGCTGGGGGCAAAAATCAATTCAATCATCTACAAAAGTCATTTTAGGGGGGCGTGACCAAGATGGCGATGGTGCTGGACACTTAAGGAGCTCTGCAGCCATCGCGGGGAAATCATCCTGTTTCCCTATGCTGACAGAATCCTGAAACACCTTCAACTGATCCTGTTCTCCCCCTGGGATGAAGACATGGAGCCGTAGACAATTGGAACACCACAGCCCAGGAACTATCTCTATTTCTTCTGGGGGTGCCGCCGCACACGTGGTAGCGGTAAGCAATACGACCACTCAGACAGAAAGCCCAGGGTCCGCTCTCACGGAGCAGGGCAACTTTGCTGCCCTTATGCAAGCCATTACAGGCTGTCAATCCTCTCTCTTCCCTCACCACCAAGATTGACACTGTGCAACTGGAGATTGACCTTATTAGGCAGGACTTTGAGAAGGCCCGCCAGAGTGTCACAGAGCTCGAGTGCTGAGTGGGGGACACGGACGATACGGTCCGGGACCATTCAGCCTCCTTGCATACCCTTTAGGTGTGGGTCTTGTCATCGTTCTTTGCCGTGGAGAGGGCCCACAGGATGCTGCGCTACTTAACTTTAGGAACCGTGACCTGATCCTGCGTGAGGCCCGCAAGCTTGATGAAATCCGCCACAAGGCTACCCGCTTGATGTTTTTCCCGGACTTCTCAGTGGATACTTAGAAGCTCTGCAAATCCTTTGACGCAGTGAAACAAGCCCCGTGGGGTGAAAGGAGTGAGGTGCAGTATGCTATTCCCTGCGCGCCTTTGTGTCCAAGATGGGGAGAGTGTTCGTTTTTCAAGTCCTCTGCTGAGGCCTCGCAGTGGCTGAATACCCTGCCCCGCCATTAGAGGCTCTGCTCTGGCATCTCCCTTGTTCCTACTTTTGGGGACATGACCTGTCCTGATCTGCTGCATGTGTCAATACTAGAATCCCTTTAGGACCCAGCACAACTCACCTGACACAGCCTGTGTCTGGGAAACAACAGTGATTGGCCTGCTCACGTTTAAATCACCTGTATCAGCATTCAGTCAGCGCTCGTGTTAGAGTTCACTCGTGTTTGATCCAGCTGATATTTGCTCTGTGACTTTCGTGTTTGACCCGGCTTGTTTGACCCTCCGTACTTGCTTCTGATTCTGTACCGTTTGGATTCTGATCTACCTGTGTATGACCCAGCTTGCCTAGACTACGCTTTGCCTGATTCTACTAGTACCCTCATCTGCAGCAGTGAACCACAAGGTCCAGCAATCATCTATCCTCATCTACAGCAGTGAACTACAAGGTCCAGCAATCATCTATCCTCACCTACAGCAGTGAACTACAAGGTCCAGCAATCATCTACCTTCGTCTGCAGCGGTGTACTACTAGTCCCAGCTGACCTGCTCTGCTTAGACCAGCTCATGGTATGTGCTTTGAACTCTTTGTATAATCAGCACACCTGAACTGTTACTTGTTATCTGCACCTAGCCTGACATTAACACGAGCCAATACATAAAGGGAAACCTATCATGAATCCTGAACAGGCTCAGTTGTTTGCACAAGAACTTTGCTGTTTATCACATCAAGTTCAGGAAATGGCCACAGAGCTCACCAAGGTGCAATCTCCTTCTACTACCACCATTACTAAAACTCCATCTGAACCTAAAATTCCTTTGCCCGACCGGTTTTCTGGTGACCGTAAAGCGTTTTGCAACTTTAAAAACAGCTGCAAATTATATTTCAAGTTGAGGCCATCCTCGTCTGGCCATGAAACTCAGAGGGTTCAAATCATTATCTCTCTGCTACAGGGTGACCCCCAGGCTTGGGCCTTTAACCTGGAACCTAACCATCCAGCCTTACTAACAGTAGATGCCTTCTTTGAAGCCCTTGGGTTGCTATATGATGATCCAGATCGTGCTGCTACTGCAGAATCGACCCTGCGTAACTTAAAACAAGGAACTACCACAGCTGAAATGTATTGCTCAGAGTTTCGCAGGTGGGCCCCGGAATCTGGCTGGAATGATGCAGCTCTCCGCAGCCAGTTTAGAATTGGCCTTTCAGATGCGATTAAAGACGCTCTGGTCAACTTCTCCTACCCAGCCTCACTGGAGGAGGCTATGTGTCTAGCTATTAGAATTGACCGCCGCCAGCGAGAGAGGAGGCGAGAACAAACAATGGCTGTGGCAAACTGTATACCTTCCTTACCACCTGATTATTCCATCTCCAGTGCCAAATCTGAGGAAGAACCTATGCAGTTAGGCTCCACCCGGTTATCTGCCCAGGAACACAAACGCAGGCGTAATATGGGACTCTGCTTATACTGTGGCCTCAAGGGTCATATGCTCCGTTCGTGCCCTACACGTCCGGGAAACGCCAGGACCTAGGTGATTGCGGGGAGGTCACCTTAGGTCTACTCTCATCTCCCCAGGGGGATAATCGCATACTTTTACCCAGACTGACATCTCTGAGGCCTTGTTACCAGCACAGGCTGAAGCCCCTCCCTCCACTCCCCCTGGTATGCTCTTTGTGCCCCTGGCTCTTCGTTTGCAGGTATTGCAACAAGTACATGCATCAAAACCCGCAGCACATCCAGGGTTTAGACAAACTTTTGAGATTGTCTCTCGCAACCTCTGGTGGCCATCGCTTAGGCAGGATGTGTTAGCCTTCGTCCAGGCCTGTGAAGTTTGCGCCAGAAGCAAGAGCAGTACCTCTAAGCCCCCCGGTCTCCTTCGTCCTCTACCAATACCTACCTGTCCCTGGACCCATTTATCTATGGACTTTATCACAGACTTGCCTCTGTCCCAGGGATGTTCCACGATCTGGGTGGTGGTAGACAGGTTCAGTAAGATGGCCCACTTTGTTCCGCTTCCGAAGCTTCCATCTGCTAAAGAACTGGCATCTTTATTCATTAAGCACATTTTCAGGCTCCATGGGGCACCAGTTAACATTGTCTCTGACCGTGGCTCTCAGTTCATAGCCCAGTTTTGGAAGGCCCTTTGCTCTCAGCTGGGGATTAAATTATCATATTCTTCAGCATATCATCCTGAGACTAATGGCCAAACAGAAAGGACTAATCAGACTCTAGAGAAGATGGTACGTTGTCTGATGGCCAAAGATGAGGTGGAGTGGGTCAACATCCTTCCATGGGCAGAGTTTGCCTTTAATAATTGTGCCAGCACATCTACAGGGACCTCTCCTTTCTTTTGTGTTTACGGGTTGCATCCTCGTGTGTGCTCCTTTGATCTTCCGCCCTCTGATGTTCCAGATGCCAACACCACTATTGAACATTTCTCCAAAATCTGGTCCGATGTAAATCATGCTATTTCCCGCTCTGTGCAGGCTTTTAAGAAAACTGCTGACAAGAAGCGCTTAAAGGCTCCAGAATATAAAGTTGGTGACAAAGTGTGGTTATCATCTCGGAATCTGTCCCTGCATGTTCCATCTAAAAAGCTTGGCCCAAAATTCATCGGGCCTTATGAAATCTCGGAGATTGTTAATCCTGTGTCCTACAGATTAAAACTTCCACCATCCATGCGCATTCCAAATGTCTTTCATGTTTCATTGTTGAAACCTGTTCATTCCAGCCTCCTAGTAAATGAACCAGAACCTGTGGATATGTTGAACAGTCAAGAATATGAAGTGGCATTTATTCTTGATTCCAGACGAGTGCGCAATTCCTTACAATATCTTGTTCATTGGAAAGGGTTCGGTCCAGAGGATCGATCTTGGGTACCAGCTTGTGATCTTCATGCTGACCGACTTAAGAAGAAGTTCCATCTCCGTTATCCAAGTAAGCCTGGGGGTGCAGGAGCAACCCCTCGAGAAAGGGGGGGTACTGTCAGTACTAGAATCCCTTTAGGACCCAGCACAACTCACCTGACACAGCCTGTGTCTGGGAAACAACAGTGATTGGCCTGCTCACGTTTAAATCACCTGTATCAGCATTCAGTCAGCGCTCGTGTTAGAGTTCACTCGTGTTTGATCCAGCTGATATTTGCTCTGTGACTTTCGTGTTTGACCCGGCTTGTTTGACCCTCCGTACTTGCTTCTGATTCTGTACCGTTTGGATTCTGATCTACCTGTGTATGACCCAGCTTGCCTAGACTACGCTTTGCCTGATTCTACTAGTACCCTCATCTGCAGCAGTGAACCACAAGGTCCAGCAATCATCTATCCTCATCTACAGCAGTGAACTACAAGGTCCAGCAATCATCTATCCTCACCTACAGCAGTGAACTACAAGGTCCAGCAATCATCTACCTTCGTCTGCAGCGGTGTACTACTAGTCTCAGCTGACCTGCTCTGCTTAGACCAGCTCATGGTATGTGCTTTGAACTCTTTGTATAATCAGCACACCTGAACTGTTACTTGTTATCTGCACCTAGCCTGACACATGCCTTGAAGAGACTCTGCAAATCTGTGTACTGTTTTATGGTGGTTTTTGAGACTGCCATTGCCACCATGCAGCCTCGATTCCACCCCCCCCCCTTCTTTTTGCAGGCTTGGTGCCATTGCCTGTGGACTGGGCTGTATAAGTTTGTGCCACTGGCTTTGGCCGGTTGATGACTCTGTATGTTCCCGCTCGTTGGCGGCTTCTCCTTCAGACTTTGTTCTCTGTGCCTTATGTAGACAATGTCTACTAACTGTCCTTCAGTTCATGACCCCAATTGGTCACTGACCATGTTCAGTTTTGGGAAGCAGGCATACCCGGGGGGGGGGGGAATTGTGTTGGAATGGGATAAGTTATATATATATATATATATATATATATATATATATATATATATATATAAGTTCTTTGAAGGAATGTGTTATATGCTGCATTTTTGGTGCTAACTGCTGGTTAATTACTACTGTGTTTTTTTTGCAAATGATATGTGGAGTATGGGTTTACCAAGATCTTTACACATCTAGAGAGGGTTACTCCAGATCCTTTTCCATTCTAGATTCCCCAGAGTTTCTCCCCCCAAGACCCTGGGAGAAGATGGGTTCCCTGCAGAATTTTATAAGGCCCATGCAGAAACCCTGGCCAGTAGGGTGTTGGAGGTCCTTTCTGCCTCCGTTGAACAAAAGTCAGTTTAGCAAAAGCTTATGGTATTATTAGGATCCTTGGAGCCAGCAATATACCTAATTTATAGCCCAATTGTGTCGGAAGGGTGTCAGTAGAGGTCCTCTGTGATCGTCAAGTCCTTCAGACTCGGCTGATCACAGAGCAGGGTAAAGAGCCAATCACAGCGGGACCTTTACTGCGTGATCAGCTGTCAGGCAATGACAGCTGATCAAGGAAGTAAACAGAAACCAGTTATCGGCTTTTTTTCTCTTCACGATCAGTGTGAGGAGGAAAAAATAAAGCCGGCACCCGGCCGCCTATCAGTGACATCTCTCACTGACCTTCAGTGCTGCCTATCAGTGCCACCTATCATTACCACCTTATCAGTGCAGTCTCATCAGCGCACATTGGTGAAGGAGAAAAATTACCTGTTCGCAAAATTTTATAACAAACTATGAATTTTTTTTTTTCTTTAGCAAAAAATAAAAAAAAAAACAGCGGTGATTAAATACCACCAAAAGAATGCTCAATTTGTGTGAAACAAATGATAAAAATTTAGTGTGGGTAGAGTGTTGCATGACTGCAAAATTGTCATTCAACAGCGCTGAAAGCTGAAAATTGGCCTGGACAGGAAGTGGCCAGTAGGCAAGTGGTTAAGCGGTTACATTTATTTCATTTATAACAGTGAGCAGCCCTGACCTCAAGCCATCAACTTAATCCGTGTCTTTTCTCCTTCAGTCAGTGGCATCCCAACAGTAACTAGTGGAATGCTGGGCTACCTCTTCTCTGAGATACAGTGCATGTCACAGCACAGATATCTGTCATTGATTGTGCCAACAAAACAGAACTTCAAAACCAGTTTTTTTTTCTACAGATTGCTAAAAACATAAACTGACTTTTATCTTTTTTGCCTCTCTTTTTACTGACTACCCATAAAAATACAGACAGTTGGCAACCCCTGCTTCCTGACCTGCTGGTGTTCTTCTAGATTGAAACTCTGGTTCTCAAGGGAAAGGAGAGCAGTCCAAAGATTAAAAATAATTATGTGCTCATGCCGGGTTACTAAACTCTTTGGAGCCCTGAGTACCATACAGGGGGAGTCTTGAATTAGTCAATTGTGTCATAATACTGGGCTACTAATTGTGCCTTTCTCATAATATGACAACTGGTTACCTGTTGAATATTGAGTGGGATTGTGGTACTGTTCCAGTGGGGAACAGGAAAAGCATCTCTCTATTGCAATAAAACATTTAACTTAAAACTTAAATAAGACATTAATAGCAATTGCATTCACATGTCCTCAATCAGAGCATCACAGAATACAGCCAGATAACACAGGAGCGGAGATCCTGCAAATCAGGGGCTTGATGTAATTAATCCTGCTCTACCACAGGGTAAGCTCCTTTAGCTCTCCAACACCCAGCGCACCTCATGGAGAAAATTGGGTGGCAGAAAACCGGCGCACGAGAAGCGGTTCCTTACTAGGCCTGCATCTCTAGCCTCGAGCACACAGGGGGATATGGAGGAGATGCTTGGCACCTTTCTAGGGGAAGATCCACCTGCTCCTGCTCAGACTGTCAGCGGCCCCCTCTCCCCCTCTTCCCCAATGTCCATATTAATACCTGAGCTTCTGGGTGAGAAGCTCCAGGCCCTGTTACACCATTTAACACATACTATTTCCCAGACAGTGGGAAAAATATCTCAGGAACTGAAAGGTGAAATAGACCAGCTTGGAGAACTCACTGACAATCTAGAGACTAAATTTGATGATTTGGTTCAATATGTCCACGTGCTAGAGAAAGAAAACTCTACCCTCAAACAAGCAGTTACCCAACTTCAGTCTCAACAAGAAGATCTGGAGAATAGAGAGAGGCGCCAAAATTTGCATATACGGGGAGTCCCAGAAACTGTAAGTGAAAACAACTTGCGTTCATATCTCTTGGGCCTATTCAATGCCTTAGCCCCTGAAATAGCGGACATAGACCGATGACTTGATTGTGCACACCACTCTCTATCCCCTAATCACGGGGTGCCAGACAATATTATCATCCGGTTTCATTACTAGGACAGTAAAGAGGTCCTCACCCTGGCAACTCGCAACAAATTGTGAATTGAGCACAAAGGTGCCAAAATTCAAATCTACAGCAACATTTCACCCATAACCCTTGCAAAACTACGCAATCTACGGCCAATTACAGCCATCTGTAGAATCTTCATGTTTCCTACTACTGGGGCTTCCCCTTCCGCCTGGTCGCAACTAAAGATGGCGCCCAACACACCCTCGGAGATTTGCACGAAGAAAGATGCTTTCTTCAAAAATTTGGTCCTTCCCCCTCTCCCTAAGGAAGATCTTCCACCTCTTCCTTCTACGCCTCGCCAACCTCCCAGCCCTTCTCGGATTTGGACCCCTATCAAGTCGAAATGCGAAGAAGTCTCATGCTACATCCCATCATCTGCGCTTCTCCAAGCAACCACCGTGATCATCAGTACTGACTGCATGTGTTCCTGTGACAATTTTTGAAGGACCTTTCTGGTTCCCCTTTATTAACTGGCTCTCGGGCCCGTTTAGACCCCTTGAGGTGTCTTACTACAGTTTTTGACTCTTTTAATAACGTTCTAGTTTACACGCTGGAGGGCGGGGGGAGGGACCATGGTTGCAATTTTTGGAAGCCTTCATGTTTACCCTCCTCCCCGAGACTGCTGTCTTGGAATCTTGAGATATGTTCAGATCTTGGGCTTACTATTTTTTTTTTTTTTTTTATTGCAGGTCTTTTTTGTTTTTCCCCACCATTACTATTGACTATTTTGCTTACACTGACTCTTCTCTAATATATTCTTTCATTTTAGTTCTTTATGTTCGCTCACCGGTTTTAAGAGATGCTGGGATCTCCCCCCATGCCGGTCAGATTGACCTTCTAAATTTGTTATGCTTATGTATGCTATGTACTCATTTCAGATCATGTCTTATAATGTTAGAGGTCTAAACTCTATCAAGAAGCATTGGTTGGCCTTAAAGGAGTTTGAAAACTCTGGGGCTGACATAATCCTGGTACAGGAGATGATTTCTGCTCTGGGGGTCCTTCAGATTTGCCTCAAGATACTTCCCTACCTCTTTCATAGCCTCAGATACCACCAGTAAGGCTGGGGGAGTGATCTTGATCCGGCGCACATGCCCAATACGGGTAAAATCCTCTCACCTGGACTCCCATAGGTGATATGTAGTCCTGTCATGTGACTACCTGTCTACCCCTTTCACTCTCATAAATGTTTATGCTCCAAATTCTGGTCAGATTGTTTTTTTACCTCGGTCTTTGAGACACTACATCGCTATGCCCAGCCTTTTACAATTGTTGGTGACTTCAATACGGTTTGCTCTCCTGCAAGAGATAGACCAATTCTTTTTTTTCAGATCCTCAGAGTTCTTTGCCATGAGGTGTCATTTTGAACTTCCAGTGACCAGCATGAGAGAGTGAGAGCGATAACACCAAATTTAACACACCTGCTCCCCATTTACATCTGAGACTTTGTAACACTAACGAGTCACATGACATCGGGGAGGGGAAATGGCTAATTGGACCCAATTTGGACATTTTTACTTAGAGGTGTACTCACTTTTTTTGTTGCCAGCGGTTTAGACATTAATGGCTGTGTGTTGAGTTATTTTGAGGGGACAGTAAATTTACACTGTTATACAAAATATACACTCACTACTTTACATTGAAGCAAAGTGTAATTTCTTTAGTGTTGTCACATGAAAAGATATAATACATTTTTTTCAAAAATGGGAGGAGTGTACTCACTTTTGTGAGATACTGTATGTACACATGAAAATGTTGAATAATTGGTTTAAAGACATACATACACGTTGTTATAATTTGTAGTATTTACCATTTTAGATATAGATATTCTTACCACTTTACACAATGCCAAGGTATTGGCCAGGGTGTTAGTATCCAGAACTAGTGAAGGTTATACACAATTTTTTTTTATAGGGATCAATCTGGGTTTATTCCATCTCATTTCACTGTGCAAAACCTTAGACGTATTTTCTTGAATATACAATTACCAGTTGATAACCCAGGAATAAGGGCTATCTTTTCCTTAGATGCTGCCAAGGCCTTCAACAGTGTTAAATGGCCCTTCCTTTGGGAGGTATTGGAGCGTTTTGGTATTGTCAGAATGTTTATACTGAAATGATAAAATAGTATTGTAATTATGAAAATATGCAAATCTTTGATTTGGGAGATTTACAAAATATTCATAAATATCAACAAGAAATTTCAAGTTTGTTTATCTGTGCTATTTTGAAGACAAGTAACACAAATGATATTGCTTAAAAATATATATTTATTAACTAAAAATACAGTGCAAAATAATATTGGGTATATTTTGTGATAAACAAATAAATGGATATACTTCTACATATCAGAATAAATGATGATTCAGATATTATTCACGTTTCTATTATTCAAGTTCTTATTCAAGAATTGAAATGTGGTATTTTATTATAACTGGGTATATTTGAGACTTGGTAACTCTTATGTCACGTACACAAGCAAGAACTTTCCGGCAGACTAGGTCCAACGCAATCAGTTCGTCAGACAATCCGATCGTGTGTGGGCTAATCCAATTGTTTTTCATTTAAAAAATCACACGGACCTAGAAATAGAACATGTTTCAAATCTCTCAGACGGACTCCATAACTTTGGGAAAACCGTTCGTCTGTATGCTAGTCCAAATACGAAGCAAGGGAAGCTATTGGCTACTGGCTATTGAACTTCCTTTTTTAGTCCTGTCTTATGTCATCACGTTCAAAACGAACAGACTTTCGAATGGACTTAGTCCATTTGTGTCCATTCATTTGGAAAGTCTGCCAGAACTCCGCCGAAAGTCCATCAGGAAGACCGCCGGGCCTAGTCTACTGGAAAGTCTGGTCCTGTGTCTATGTGGCATAAGTGAATAGCCTTCCGTGACTTCATGGACTTATGTAAACAATTATGTTTACATTAATCACAATGTTTCCATCTCAAAACCAAAAGACCTTCTCCTTACACTCTTAAATGTACAAACAAAATTTTGTTATATTGTGCGCAGCTTGATAATTTGATCAAAGCTTATATTTTATATTTAGAATGATTCAGTGGTTTACCATACTATAACCAACTCAATTCTAAAACTTTGAAGTCAGTATTATGAGATATAACTATATATATATATATATATATATATATATATATATATATATATTATAATATAATGTATCCCCCTTGTTTTAGAAGCAAAACAAAATCATACTGCAGTTAGAATTCCCTTCACTTCAAAACAGAACTAACAATGAATTGGATTAGTCAAACATATGCTTAACCAAAATTTCAATTACCTGAAAAGGTATACATTGGAAAGATTAATACTTTGCTTATCAAACTGACAGAATCCTTAAAGACCTGGTAAAGTCCCAAAAGAGACTTCTTTCCATCTTAGAGATAAACACGTCCAGTCATCCTCAGAGCTTTTTCAGATCTTCCCATAGCTCTTCCTTCCTGCTATCTGTCTCTCCTTTTTATTTCACCCTGAAAGTGGGTGTGTGTCTCATTATTATGTACTTGATGATGTCAGGGGACGATGTAGTTTATATGTTACCTTGACAACCAAGACCAACGCCATTTTGAATAATTACCTATTTCAACCTCTAAGGGGCAGTGTTATATCAGAAATGACTTTTAATGTGATTGACATAACATTCTGACCTTGGCTTAGCAAAACACCATTAATTGTCTAATAGTTGACAATCAATGGCGCTTCTTAAAATATATGGGTTGAGAAAGTTTACCCCACATCATTAGTTGGGTTGTAAATGCCATGAAAGTGAAGTCATTGTTCTAATGATAGCTTAACAGTTATTCATGAACATTCCCATTAAATAGGATACCATATTTGCAACCTTATAATAATAATGTATATGTGGTAAACAGGTTTATATGTGATTAATACAGATACATTGTAGACATATATTATAAAAAAAAAATATTTAACATACATAATACAATAGCTTCATTTGTGAATAAACCCTCGGTTTTGTGGCTCAATTCTGGGAATACTAATTAAGTTTGTAAGCTTACTTAAAATACGATTCTCTAAACAATACACCATCTGTGGAATCTCCCCTTATCTATAAGTGTCAAAGCCTTTGAATTATGGTCTGGGGAGCTTGGTATACCCAGACATAGTCTCATTGTAAGACAGAAAATCAATGTCTATTCATTAAAGGCAGTGAACTCAAACTAACCTCTAAAAAAGAAATACAAGATGGCTTTGGGTTTGCTCAAAGCCTCCATAAAAATATACATAATATAAAGGCATATAATATATATTACGAATATAAATTCTTTTAACCCCAAATTTTCTGACAGCCCCCCCCCCATGTTTCTTAGAATTCCAGAGAACAGCCTTGGACATCCTAAGAAAATGGGTCTACAGAAATATCACAGTTGTGTAAAAGATATGCCCATATTATTATTTTTCATAATACTTGAAGGACGTTTCTCTCTTCATCCATGTGATAAAGGAATGTTCTTGTCTGACTTGGATCTTCCTAGATGGGTTCAATTCTTTATGAAAACAAAATGAACCGTTGTAGCGGTGGTGTACCCCCCCCCCCCTTGTCAGCAATTGAAGAAACTCTTCCTCAGTGAATCCACACTTGTATTGCTACAATCTGAAAATGGGATATATTATCCCTCCTTTCAATGGATATTCTGGGACTCAAGCACACAAGGGACTTCTGCAACAAATCTTTCTTTCCGGCAATCCGAATCCTGGAGCGTCTTGCTCCACGACTTCTGATGAAGGATTCGGTTTGGTGACAGGTTCCATCCGAAACTGGGCATAATGGATTAACATCATGCAAACAATCTCTGTGTATTTTGGTAGTCAACTTAGTTTTTACCAATCAAGGATCTGGTCTGGATGGTGGTTTGGTGACAGGTTCCCTCCACTGTGTCTTTTGGTAGTTCGCTACTCCTTTACCAATCAACGATCAAGTCTGGATTGTCAATCTTTTTTCTATTTAAGTAACTAGACAGTATGAATACATATTCTTATTAATTAATATTTACATTTTCTAACTATGCTATATATATATATATATATATATATATATATATATATATATATATATATATATGATATAGCGATTGGTTAATTATATTTTAATTAACTAAAATCATCAATGATATCATAAAGATAGTATTCTGCCATGATTGACAGGATCAACATTACTGCTGAAGTATAAGATTTGAAGTTCTGTAAGTCAGGAGAGAATTATCACAATGTAAAATTATTACATTTACATTGTCTTGATCTTCTATGTCTCTTCTATGTCTCTTCTTATACATTACCTTCCAGCATTCTTAGTTGGAATCTAGGATGACAAGCATACAATTGAATACTTTATACCGTACCCAAACACGTCCTCAATTCAACTGATATCGGCGGATACTTTTGACCTCATCACAGCCTCCATTTCCTTCTTGTGGGAGACTAATGCCGTGTACACAATGGGAGCCCTTCATCAGAAAATGCAACCGTGTGTAGGCTCCATCGGAATTTAGCTGACCGAATTCCTGCCAGCAAAAATTTGAGAGCATGTCATTAGAAATTCTGATCATCTGTAGCAATTCCAACACGCAAACTTCCTATGCATGCTCGGAAACAATTCAATGCGTGCTCGCAAGCATTGAACTTGATTTTTTTTCTTGGCTCGTCTTAGTGTTATACCTTATCGCGTTCTTGACTGTCAGAATTTGGTGTGACCATGTGTAGGCAAGACAGCTTGAGCGGGATTCCGTCGGGAAAACCATCAGAGCTTTTTACGACCATAATTCCAATCATATGTACGTGGCATTAGGCTGCAAACCTTAGGTCTCAGGAGATGAACCTTGGAACAACACCATTGGTCTTTCTGAAATGGTTAAGAACATGTCTAATCTCTGGTACATGCTTTTCAAACATGCTATTCAACACAAATATTATCCACGTATGTTAGACTTTCTCTTTAACCACTTAACCACTTCAGCCCCGGACCATTTTGCTGGTCAAAGACCAGACCACTTTTTGCTATTCGGCACTGCGTCACTTTAATTGCGAGGTCATGCGACGTGGCTCCCAAACAAAATCGATGTCCTTTTTTTCCCACAAATAGAGCTTTCTTTTGGTGGTATTTGATCGCCCCTGCGGTTTTTATTTTTTGCGCTTTAAACAAAAATAGAGTGACAATTTTGAAAAAAATGCATTATTTTTTACTTTTTGTTATAATAAATATCCCCAAAAATATATAAAAAATTTTTTTTACTAGTAATGGCGGAGATCAGCGATTTATTTATTTATTTATTTATTTTTATTTTTTATTTTTATTGTGACTGTGACATTATGGAGGACACATCGGACATTTTTGACACATTTTTGGAACCATTGTCATTTATACAACAATCAGTGCTGTTTAAATGCACTGATTCCTGTGTAAATGACACTGGCAGTGAAGGAGTTAACCACTAGGGGGCAGTGTAGGTGTTATGTATGACGTTATGTGTTTTTTTTTTATTGTAGGGGGCGTGGCCTGGCATGTGATGTCACTGATAGTCTCTTCCCTTTTATAGGGAAGGACGATCGGTGACAGCCACACAGGGAAGCACAGGGAGAGGTTTGTTTACACAGACCTCTCCTCGTACTTCAGCTCTGTGACCCGATCGCAGGACACCAGCGGCGATTGGGTCCGCTGGTGCCACGGCCACAGTCACGGAGCACAGGACCACGGCTGGGCACTTAAAAAGCAACATACAGGTACGTGCTTGTGCGCAGCTGTGCCATTCTGCCGACATACAATCGGCGTGAGGCGGTCCTTAAGTGGTTAAGGTACATCAGGCAACGGCCTTATGTAAAATAAGAAACAATATAAAATTCAAAACCTAAATTGATATAACCAAATAATATTCTGTTCCAGTTGTACTATTCCTTACCACATTTAAATGCCGGCTTTAATGGGTCTTCAGGACTTACCTGAATGGTCCACCATCATTGAGCATAATCTAATGTAGTACAGTACTTAATACCTTGTATTTTTATATCAAGCATTAGTCAGTATATGGCACAGCTAAGCCCTACATATATACTCGTTTAATTAGCTGTCTTAGACCAGCATATAAACGCATTGACCATTTGGTTTAACCACTTTGCACCCACGCTATAGCCAAAAGATGGATGCAGCGCAGACGCCAATTGCCGGGAGGACGTCCCTGGACGTCCTCCTGTTTACTCCCTCGCGCGCGGGGAGGGAGTAAACAGCGGCCATTTAGCACTCGATCTTTGTGTCCAATGGGAGATGATCTCAAATGTAAACACATGAGCTCATCTCTCATTGCCGGTGCTTCCTCCTCACACAGAGACCACGTGTGAGGAGGGAGAGCGACCTGTGCTTTAGTTTGTAATAGTAAGTGTAAAAAAAAAAAAGTGCCATCTGCCAGTCCCATGTGCCATCTGCCATCAGTGCCACCTGTCAGTGAAACCTTGTCAGTACCATCTGTCATCAGTGCCACCTGTCAGTGCTACGTGCCATCTGTTATCAGTGTTATCAGTGCCATGTATCAGTGTCATAGTGCCATGTGTAATTCGGTGCCATCTTTCATCAGTGTCACTTGTCTTCAGTGCCTTCTGTCGTCACCAACAATGGCTAGAAGATTATTTTTAGCCGAGGAGGCGAACAATATTCTTGCAGCCGACGAGAGCAACGTGGAGCTCTCTGCTTCGGATTCCTCTTCAACGACAGCCTCAGAGGAGGAGGATGCCCACCAGATGAAGGCGTACTGGTGAGGAGGCAGTGCCATCCACCAGCACCACAGTAACTGGGCAAGAAAGGCCACCTACCAGTGGGGTGTCACCTCAATCCCAAAGGGTCCCATGGCAGCCTTCCCTATTACCTTCAGAACCCCTTGTGGCTTCCTCCTAATTCAGGAGAAGCTTCAAGAGAAGAGAGTATGTCCTATGGCCACGCCCCTACGCGTTTCGTCATCAAGAAGTCATCTGGAGCCCGAAACGCGTAGAGTGTGGCTATAAGACTAAGACATACTCTCTCTCAGTCAGAGCTGTGGAAATCGGCAGTAGCCGCAACAATACTGCTTTTTAAACACATTGGTGAATGGGAGTACATTTCTTAACCTAATAAATCGTAGTTTTTATACTCCTCTTTTTTTATATGGATTAACCAAACGAGGTGGCTGTCACATGCTTAAAAAATTAAGGTCCCAGAGAAATACCACATAGCAACGCAGGGACTTACACTGTGAAGGCGCAACTGCTGTAGGGGCAAGGCATCTGGTGAGTGCAAAATCACTACTTGCACGAAAAAACTCACCAGCACCTTCTTTCAGCATATTAAGGATCAGTCACAGCACCTGCCATATTGTGCACGAGTCACTTTTTTCACGTTTATGGACTATAAATATATTTTCAAGTCTAATTAATTTACACATCTATTTATTTATTTATTTGTATTATATTCTAAAATATATATATATTCTTTTTTTTTTTTTTTGCACTTGTATTTTTATATCAAGCATTAGTAAGTATATGACACAGCTAAGCCCTACATATATACTCGTTTAGCTGTCTCAGTGTTGGCTGCAGTGTTGCTGTGCTTTTTACATACCCCTTTGGATGTTGCACATGTTGGGCTTTTTAACCAGTTCAGCCCTGGACCATTTTTTTTTGCGATTCGGCACTGCGTCGCTTTAACTGACAATTGCGCGGTCATGCGACCTTGCTCCCAAACAAAATTGACATCCTTTTTTTCCCCACAAATAGAGCTTTCTTTTAGTGGTAGCGATTATTGATTGGTTTGCGCAAAAGTTATAGCGTTTAGAAAATAGGGGATAGTTTTATGGCATTTTTATTAATAATTTTTTTTACTAGTAATGGCGGTGATCAGCGATTTTTATTGTGACTGCGCCATTATGGCGGACACATCGGACATTTTTGACACATTTTTGGGATCATTGTCCGTTATACATGTGTAAATGACACTGGCAGTGAAGGGGTTAACCAGTGGGTCGCAGTGTAGGGGTTAAGTATTCCTAGGGGTGTGTTACTAACTGTTGGGGGCTGGGCTTTCATTTAGTAAACGCTGATCTCTGCTCCAATCACAGAGATCAGCGTCACTAGTTGCTAGGCAGAACGGGGAGATTCTGTTTACAACGGCATCTTTCCATTCAGCCGCTCCGTGAGACGATCGCGGGTATGCCCGCGGCAAATAAGTCCACGGGACCCGCGACCGGACTCACGGGGGTCCTGACCAAGCACGCGAGCGCGCCGCTGGCAGGGCGGCATTAAAGATTGGACGTACCTGTACGCCAATATGCCTGCCCGTGCCATTCTGCCGACGTACATCGGCGTGCGCTGGTCGGGAACTGGTTAATAAAGAAGCTTTGATGTTTTAAAACCTATTGCACTATATACGTTTTTTTTTGTCCTATATGGTGGACGGAGGAATTTTTTTGGTGCACTCACAGCCAGTGAAGCAAGGCGAGTAGTGTGGACGGAAAACAGCTGAGCATGAAGTAGGAGAGTGATCACCTTTGATTGGAGAGCAGATTTTACTTGCTGAGGAAGAGCGTGGGATATTGCTCGGTGTGGAGGGCTCATTTATGTATATATATATATATATATATATATATATATATATATGTGTGTATATATAATATGTGTGTGTGTGTGTGTATGTGTATATATATATATATATATATATAATATATATATATGCCCATTTGATCCTTGAATCTGGTAAGCATATATCGCTTGCGGGATTACATGTGGAGGCTCTATGAGAAGAAATAGAGCAAAGAAAAACTGTTGCCGTTCAGTTAGTTTGCTTATTTTCCACCATTTGGGAAAGAATTCTATGAAGTTTTTTGCTTTGACCCTGCAGAACATATGGACTTTTATAACCATAGCCACCATTAATTCATATTATTGTGTGTGCATAGGCTGTGGACATTTGTTTATATTTAAACACTGTTTGTTTATTTATAGATTCAGTCATTGGGTAATTAAAAAAAAAAGAAAAGGAATTTAAAATTTTTTTAATTTTTTTCCCCTTAGGGGATGATCGACACTATTTGTCACTTATAATATTTATTGATTTGTTGATAATATTTGACTATTTATTTATTTATATGATCTCACTAAACCTCACCTAGGTAGTGCAATTGAAGCTCTTTTTCACTTACACTTAACCCTATATTCAGTTTTTTTAGTTGCAGCACCTGGCAATGTTTTATCACCTTTGAGTGTTGTTTTAGATGGAGTTTATTTACTCCAAAAAAATGTTTTTTTTTTCCACATACCTTTGTACATTGTTGCACATTGTGTTTATTTGAGGTCATTTGTACCTTGTTAATTATCACCGGTTAGCGCAGATTTTTCCCTTTAACCACTTGAGACCCACGCTATAGCCAAATGACGGCTACAGCGCGGACCTCCTTTGCTGGGACTACGTCTATTGACGTCGTCCCATGCACGAGCGACCTGCGCGCCCCCTGAGGGGCGCACGCGGCGCACTCTGTGATCGGCGAGTCTATGAAACTTGCCTGATCACGGATCCGAGCAAGGGGTCGATCCCGATCCCTTACCACGTGATCAGCTGTCAGCCAATGACAGCTGATCATGTGATACAACGGAGCCGGTAATCGGCTATTATTCCTCCTCACGCTGTCAGAGCCGATCACCGGCGGCCGTGATCGGGATATCAGTCCCGATCACGCCCAGCTTACTAAGGCCCACCTGCCCCCCTCAGGAATAAATAAGTGCCCCCCGTAAGTGCCACCCAGCAGTGCCCACAGTGCCACCCATCAGTGCCCACAGTGCCACCCACAATCTGCCTCAACAACGGTGCTGCACCCCTGTGCCACATATCCGTGCCCATCAGTGTCATCTACCAGTGCCCATCAGTGCCGCCCATCAGTGCCCAGCAGTGCAACCTATCAGAGCCACCTATCAGAGCCACCTATCAGTGCCCATCAGTCCCATCTATCAGTGGTACCTAATGGTGCCTTAACTATGCCTATCAGTGCCCATCAGTGCGCCTCATCCGCGCATTTCAATGAAGGAGAAAAATGACCTGTTTGCAAAATTTTATAATAAACTATTAAACATGATTTTTTTATTTTTTTTTGCATCTTTTTTTGTTTGTTTAGCAAAAAATAAAACTCCCAGCTGTAATTAAATGCCACCAAAAGAAAGCTCTATTTGTGGGGAAAAAAATTATAAAAATTTCATTTGGGTACGGTGTTGTATGACCGCGCAATTGTCATTCAAAGTGCATCAGCGCTGAAAGCTAAAAATTGGTCTCGGCAGGAGGGGGTTTAAGTGCCCAGTAAGCAAGTGTTTAAAGCATACCTTTGCCTGATCTGGAACTGACACTGGACTGTTATTCGACCACGCTTCTGCCTACCAATTCTGTACATACCTCTGCCTGATCTGGAACTGACCCTGGACTGTTTGACCATGCCTCTTGGACTGATCTTGTACCCTGCCAGTGGACTAGCAGGATTCATAACACAGGGGTCTCGCATATGTGAGGGGCTCCAGAATTGTTTTTCTGGATGAAGAAAACAATTTCATTTGTTTTATCATTCCTAGATTAGGGTCTGGAGACTCAGAGGCTTCAAAGAGATTTGGGTGGGAGAAGCCTCTACCCCATCCCCATTTTGTCCTGAACGAGGCCCTACTTCTGCCTGTAGGACCTATGCCATCATGCCTCTGCCTGTTGCATGAACTGGACCTGCCTATTACCAGGGCCAATATTTTGGCACTGCTAACAATCTCTGGCTGCACTGTGTATGGACAGTTTCCCTGCCTGCTGCCTGTACTGACTATGGACAGTAATCCTGCCTGTTGCCTGGAAAATTGCATTCGCTTTTGCTGACCAAGTCCTTGCCTGCTGCCTGGACCAGTGCTATCCTCCTGGACAACTGCACTACTAAAACCACAGGTAATCTTTTGTTTACTCTTTGCTCAGCAGAATGTATTTTGGGGTGTAATTCTTGGTATGTGCATGCTATGTTTCCCTAGAACACCTGATGGTGTTCCTTGCATGTTGGGCCTCTGTATGTAGCCAGGCTGTGTAAGTCTCACACATGTGATATTGTTATACTCAGGAGGAGTAGCAGAATGTGTTTTGGGGTGCAATTTTTGCTATTTACATGCTATGTGTTCGAAATATCTTATAAATGGACAACTTTGTGTAAAAAAACAAAAAAAACAAAAAAAAACTTCTGGAAAAATGTGAACCGTTCAAAAGACTCATTATGCCTCATAGATTATATGTTGGGGTGTTAGCTTCCAAAATGGGGTCACTTTATGGGCGTTTCCATTGTACTGGTGCTCCAGGGCTTTCAAAAATGTAAGAGGTGGTTGAGAAATGAGATGTGTAATTTATGCTCCTAGAACGCCTGAAGGTGCTATTTCAATATTGGGCCTCTGTATGTGGCCAAGCTGTGAAAAAGTCCCACACATGTGGTATCGCCATACTCAGAAGGAGTAACAGAATGGGCGTCATTTGTAGTATAAACATGCCATGTTAGAGAATTAACCTATTACAATGACAATTTTGTGGAAAAAAAAATCTTCATTTTTGCAAAGAATTGTGGTAAAAAAAATGACAACATAAATAACCTCACCATGCATCTTACTAAATACCTTGGAATGTCTGCTTTCAAAAAAGGTGTCATTTGGGGGGTATTTGTACTTTCCTGGCTTGTTCGGGTCACAAGTAATGAGATGGGCCACCAGTACTTCAGGTGTGATCAATTTTTAATGATTTTCACCACAGCTTTTAGACTCTCTTAGGGTCTGTCACAGCGCCGCTCTCCCCTATGCAGTGTCTGTCGTCATCCGATCCGATGACAGAAGGAAAAATAGCCATTCCTCCGTCACACTTTTTCGGATCGGAGTGGCTCGGATGTCAGCGGACATATCACTGCTGACATCCGACGCTCCACAGAGCTCTATGGAGCATCCATTCAGGACCGCCTGAAAAACTGACAGGTGGGCCTGAACGGATCGTTCGTGTGAAAGGGGCCTAACTTTCACACAGACCAAATAATATCCACTAATTTGGGTTATTTATTTATTTTTTTTGGTAAAGATTTACTAAATATGTGGCAGTATAAATTGTGGCCAAAATTTATGAAGAAAAATTTATAATTTGCAAAACGCGTTTTTTTTCCAAAGTTTGTCTTTTTTTTTTTTTCCATTTATAGCGCAAAAAATAAAAAACCCAGAGGTGATCAAATACCACCAAAAGAAAGCTCTATTTGTATTAACAAAAGTACAAAAAATTCATTTGAGTACAGTATTGCATGAGTGAGTAATTATCATTCAAAGTGACAGCGCTGCTGAAAATTGGTCTGGGCAGGGGGGGGTTTAAGTGCCCAGTAAGCGGTTAAGAATATCAAATATAGGATTATCATAAGAACCAGGGCCGTCTTTAATATTGATTGGACCCTGGGCAAAACTTTTCTTGCCCCCCCCCCCCATGCAGTTTAGCTCTCCACCTCCTCTGAGACATACAATAATTAGCAGTTAGGCCGCGTACACACGCGGGGACTGTCTGCCGAAACTAAGTTCGTCAAACAGTCCGCTCAAACTTTTGAATGAACGAACACGCCCACACACGGCACTTTTTGAGCGGACAAATACGGCAAACTTTGTTCGTCGTACTAAGTCCGCACAACTTTTGAAATGAACGGACTCGCCCACACACGAGGCAACAGTCCGCTCATTTCGAGCGCGTGTGCAGGTAGGCGGGGGTCGCGGGCTCCGCCGCCTGGAATGTACTTAAAGGGGAACCCCAACGCCGAAAAAAATCGGCGTGGGGGTCCCCCCAAAGTCCACAACAGACCCTTGTCCGAGCACGCTACCCGGCCGGCCAGGAAAGGGGGGCGAGCGAGCGCCACCCCCTCCCGAGCCGTACCAGGCCACGTGCCCTCAACATGGGGGGTGCCTTGGGGAAGGGGGGGCCGCGCGGCCCCCCACCCCAAAGCACCTTGTCCCCATGTTGATGAGGACAAGGGCCTCTTCCCGACAACCCTGGCCATTGGTTGTCGGGGTCTGCGGGCGGGGGGCTTATCGGAATCCGGGAGCCCCCTTTAATAAGGGGGCCCCCGGATACTGGCCCCCCACCCTATGTGATTTACCCATGTGACATATACCATGTGACACCGCCCCATTGTCACTATATAAGTGGCCGCGCAGCGCGGCTCTGGCATTCAGGCCGGAGAGAGCGACGTGTCAACATCTCCTGGAGAAGAAGAAGAACAAGAAGAAGAACGGAAGGCGACCGGAAGGCGACAGAAGACCGGGCCACCGCCTCTAAAAGAGCTATAAGAAGGCGCGGTGGCCCGGCAGAAGAACCGAAGAGGGGGACAAGACCCCCGAAGTCGGGAGAAGAGGCCGGCGGCGGGGAGGAAGAAAGCCGGACTCCTCCGCTAGCAAAAGAGCTACAAGAAGATAGCGGAGGAGTCCGGCGAGAAGACCCCCGAAGACGGAAGACCCCCGGAGCTGTGCAATAAAATATTTTATCTCGTGTGTTGTGTTTTTTTTTTGGGTACTTTTATTTTACAGGTGAATGGGTAGGGGTACATTGTACCCCATACTCATTCACATAGGGTGGGGGGCCGGTATCCGGGGGCCCCCTTATTAAAGGGGGCTCCCGGATTCCGATAAGCCCCCCGCCCGCAGACCCCGACAACCAATGGCCAGGGTTGTCGGGAAGAGGCCCTTGTCCTCATCAACATGGGGACAAGGTGCTTTGGGGTGGGGGGGCCGCGCGGCCCCCCCTTCCCCAAGGCACCCCCCATGTTGAGGGCACGCGGCCTGGTACGGCTCGGGAGGGGGGGCGCGCTCGCTCGCCCCCCTTTCCTGGCCGGCCGGGTAGCGTGCTCGGACAAGGGTCTGTTGTGGACTTTGGGGGGACCCCCACGCCGATTTTTTTTGGCGTTGGGGTTCCCCTTTAAGTCCATACCAGGCGGCGGGGCCCGCGACGTCTCCCTCGCGGGCCCCGCCTACCTGGAGACGCGCTCGAAATGAGCGGACTTTCCTCCGAGCGGGAACAGTTTGCTCATTTCGAAAGTGGCCTACACACGGGCGGACTGTCCGCTCAAACCAAGTTTCAGCGGACAGTTTTTCGGAATTTCCGAAAAACTTTGTTCGTCAAACTGTCCGCTGAAACTGTCCGCTGAAGCCCCACACACGAGCGGACTGTCCGCTGAAACACTGTTCAGCGGACAAAGTTGAGCGAACAGTCCGCCCGTGTGTACGCGGCCTTAGACTCAAAATCAGTTTACTGAATCAGATTAGGCAACTATTGTAATGGTTGCCAGAGGTTAGTGTATCATTGCCACTGGTTTCTAGAGGTTACAGCACACATTATGGCTCACTAATTAGGTGCTAGAGGTTACAGCACATGATTTCTGCTTGTTGATTGGTTGCTAGAGATTACTGTGGATATGACCTCAAGGGGGCATGATATACATATTAATGTTGGTAATTTACATGTAAACACATTTCTGCAGGTGAGTCATCTGTACACAACAATAGGGAAGAGCTGGGCAGCATTAGTGGCAGCATTTCACATTGAGATCTCAGGACACAGCACAGGACTAAAACCTCAAAAGACGAGGGAATTTAAACCAGGATAGTTGGCAAGTATGAGGTAGCTGCTTTGGGCCCCACAACAATGACAGGGCCCAGGGAAGCTGCCCCCTTTGCCCTGCCTTAAAAACGGCCCTGATAAGAACTATGCACTGATCTTACAACACTCCTCTCCTTGAAATTCCTAATGATTTCCACTAGAGAAACATAGCAAGCTAGGGAAAGACAGCAATGTTTGATTTAAAACATTAGGTGCGTTTACACTTCGCTCAGACTGTCCTGGCAATGCATCTATTATACCACATCACAGGAATCTTTTTGCAAACATATTTTTGAACTCCATGAAAAACTCTTTTTACCATGGGTGTGGGATCTATTTAACTGCTTGCCGACCGCCAGCTGTCAATTGATGGCGAGGCGGCGCAGATCTCTTTGCGGGAGGGCGTCATATGACGCCCTCGCCTTTTCGGCCCACCAGAGGGCACGTGCCCACGGTGCCACTGGGAATTCGATGCGTGTGCCCAGCGGCCGTGATGTCCGTGATTGCCCAGTAAAAAAGCAGCACTGTGGATCTGTGTGTGGATCTGATCTCTGTGTGTCAGAAGAAAGGAGACCGATGATGTGTTCTTAGTACAGAGAAACACAGACCGGTCTCCTCCCCTTGTGAATCACCTCCCCCTACAGTTAGAATCACTCCCAGGGAACATATTAACCCCTTGAGCACCCCCTTGTGTTAACCCCTTCCCTGACAGTCACATTTATAGAGTAATCATTGCATTTTTATAGCACGGATCGCTGTATAAATGTGAATGGTCCCAAAAATGTGTCAAGTGTCCAATATGTCTGCCGCAATGTCGCAGTCACAATAAAAATCGCAGATCACGGCCATTACTAGTAAAAAAAAAATAATAATAAAAATGCAGTAAATCTATTCTCTATTTTGTAGGCACTTTAACTTATGTGCAAACCAATCAATACACGCTTATTGTGATTTTATTTTATTTTATTTTTTTACCAAAAATATGTAGAAGAATACGTATCCTAAACTGAGGAAAAAATGTGTTTTTCTTATATTCACCGCCCGACACAGCTCCTCTCTGTAACTAAATGGGTTGTATAGCCTGCTATTAGGAGAACTAGGCAAAATTGTTACACAGAACTTTTAACCCCGCCCCAGGGGGGCAGACCCTGTGCTATCAACCCTCCTCACTGCTCCCAGCAGCTTCAGTTTTTATTTTGCCTAGTAAGGAGAATGACCTAGGAACCCTGCGGGTACTCTTGGTCCATGTTTTTGCTGCAGGTTTGATGTTTTTTGCGCAAGATGAAAGATCCTGGGATATTCTATCAACTGCCGGCTGGGTGACAGGCTGGTTAATGATATCCTTGTAGTCTCCCCAGTCCGGCCATTGAGCATGAGCAGGCCTCAGCTAAGGCTCAGCAGGCCATGACATGCCTCAGCTCCAGAGGTGGTCTGTGAGCTTCAATGCTCCAGGGTATACATATGACCGGGCTACTGCTGTCTGGATCACAGTATACTGGGCCAACAGCTACCCTGTAACTGCGCAGGAATAGGTCTGTGATGGAATGTCTCCCAGCTCTGCGGGACTGGTAAGTACGGCTCTCCCTGCCTCAGTGGGGTGAGCAGCTGGGAATTCCCTGCAGGGGGAATTCTGGGGCCACCTCACCTCCCTATCTTCTCTCCCAAGTCCCTATCAACCCCCCCTTTCCCCCATCTGAGGGGGGTGGCTGCATGCGCTGCGGGCGGTGTGTGTGTGTTTGTGTGGGTTCGCTGTTTTCTCACCTGTGGGGCTCTGTGTGGCTAGCGTTGGTCCTGGTCCCGGTCTGGGGGTTCCCAAAATAGTTTGTGGAGGTTGTTCTGGCTGTAGGCAGGCATCACATTTCTAGTTTTGTTCTGTCACCGCATGGCGCTGTCCGACAGCTATCTTGTATGTGGGAAAGCCTGTATTCCCCTGGTGAGCTTCAGCAGCCATCTTCTTTAGGATTTCCTATTTAGTTTAATTGGCGGCCATTTTCTTGAAGCCTGAGCTCTCTTTTCGCCGCAGTTCTCTTGTGGCAGCATTACATGTGCTCTCACTTGCTGTTTCCTGTGTCCACTGTGTGCACAGGACGTTGGGTGGCTCCTTGCTGAACGCTGAAGCTAGCTCTGCAGAATGTTTCACCGCTGTTATAAGCAGATGCTGCTGACACAGTTTTCTCCTCTCTGCAACTGGAAACCTCCTAGGGACTACAGGCACTGCTAGTGGCATTCACAGAACGCCCCAGGGTGGTGAGTCTAGCGCTAAGTACACCCCCACCACCCCCATGCGACGGAAGCAGGAGGGTGGGACCTTCACTGTCCTAAGTCCCCTTGCAGGTGGCAACAGGCTAGGGTCAGCATGGCTTCAGAAACAGTTTTTTCTTATCCCGAAATCCAGGCTATAGCAACCAGGTCACCTGCGGTTAGTGCGGTGGGCATGGACACTCCGACGGCGGTCCTTGACTCCTATGTTGCTAAGATAGAGGCGGCACATGGAAGGAAAGGTGCACATAAGAGGCCCCTGTCCTCTGGGGAGAGCTCTGATGCAGACTCGGGCCCTGCTGAGGCTGGTGACCCCTGCTCTGACCTATCGGTCGTGGCTGACCAGGACCGTTCAGACAGTGAGGATGATTCCCCGTCCGGGTCTGTGCATGATAAATCGCTAGTTCGAGCACTTATCACAGCTGTGCGTGTTATCATGAAGATACAGGAGCCAGCGGATACCTCTGCTGATGTACCGGTCCCTTTTGGGTCCTGCAAGCCAGCACGTTCACCTAAGGTGTTCCCGTATTTGACTTACTTTGACAAATTCATCTACAGGGAATGGGGTCGCCCGCAACGGACCTTTTTGGTCCCCAAAAATTTGGCGGTGCGTTACACCTTTGAGGAATGCCTTCTCAAAAAGTGGTTGGCTCCTCCGGTCGTGGACCCCCCTGTATCTAGGTTAAATAAAGTAACCACGATCCCGGTTGAGGGGACTCCTGCATTCAAGGATCCTGTGGACAGGAAGGCTGGGGCGGTGGCTCGTTCCTTGTTTATGATTATGGGGTCAGCCGTGCGACCTGTACTGGCATCCGCACTGGTGTCGCAGACATTGACTGAGTGGGCAAAACTTTTGCACCACGAATTGGGAGAGCAGAATGCCTCCCCTGTCTGCGTGAAGCTAGCAGACCAACTAGTGCAAGGCCTTAAGTATGTTTGTGACAGGGCCCTGGATACTCTCCCTCTGTTATCCAAGGCTTCAGTGTCAGCTGTGGTGCTGAGGCGCCTAATTTGGCTAAAATGCTGGTCTGCTGACCAGGCATCCAAGAAAGCCCTGACAGATCTTCCCTTCCTTGGCGAGCGGCTATTTGGAGCCTCGTTGGATGACATTATTAAAAATGCCACTGGTGGTAAGAGTACCCTACTCCCACAGGCCAGGAAGTCTAAGGAGCCTCGCGGCAGGCAAGGGCCCTCTTTTTCCGCTCACAATCGGCTTTTTCGTCCGCCCGGTGCTTCGGCAAAACGCCCCCAGCCCGACAGGACGCCCACAGATGGGCAGAAGCGTCCCTGGAACCACAAGCCTAACAAGCCTGCGACCAAAAGTGCTACCGCATGAAGGTTTGCCCCCACCAATTTATCGGGTGGGGGGGTCATCTTCGGGAGTTTGCAGCCCGGTGGACCTCCCGGTTATCCGACCAATGGGTCTGCGATCTGATTTCCACAGGCTACAAGATAGAGTTTCTCTCTTGGCCGCCAAACAGATTCTTCCCCTCCAGCATACCCGTGTCCTCGGTTTGCCGGGAGGCCCTGTAAGGGGCGGTAAGTGACTTGCTGAATCAGGGGGTGATTGTACCAGTTCCGGAATCGGAACGCTTCCAGGAGTTCTACTCAAATCTGTTTGTGATTTCCAAGAAGGAAGGGGTACATCCAATCTTGGACTTAAAAGCCCTCAATCGCTTTGTAAAGGTGCAGAGGTTCAGAATGGAATCAGTTCGCTCAGTTGTCGCTGCACTCCATCAAGGGAATTTCCTGGCGTCCTTGGACATCCAGGATGCTTACCTGCACATACCCATTTGCCTTCGGCATCAAAAATTTCTGCGTTTGGCAGTAGGGGAAGCCCACTACCAGTTTGTGGCTCTTCCTTTTGGCCTGGCATCAGCCCCCCGAGTCTTTACCAAAGTACTGGCTCCAGTATTGGCGTTGCTGAGGCAGCGTGGGATCGCGATCATGGGTTACCTAGAAGATCTCCTCACATACTTCAGTGGGCAGAGCGACACGTTCTGGCCCTGTCAGCATTTTACATCCCGGGGGTGGAAAATTGGCAGGCGGACTATCCGAGTCGTCAGATGCTGGACCCAGGAGAATGGGCGTTGCATCCGGAGATATTTCAGCTGCTGTGCCTGAAATGTGGCACGCCAGATGTGGATCTCTTGGCCTTCTGTCTCAATCGGAAGGTGCCGAAATTCGTGTCCAGGATGAGAGATCCGTGGGCAGACGTGTCAGACGTGCTGCTGGTGGCTCCGTGGGATCAGTACCTACGCCTTTCCTCCACTAAAACTGTTGCCACGTTTACTTCGCAGAGTGGAAGCCAAGGAAATTCCAGTAATCCTGGTTGCCCCAGATTGGCCTCAGCGGCCCTGGTACCCAGACCTGGTGTGTCTGGTGGCAGACGCTCCTTGGCGACTGCCACTGCGGGAGGACCTCCTATCTCAAGGTGCAATCTTTCACCCTGCTTTACCATCGCTGGCTTTAACGGCATGGCTATTGAGAGGCAGGTGCTGAGGAGCCGGGGTCTGTCGGACTCAGTGATTCCAACTATGCTGAGGGCGCAGAAATCTTCTTCACTGAAGATATACCATCGTACATGGAAGGCCTACATCTCCATGTGTGAGGAGAAAGGGTGGCATCCGCACTCCTTTTCTATATTGAGGATCCTGCTGTTTCTTCAGCATGGAGTGGACCAGAAATTGGCGTTGAGCACCATTAAGGGGCAAATTTCAGCCCTGGCTGTCTTTTTTTCAATGACCCCTGGCGTCTGACTCATTAGTGAGTACCTTTGTTCAGGGGGTATGACATGTAGTCCCTCTGGTGCATCCTCCGGTACCCTCATGGGATTTGAACCTGGTGTTGTCGGCGCTTCAGAAGCCGCCGTTTGAGAATATCAGGGAGATTCCCCTGTTGACCCTTTCACAGAAGGTGGTCTTTCTCGTGGCCATCACATCAGCCAGGAGGGTTTCAGAATTGGCAGCCTTGTCCTGCAAGTCGCCTTATCTGGTCATCCACAGGGATAAGGTGGTGTTGCGTCTGTAACCGTCCTTTCTACCAAAGGTGGTTTCAGCTTTTCATATCAATGAGGACATTGTATTACCATTGTTGTGTCCTAAGCCGAAGCACCCCAAGGAGGTGGCCCTTCACGCTCTCGATGTGGTTAGGGCTCTGAAGGTGTACTTGTCTGCCACAGCTCCTTTTCGGAAGTCAGACTCACTGTTTTTTTCAGTGGCTGGTCCTAAGAAAGGCATGGCGGTCTCATCGGCCACCATTTCCAGGTGGATCAGACAGATTGTAGTCCAAGCCTACGCCCTTGAAGGGGCAGGTGCCCCCCTTTCCAGTCACGGCCCACTCTACAAGAGCAATCGGAACGTCTTGAGCCTTTTGACACCAAGTGTCTGTCGCTCAGGTGTGTAAGGCGGCGACCTGGTCGTCTGTCCGTACGTTTACAGTGCCTTGCGAAAGTATTCGGCCCCCTTGAACTTTTCAACCTTTTGCCACATTTCAGGCTTCAAACATAAAGATATAAAATTTTAATTTTTTGTGACGAATCACCAACAAGTGGAACACAATTGTGAAGTGGAACGAAATCGATTGGATTTTTGAAACTTTTTTAACTAATAAAAAAATGAAAAGTGGGGCGTGCAAAATTATTCGGCCCCCCTTGCGTTAATACTTTGTAGAGCCACCTTTTGCTGCGATTACAGCTGCAAGTCGCTTGGGGTATGTCTCTATCAGTTTTGCACATTGAGAGACTGAAATTCTTGCCCATTCTTCCTTGCAAAACAGCTCGAGCTCAGTGAGGTTGGATGGAGAGCGTTTGTGAACAGCAGTTTTCAGCTCTTTCCACAGATTCTCGATTGGATTCAGGTCTGGACTTTGACTTGGCCATTCTAACACCTGGATACGTTTATTTGTGAACCATTCCTTTGTAGATTTTGCTGTATGTTTGGGATCGTTGTCTTGTTGGAAGATAAATCTCCGTCCCAGTTTCAGGTCTTTTGCAGACTCCAACAGGTTTTCATCCAGAATGGTCCTGTATTTGGCTGCATCCATCTTCCCCTCAATTTTAACCATCTTCCCTGTCCCTGCTGAAGAAAAGCAGGCCCAAACCATGATGCTGCCACCACCATGTTTGACAGTGGGGATGGTGTGTTGAGGGTGATGAGCTGTGTTGCTTTTACGCCAAACATATCGTTTTGCATTGTGGGCAAAAAGTTTGATTTTGGTTTCATCTGACCAGATCACCTTCTTCCACATTTGGTGTGTCTCCCAGGTGGCTTGTGGCAAACTTTAGACAAGACTTTTTATGGATATCTTTGATAAATGGCTTTCTTCTTGCCATTCTTCCATAAAGGCCAGATTTGTGCAGTGTACGACTGATTGTTGTCCTATGGACAGACTCTCCCACCTCAGCTGTAGTTCTCTGCAGTTCATCCAGAGTGATCATGGGCCTCTTGGCTGCATCTCTGATCAGTCTTCTCCTTGTCTGAGCTGAAAGTTTAGAGGGACGGCCAGGTCTTGGTAGATTTGCAGTGGTCTGATACTCCTTCCATTTCAAAATGATTGCTTGCACAGTGCTCCTTGGGATGTTTAAAGCTTGGGAAATCTTTTTGTATCCAAATCCGGCTTTAAACTTCTCCACAACAGTATGTGGTGTGTTCCTTGGTCTTCATGATGCTCTCTGCGCTTTCAACAGAACCCTGAGACTATCACAGAGCAGGTACATTTATACAGAGACTTGATTACACACAGGCGGATTCTATTTATCACCATCAGTCATTTAGGACAACATTGGATCATTCAGAGATCCTCGCTGAACTTCTGGAGTGAGTTTTCTGCACTGAAAGGAAAGGGGCCGAATAATTTTGCACGCAACCACTTTTCAGTTTTTTATTTGCTAAAAAAGTTTAAAATATCCAATAGATTTCGTTCCACTTAATAATTGTGTCCCACTTGTTGGTGATTCTTCACAAAAAATGTAAATTTTATATCTTTATGTTTGAAGCCTGAAATGTGGCAAAAGGTTGAAAAGTTCAAGGGGGCCTAATACTTTCGCAAGGCACTGTACCAAGTTCTACAAGTTTTGCAGGCAGCCGTGTAGTTGCAATTGAGTTTTTTTCCTGGTTTTTAAAAAAAAAACACAGTACTGTTTTGTTAATGCTCTGTTGCATTACTTCCGCAATGTTGTGGTCTTGGGGATCCTCCTGTTGAGGATACCCGGTTATATGGTGGAATTTTTCCACACTGCTGTTTTTTTTTGGGTTTAGTTTCACTAGTTCCCACTTGCCATGGTGGATGAAGTTTTTATGCTGTTTTTTTCCCACCCCTCGTTTGGCACTGCTTGGGGACATCCCATTTAGTTACAGAGAGGAGCTGTGTCAGTCGGTGAATATAAGAGAAAATAGGATTTTTTTACTCACCGTAAAATCCTTTTCTCTGTAATTCACACGACCGACACAGCACCCACCCCTCCTTTTTTCTACGTTATACTGCTTGTTGACGTACTGAAGCTGCTGGGAGCAGTGAGGAGGGTTGATAGCACAGGGTCCGCCCTCCTGGGGTGGGGTTAAAAGTTCTGTGTATTGTGTAACATTTTTGCCAAGTTCTCCTAATTCCAGCTCTTTTTCTAGCGGTGGCCCGGTCTTCTGCGTCGTCTTCTTCCCGCTTCTCTTCCTGCGATGTTGACACGATGCTCTCTCCCGCTGTAATGCATGCCTGGGACTTGATGACATCACCCGGTGACCACGCCCAATGCCTATATAAGTCTGTGCACCCCCCTGGAAGAAGATAATGGAGGAGCCTGCAGAAGAACCGGAGAGCGGGAGAAGACGCCGGAGAGCGAGAGAAGAGGCCAGACACTTGGAGAAGAGGCCGAAGAGAGCGGAGAAGTCGGAAGAGACCCCCAAAGTCTGAAGAAGACCCCCGGAGCTGACAAATTACTTTAAAAATCTGTAGGGACTTTTTTTATTGACACTTTTTTCCCCAGGTAGAACGGGTAGGGGTATGATTCACATAGGGTGGGGGGCCAGTATCTGGTGGCCCCCTTATTAAAGGATGCTCCCGGATTCCGATAAGCCCCCCGCCCACCCCGACAACCAACGGCCAGGGTTGTCGGGAAGAGGCCCTTGTCCTCATCAACATGGGGACAAGGTGCTTTGAGGTGGGGGGCCGCAGCGTGCCCCCCTTCCCCAAAGCACCTACCCCCCTGTTGAAGGTATGTGGCCTGGTATGGTTCAGGAGGGGGGGGGGGGGGCGCTCGCTCATCCCCACCCCCTTTCCTGACCATCCGGGCTGCATGCTCGGATAAGGGTCTGGTATGGATTTTGGGGGATTCTCCTTAAAATCCATACCAGACCTAAGGGCTTGGTATGCTCTTGGAGGGGGAACCCATGCCAGTTTTTTATTTAAATTTGGCATGGAGTTCCCCCTCGAGAGCTGATTATTCTGTGATTGGCCATGGCCAATGTCGCCTGGCCTGGAGGCGACTTAAAGTCGTGTTGTAAGTTGCCCCAAGTCGTTTTGAAGTCGCGCTGTTATTCATACTCAAGTCGTGTTCAAGTTGCCTCCAAAAGTCGCGCTGGAAGTCGTGTTGCCCCTGGGTGAACCGGCTCTTATAGTCCCATAATTTGCACTTAATCTCTCTTTCTACTTCTACTACCATCAAATCTCTCTACTTCTACTTCTACTACCACAGCTGACCCTAGTTATCCTATAGTGATGTTCCCAACCCATATTTACTCTAATATATTTCCTCCCCTCCTCCCCCTGCTCCCCATATCTAATTTTAACCTCCCCTTACTTCATTTCCCCCCCGTGACCTATTCCCACATATCTAGCCCTCTACCCTCCAACCTAGTGCCAATCTTATTTAGACTATTCTACTTGTAGTGCCTTTTGGGTCTTATTATGCTGTGGTTTTAAAAGTTTGTTCTCTAAATGGATTTTACTTCTTGTTTTAGATCTATTCAACTCACCTATTAACCTAGATATAAGGAGGGATCCTAGAAATATGAGCTTTTAATCTTAAACTCTATTCAAGTAACAATTTACTGTCTCATATCTTTATACGATGCATATAATCTGTTGGACCAGAGGGTCCTGAGGTTCATACATATTTTACCATAATTTTACTGTAACTTGGTCTCCTACCAGCCCCCTGGACCATAAGGGCAACCATAGGTGCAATATATGTGACACATACAACATATACAGCATATAACATGTGCCCTATATGTGATTAATATTCTGTGACATTTCTATCTCATTCTCATCCCTTGAGAGAGAGAGAATTTTTTTTTATTATAAATATATATATAATCTCCATGCGATATTAAGGGGGAAAAAAAGAGGGGGTCCACCACTGCAACACCCCCCAAACAAAGGGGGGATGGGGGTCCACAGCAGTCAAAAAAAATAATTTAAGAAATTATCATAAGCTATTAATTACGTGTTACCCAAAACCAAGTCCAATGTGTCCTTTGTGTCTATCTCATCGTACAGGAAGAAAAAAAAGGAGGTCCTGACATGGGGGCAGAGGAGCCAAAAAAAGTAAGGGGGTGCGGGGAGTAAATAAAGTAATTCTTCCTGTCTGAGTAAAAATTAAAAAAAAGACAGAGGGCAGTAGAGCAAAAAGAGGGAGCAAAAAAAAATAGCCTGCACGCTGGGGAAGAAAAAAAAACAGAAGGGGGGGCCTTGTCTCTTCTCCTCTCAATTCTTCTTCTCTCGGGTTAATGGTGTAAAGAGTGCAAAAAGATGCCCTCTAAGTTAGTCCAAATTAAGTCTCTTATCCATTTCTATGGGGTGCAGTGCCCTAGTTCCCACCTTCTCCTCTTATCTGTGATGGTAAGTCTTTTGTCCCTAATGGGGTTGCTACTCTTCCTTATGATCCCTGAATGTATTCTAGCCAGTTTGTTATCTCCATCCCTTCTATTCCCAGGAAGGCAAACAACTCTGGGAGATCGGTGGGGTGCCTTAGTACAAGTGTCGTCATTTATTATCAATGAGATGGGATAACCCCACTGATAATTACCTCCCATCCTCTTAATCTTGTCCAAAAGAGGACGCAACATAGCTCTTCGTTACAGGGTAGCGCGAGATAGATCCAGCAGAATTTTTACCTTCAATCCCTCATATACAATCTCTCCAGCTTCCCAGGCCTTCCAGCTTACTAACTCTTTATGTGCATAGCGATGAAAAGGGGCAGGAATACCCAGATGTTTACAAATCGCCATTATCATGGGCTGCAATGTTTCTCCTCCTATGGCCTCTGGGATCCCCCTGAACCTCAAATTTTTATGTCTACTGCGGTCCTCAAATTATTCTAACTGCAGCTGTAAAGTAGACACATAAGAGGTTTGTAAAGTTTGGAAAGATTGTACCTGTTCCAGCTGAGCAATTCGATCCTCCATCGATGCCAAGACAGTCTCATCCTGTTTCAGCCTATCTGTCAGACACTGTACCTCCACCCGCGCTGCCTCAACCTCCATGCGGTGAGCCTCCTCCACACAGGTAATCATCGCCTCCATTTCTGAGCATGTCAGGAGGGTTTGCAGAGCCTGCATAGGGGTCCTGAGATCTTTATCTCCTGGTCCCATGGGCGGACCCCCTGCTGTTCCCGGAGCCTCAATGACTGCTCCTGCTCTCTGTTCTCCCTGCTTTGCATACCTCTGTCCTCGCTCAACTTATCTGGCAAGGTAGGTGAGTTAGATGGAGTAAGCTGCCCCTTTTCTCCAGATACAGAGCATATTATCATGCCTCGCATCTCCTGTTGGCAGTCCTGAGATGCTTCCGCTCTCATGCGGGGGAAACATTGCGGGATTACCAGCTGCGTCTATGTCTGTGTTCTCTCTGGTTTATCTTCCTTCCTTTTCATCCCGGGTTTCAGTGTCGGCTAAAATTCACTGCTCAGAAATATAGCTGCATTAAAAGTTTAGTGTGCTGGGTGGATGGATGGAGCTGTGGGAGCGTGTGTCTCTGTCAGAAACCATGTGTCAGACCAAGACAGAAGTACAATTAAAGCACACTTGTTTATTAAATAAAAATAAAAAGCTAAATAGAAAAAGCATAGTCAAAGCATAGCCAGAGTCCAGTAACCAGATCGAGTAGTCAGCCAGGCCAGAGTTCAATAACCAGATCGGGTAATCAGCCAGGCCAGAAGTCAGGGATCCAAGTAGAGCAACAGCAAGCAGGATAAGGAGCCAGAATGGATGTCAGCAAGCCAGTCTTTAAACAGAACCGCAGGAGATGGTTTCTTGTGCTGTGACCAAGGTGAAGGCAGAGGTGAAGTGAGCTGGACAGCCTTAAGTAGACAGGTCAGACGAGCATGATCAGGAGCAGCTGGTAACTGTGGAGAGAGATGAGAGCTGGCAATTGGCCGACAGCTGAGCAGCCAGCCCAGAGAAGGAAGGGCTAAGCCAGCCCTGACAGTCTCTCTACTCCGCCATCTTTAGACCACTCCCCCATGTGAGAATGTTTATACTGAAATAATAAAATAGTATTGTAATTATGAAAATATGCAAGTATTTGATTTGGCAGATTTACAATTATTCAGAAATATCAACAAGAAATTCAAGTTTGTTTATCTGTGCTATTTTCAAGACAAGTGACACAAATGATATTGCTTAAAAATATATATTTATTAACCACCTCGCACCCACCCTATAGCCGAATGACGGCCGTAGAGCAGGCGCGTTTGTCCGGGTGGCCGTCCCTGGACGTCCTAATGTTTACTTCCGCAATGCGCGCCGCCGCGGGCGCGCATCGCGGAAGTTCTGTGTTCGCCGTGTCCCCCGGGGACAGGCAAACACAGATCGCTGTAAACGGCCAGTCACAGCGGCCGTTTACAGCGTGATCGGCGTGTCCAATGGGAGATGATCTCATATGTAAACATATGAGATCATCTCCCAGCGCCGTTCTCCCTTCTCACACAGACAGTGTGAGAGGGGAGAGATGAACGGCCGCAGCGGCAGCCGTTCTGCCTCGAGTTAAAAAAAAAAAAAGTGCCACCCTCCCCCAGCAGTGCCACCCTCCCCCAGCAGTGCCACCCTCCCCCAGCAGTGCCATCCACCCCAGTGCTACCTGCCCCCAGTGCCACCCGCCCCCAGTGCCACCCGCCACCTGCCCCCAGTGCCACCTGTTGTCAGTGCCATTTGTCCCCAGTGCCATCTGTCATCAGTGCCATTTGTCATCAGTGCCACCTGTCAGTGTCACGTGTCATCAATGCCACTTATCAGTGCCATCTGTCATCAGTGTCACGCGTCATCGGTGCCATGTATTAGTGCCATCTGTCATCAGTGGCACGTATTAGTGCCACGTATTAGTGCCATCTGTCATCAGTGCCACGTGTCTTCAGTGCCACGTATTAGTGCCACGTGTCATCAGTGCCACGTATAAGTGCCACGTGTCATCAGTGCCACATATTAGTGCCATCTGTCATCAGTGCCACATATTAGTGCCATCTGTCATCAGTGCCACGTGTCATCAATGCCACGAATAAGTGTCATCATTGCCACGTATCAGTGCCATCTGTCATCAGTGTCACGTGTCATTGTCCTGGTGCTTCAAAAGTGTAATAAATAGTCAACAAGTTAGATGTGTAATTTATGTTCCTAGAACACATGATGGCGCTACCTGCATGTTGGGCCTCTCTATGTGGCCAGGCTGTAAAAAAGTCCCACACATGTGGTATTGTAATACTCAGGAGGAGTAGCAGAATTTTTTGGGGGTGTCATTTGTGGTATACACATGCCACGTGAGAGAAATAACCTATTACAATGACAATTTTGTGGAGAAAAAAAAATGGAAAAATCTTAATTTTGCAAAGAATTGTGGGAAAAAAATGACAACATCAAAAAGCTCACTATGCCTCTTACTAAATACCTTGGAATGTCTACTTTCCAAAAAGGGGTCATTTGGGGGGTATTTGTACTTTCCTGACTTGTTCGGGTCACAAGAAGCGAGATAGGCCACCAGTACATCAGATGTGATCAATTTTGTGCGATTCGCACCACAGCTTGTAGACTCTCTAACTTTCACAAAGACCAAATAATATCCACTAATTTGGGTTATTTTTACCAAAGATATGTAGCAGTATAAATTGTGGCCAAAATTTATGAAGAAAAATTAATAATTTGCATAATTATGTCACAGAAACAAAGAAATGTGCGTTTTTTTCAAAATTTTCGGTCTTTTTTCATTTATAGCGCAAAAAATTAAAACCCCAGAGGTGATCAAATACCACCAAAAGAAAGCTCTATTTGTGGGAAAAAAAGGACAAAAAATTCATTTGGGTACAGTGTTGCATGACTGAGTAATTGTCATTCAAATTGTGAGAGCACCGAAAGCTGAAAATTGGTCTGGGCAGGAAGGGTGTTTAAGTGCCCAGTAAGCAAGTGGTTAACTAAAACTACAGTACAAAATAATATCAGGTATATTTTGTGATAAATAAATGGATATACTTCTACATATCAGAATAATTGATGATGCTAAAATTATTCACATTTATATTATTCAAGTTCTTATAATAAAATACCACATTTAAATTCTTGAATAACTGGGTATATTTGAGACTTGGTAACTCTCAGTGAATAGCCTTCTGTGACTTCTCGGACTTATGTAAACAATTATGTTTACCTTAAAGTGGTTGTAAACCCTTACAAACCACTTTGACCTACAGGTAAGCCTAGATTAAGGCTTACCTGTAGGTCCAAGCAATATCTCCTAAACCTATATGGTTTAGGAGATATTTGCCCGAAAACGGGCACCGCTGTCTACGGCGCATGCGCCGTAGACAGCGGCGCGCAGGCGCACTGAGCGTGGCAGTTCCAAGAATGGAGCTGCCGCATTTGTCGACTCCCGTGCGCATGCGCGGGAGTGACGTCATCGTGGCTTCGCCGAATGACAGCGGCGGAGCTGCGAGACGCCACCAGCAAGATGGATGCGGCGGACTACAGGGGACAGCGGCGACTTCGCTGGCTCCTGTGTCAGGTAAGTGACACATAATGGGCTACTATGCGATGCATAGTAGTCCATTATGCTTTACCTTTGCAGGGAAAAAAAGAGGAAGTAAACTCATCTGGGTTTACTTCCTCTTTAATCACAGTGTTTCCTTCTCAAAACCAACAGATCTTCTTCTTACACTCTTAAATGCACAAACAAAATTTTGTTATATTGTGCACATCTTGATAATTTGATCAAAGCTTTTATTTTTTATTTAGAATGAATCAATGGTTCAACACATACTATAACCAATCCAATTCTAAAATGTTAAAGTCAGTATTATGAGATATAACAATATATATTTATCTCTCTTGTTTTAGAAGCAAAACAAATTCATACTGCAGTTAGAATTCCCTTCACTTCAAAACCGAACTAACAATGAATTGGATTAGTCAAACGTATACTTAACCAAAATTTAAATTACCTAAAAAGGTATACATTGGAAATATTAATACTTTACTAGGTGTTTAAGAATTCTGTCAGTTTGATAAGCAAAGTCCCAAAGAGACTTCTTTCCACCTTAGAGATGAATCCGTCCAGTCATCAGAGCTTCTTCAGATCTTCCCATAGCTCTCCTTCCTGTTATCTGTCTCTCCTTTTTATCTCAACCCAAAAGTAGGTGTGTGTCTCATTACTATGTACTTGATGATATCAGATGACGATGTACTTTATATGTTACCTTGACAACCAACGCCATTTTGAATAATTATCAATTTCAACCTCTAAGGTGCAGTGTTATATCAGAAATTACTTTTTAATATGATTGACATAACCTTATGATTTTGGCTTAGCAAAATACCATTAATTGTCTAATAGTTGACAATCAAGTGTCACTATCCTCAGCCGTCCTGCCGCTTCTTAAAATATATGGGTTGAGAAAGTTTAATCCACATCATTGGTTGGGTTGTAAATGCAATGAAAGTCATTATTCTAATGATAGCTTAACAGTTATTCATGAACATTCCCATTAAATAGGATACCATATTTGCAACCTTATAATAATAATGTATAGGTGGTAAACAGGTTTATATATGACTAATTAATACAGATACATTGTAGACATATTATAAAAAACATTATTATTTAACATACATAATACAATAGCTTCATTTGTGCATAAACCTTCTGTTTTGTGGCTCAATTCTGGGAATACTAATTAAGTTTGTAAGCTCACTTGAAATACGATTATCTATATATATATATATATATATATATATATATTGTGAGGGGGTTAGCTCGGTAGCGGGTGTGTGTGACCCCCTGGATTGGTTCACAACACAAAGTCAGGCACAGCAGACAGCGGTGTAGGTGCAAAAAACAAAAGTTCCGGTTTATTTAGGCTACATGCAGTGATACATATAACAGCCAAACAAAATAAAACAAGAAAATAAATCCTGGTCAGCTTGACCTCTAACTACACACGTAGACTCCCTGTCTAATAACTGGGTGCAGCCTTGTGCTGCCCCAGTCCCTGTCTCTATTGTAGGGGTTTGCCACACAGGCGTTAACTCACCGCACAGAACAGATCTCAGACTCCCCAGTCTATACACACAAAACTGGTTCCAGGATGGAGCATCTCCCTATGCATGCTGGGGTTTTTTGTAGAGGCCTTAATGAGCCCACTTAATTCAGCTGGGCTCATTAACTCTTCCCCTCTAATTGTAAAAGTCTGCATAAAGCCTGAATCTAGGACACACATATTTACCATCCTGGATACAACCAGGTGACTTTACCTGCCTGCTGCCACAATATATATATATATATATATATATATATATATATATATATATATAATAAATTCTTTTAACCCCAAATGTTCTGACAGTATAGGTCGCACTTTTATTAAGTGGATTTGAGTACTTTACTTTATGCAGCTCCCTCTGCTGGGATCCGGGTGAATAGAGAGTTTTCCAACCTTTTTTTGTTTTACATAGGGGCACATGGCAGGAGTGCCCTTTCTCGCCCCTGCTGTTTTACCTCAACAAAAAAGGACAAAGTCCCAGGGCGATTTCCTGTTTTCTGCTTCTGTTTGCCTTGGCCTTGGAACATTTGGCGGCACATATTAGTTTATTGTCATAGTTACATAGTTAGGTTGAAAAAAGACACAAGTCCATCCAGTCCAACCACAAAAAAAAAAAGAATATCATACAATCCCATATACCCAATTCTATACCCACAGTTGATCCAGAGGAAGGCAAAAAACCCCAGCAGAGCATGATCCAATTTGCTAAAGCAGACGAAAAAATTCCTTCCTGATCCCCCGGGAGGCAATCAGATTTTCCCCAGATCAACTTTACCTATAAATGTTAGTACCCAGTTATATTATGTACACTTAGGAAATAATGCAGGCCCTTCTTAAAGCAATCCACTGAGTTGGCCAGAACCACCTCTGCAGGGAGTCTATTCCACCTTTTCACAGCTCTTACTGTGAAGAAACCTTTCTGTATTTGGAGATGAAATCTCTTTTCCTCTAGACGTAAAGAGTGCCCCCTTGTCCTCTTTGTTGACTGTAAAGTGAATAACTCGACACCAAGTTCACTATATGGACCCCTTATATATTTGTACATGTTGATCATATACCCCCTTAATCTCCTCTTATCAAGAGTGAATAAATTCAGTTCTGCTAATCTTTCCTCATAGCTGAGTTCCTCCATGCCTCTTATCAGTTTGGTTGCCCTTCTCTGCACTTTCTCCAGTTCCCCGATATCCTTTTTGAGAACTGGTGCCCAAAACTGAACTGCATATTCCAGATGAGGTCTTACTAATGATTTGAACAGGGGCAAAATGATATCTCTCTCTCTCTGGAGTCCATACCTCTCTTAATACAGGAAAGGACTTTGCTCACTTTGGAAACCGCAGCTTGGCATTGCATGCTATTATTGAGCTTATGATCTACCAAAACCCCCAGATCCTTCTCCACTATGAATTTCCAGTTGTACTCCCCCTAGCATGTATGATGCATGCATATTCTTAGCCCCCAAGTGCATAACTTTACATTTCTCAACATTAAACCTCATCTGCCACATAGTCGCCCAATTAGACAGAGCATTGAGGTCAGCTTGTAAATTGGAGACATCCTGTAAGGACGTTATTCCACTGCATAGCTTGGTGTCATCTGCAAAGACGGAAATGTTACTTTTGATCCCAGACCCAATATCATTTATAAAGATATTAAAAAGGGTCCCAGCACTGAACCTTGGGGTACACCACTGATAATCTTAGACCATTCAGAGTAAGAATCATTAACCACTACTCTCTGAATTGTGTCTTTTAGCCAGTTTTCTATCCATTTACAAACTGATATTTCCAAACCTGTAGACTTTACCTTAAACATGAGCCGTGTGTGCGGAACTGTATCGAATGCTTTTACAAAATCCAAGTATGCCACGTCCACCGCCACCCCTCTGTCCAAGGTTTTACTTGCCACCTCATAAAAAGAAATCAGGTTTGTCTGACAACTTTTGTCTTTCATGAATCCATGCTGTCTGTTGCTTAAAATAATTTTAATTTTAATAATACAATTTTTTTCTTGCGTCTATGTGGTCTTTTATTAATCCCTCCAGTATCTTCCCAACTATAAGACCCCTTTCACACCACACCGCACCTTGCGTCGGCGGTAACATGCTGCTATTTTTAGCAGCGTTTTACCGCCGGATTTGCGGCGCATTTCGGCCGCTAGCGGGGCGCTTTTACCCCCCGCTAGCGGCCGCGAAAGGGTTAAAACCGCCGGCAATACGCCGCAATAGCGGCGTTTTGCCGGCGGCATTACAGCGCTGCCCCATTGATTTCAATGGGCAGCAGCGGTGGAGGAGCGGTAAACACACCGCTCCTTCACCGCTCCAAAGAAGCTGCTGGCAGGACTTTTTTCTGACGTCCTGCCAGCGCACCGCTGTAGTGTGAAAGCCATCAGGGCTTTCACACTACACACAATGGTGCAGCTTCTTTAGGGCGTTTTGCAGGCGCTATTTCTAACGCTATAGCGCCTGCAAAACGCCCTGGTGTGAAAGGGGTCTAAAAGTTAAACTAACAGGTCTATAGTTACTTGGTAAAGACTTTGTTCCCTTTTTAAATATAGGCACCACATTGGCCCTGCTCAATCCAGTGGTACTATTCCTGTCATTAATGAGTCCCTAAAAATTAGATACAATGGCTTTGAAATTACAGAGCTCGATTCTTTTAGGATCCGTGGGTGGATGCCATCAGGTCCAGGTGCTTTATCCACCTTTATTCTGTTCAAATATTTCTGGACCATATTGCTTTTGAGCCATTGTGGATTTGGGGCTGCGTCACTACCACCCCCATTATGGACATGAGCTCCCCCATGCTCCTTTGTATACACAGAGCTGAAGAAAGTATTTAATAGGTTAGCCTTTTCTTTTTCCCCAGTTACCCACTCCAGATTATTTTGTAAAGGGCCTACATGCTCAGACTTGACCTTTTTACTATTAATATATTTGAAGAATTTTTGGGGGTTTGTCCTACTATCTTTTGCAATCTGTCTTTCATTTTGAATTTTTGCATCCTTGATTTCCTTTTTACATATTCTGTTATATTCTTTGTAACATTTAAATGACACTAGCGTCCCTTCATTTTTATATTTTTTTAAACGCTCTTTTTTATAGTTTATAGCTTTTTTAACTTTGGCCGTGAGCCACATCGGTTTTATTTTTAACCTTTTAAACGTATTGCCCATGGGAATATACTTTGCCGTGAGATCACAAACGGTCTTTTTGAAGAATTCCCATTTCTGTTCTGTGCCCATTGATGCCAATATTCTTTCCCAGTCTAGGTCCTGGAGAGCAGCCCTCATCCTTGGAAAATTTGCTCTCTTGAAATTAAGTGTTTTTTATCTTTCCCGTATGTGATTTTTGCTTACAGCTAACATCAAATGAAATCATGTTATGGTCACTGCTACCCAGGTGTTCCTTTATCTGAACATTAGTAATACGTTCTGCATGGTTTGAGATTACCAGGTCCAAAAGAGCATCATTCCTAGTTGGGGCCTCAATAAACTGGACCATAAAATTGTCCTGTAATAGGTTTATACATTTTTGCCCTTTAACTGTCCCAGCAGTGCCATTACCCCAGTCAATTTCTGGGTAGTTAAAATCCCCCATTATTATCACTGTCCCAGCCCTTGCAGCCCTTTCTATCTATGCAAGGAGCTGAGTCTTCACCTCCTCATTAACATTGGGTGGTCTATAACAAACTCCAATGATTAACTTTGAACTACGCACATCTGTATGCAGTTCCACCCATAATGCTTCAGACTCATCACACTCTCCGTCCACCAGGTCCTCTTTCTCACTTGCTTTGAGATCACTTCTCACATACCCCTCCACCTTTCCTTTTTACTCTGTCTTTCCAAAAGAGTGCATAGCCAGGAATATTAATTGCCAAGTTATGTGAGGAATGAAGCCAAGTTTCAGCAATACCGATTATATCATAACTCTCCTGATGCACCAGAACTTCCAACTCACCTATTTTGCTTGGCAGACTTCTGGCATTGACGAACAAACATTTTAATGCATTAATATATTTTGACCGATCACATACTATCCTCTTGGGTGTTCCAAGATTACAACTAGGACTTGCTACTATATTGACCTTGGGTTTATGTGCTTTGGTTACCCTACCACTAATGCCCCTAATATTACCCTCTGGAATATGCTTCATGCTGACTATCTCTATCTCTGGTCCCCCCCCCATTGCCTAGTTTAAAAATCCCTCTAACTTTTTGGCCATCCTTAATCCCAGCTGATCTGCACCCTCCTCATTTAGGTGCAGTCCGTCCCTTCAATAGTACCGGTTATCGACTGAGAAGTCATCCCAGTCCTCCAGGAACCCAAACCCCCCCCCCCCCCTTACTACACCAGCTCTTGAGCCACTTGTTTACTTCCCTAATCTCCCTCTTCCTTTCTGGTGTGGCTCGATGTACCGGTAGTATTCCTGAGAATACTATCTTGGAGGTCCTTTTCCTCAATTTAGCCCCCAAGTCCCTAAAATCATTCTTTAGGACACTCCATCTGCCTCTGACTTTGTCATTGGTGCCAACGTGCACCATGACAGCTGGGTCTTCCCCAGCCCCTCCCAGTAATCTGTCCACCAGATCCATGATGTGCCGAACCCGAGCGCCCGGCAGACAACATGCAGTTCGGCACTTTAGGTTGTTGTTACAGATTGGCCTCTCTGCCCTCCTAAGAATTGAGTCCCCTACCACCAGTATCTGTCTTGCCTTTCCCTTCGCTCCCCCCCCCCACTCTCACTGGAGGAGTTCTTCCCCTGGCAGCTAGGAGAATCCCTCAGCTCCAGCAGTGCTGGTCCCTGACTGGGATCACCAATGTCACTCAATGGAGCGTACTTATTGGGATGCTCCAGCCCTGGATCGGCCTCCCTGGCACTTAACCCTCTACCCTTCCTGACTGTCACCCATCTACTCTCTGCTAGTGCCTGCGCCTCTTTGTCTCCACCCACCTCTGTGCTGGCCCCCATCGGTACCTGCCGTGTACATTCCTGGCTCTCATTTAGGGTGGAGGGTCCTCTCAGTGCTGACAGTTGCTTCCCCAGATTCAGAGCCTGGTCATATGTTGTCGGGTTTATCAGCGGTTCACGGACTGATCTCATCTCTTTATATGCGAATGATATATTATTATATTTGGGAGATCCACAGGGGACTATGAGTGTGGTAATGTCTGTCCTTCTGCTGCTAGATCCCTTGTCACACCCAGTACCTGATTCTGCTAGGTCCGTGCAGATAATCTCCTTTCGCTATTTAGGTATCAAGGTCACCTCTGATCCTAGTCAATACATAGTTAAACTTGCTCCCAATGCTACGTAAATTCCGTGATAAATATGTAGCCTGGTGTAAACTTCCTCCGTCAGTAGTTGGGAGGATTACCCTAATAAAAATGGTGTGGGCCCCCCAATTGTTGTACATATTTAATAACTTCACAATTTGGATACCTCATAAGTGGTTCCTTTACATAGATTCCCAATTCCGAGATTACATTTGGCGTAAAAAAATGGCCCAAATTAGTCTGTCTGCCCTACAATTGGGAAAGGAACAGGGAGGTTTAGCTGTCCCTCATTCTAGGGCTTATTATATAGCTTAATAAATACGTAACAGTGCAGCACTAATAATTACACCCAATAAATATTCAAAGTCCTTTACAGTATAGAAGACATAGAGAGCTGGATGAAAAAATAGACAGTTGATAGTGACGTTCTCCTCTGTGGTGGTAAAGATGCACACAGTTGAAAACAAAAAAGAAAAAATATCCCCAAGGTGGGGTTTTTTACAGCATATATTACCTGTAAATGCTAGTAGATATGTATAGTAAGTGCCGACATAAAGCAGATGATTAGTAATATAAATGTTTTATTGATAAAAAAGAGGATTAAACAGGCGACACAGTGGTCTTTTTTTTTTTTGTCCATTTTTCAATCACCTGCAGCACTATACCTCCAATCAGTATGTTCCACTCCTGTATTCACATACCCCTTCTCATTCGGGTGCACCCCCTGTCTCCTTATATAGAGGGGGTATCCCTGTAATAGGGATTCTCCTATATACATATATTCCATATTTTTCTTCTCTCTTTTTTATTTTATTATAGATTGCCCTCCCCTTGACCCCTGTCTACCTACACCTATACCTTCCTCCACTATATCATATATTGGAGGTGGTAATAGGGGTGTGATCCCTTGCAAGCCATTTACCTTTCGGACTCCGTTTCCCCGCTCCTCCTATGGGTAGAGCATAGCGACTAATTCCAGCCATAGAAGTCTGGGCACATCTATGAAGGATATGGGAGAAGTGGTGGACTTCATGTTTTAAAGAGGATCTCCCACGTGGATTATATAGGTATTTATTTGCGATGTATACCAATTGTTTATTAACCATGTAACTATGCAATGTTTGATGTATATTCTGCTTACAGCAGATTATTTCTAGTATATTACAGTACATTATGTATGGATATATATTTATGTTTGTCTTCCTTTTCATAATAGATAAAAACCTTCTGAAGAAGACCCCCGAGAGGGTCGAAACGCGTAAAGGGTCCATATTATCCATCTTTTATTGCAATTATAGTTACAATAGGGTTTAAGTGTTATAAACTTTGTATGCATATGTAATACTATACATTTTTATTCACATAGTGGAGCTTAGTCCTTGACCACTGTGTCGCCTGTTTAATCCTCTTTTTTATCAATAAAACATTTATATTACTAATCATCTGCTTTATGTCGGCACTTACTATACATATCTACTAGCATTTACAGGTAATATATGCTGTAAAAAAAACCACCTTGGGGATATTTTTTTCTTTTTTGTTTTCAATGCACTAGGGGTGATCAGCGCCCTCTGACCCTATATTGGGTTGTTACTGTCCATTTTTTCTAGATGCACACAGTTATCCCTATAGTGCAGGCTAAATCCATGATTCCACCACCAGCTAGCCAAACAGCTCACCTCAGATAGTAGACCCCTGAGCTAACAGATGGGTCAAATGCACATTTCTCCACTAACAGTGGTCATAACCAAAGGTCTGGGTAGGCAGATGGATAGGATGAGACGTCTTGTCACTTTACACAGCCTCAAGTGTTGCTCTCACTTTCCAACCATGTGCACACTGTAAGGCTAAAATTCTAATTTATTAAAATGACAGGTACTCACATACATAGCACTATGACCCTTATTAAGAGTTGACCAGAGAGGGTGGGGTTTTTCATGTATGTATCTCTCAGTGGGTGTGTGCTACTAGCCTGTATGATTTCCCTTTGTCATGTGACCGGGCATCAGCATTTGCCGCAGCCCGCGTGTGGCTCCAGCCACAACACAGGGACACCACCTTCCACCACTCCATCTGTAGCACTACATGCAGGTCCAAATCTGGACACAGCTTCTCCAGCAGAGTGAACCCAATGCCCTCCAATATGAGTCCATTAGTGACAGTGATGGCTGTTCCGATTCCTCTGGCCGAGCATTTCTTCATACCATCTCTGCCTGGCGTGCAGTAGATGTAAACACTACTACTGTTATTACAATACCATGGGGTTATGGATGCTGTGACATTGACATCTTCCTGGTTACATTTCCTCTGTTCTTTTTGAGTGTTATATATTTATGTGTGCATACAGTTTCTGTATGTTAATCAACATGTTATGTTGTTTAACATATTGATACTCACGTGTTACATTTATAATTAATATATTCTTTTCGTTTCAGTATGTACTTCTACCTGATCATTATAAATTCATTTTGGTAACCCTACTCATCCTGATGTCTGTAATTGAAGTTATCCGAATTTTTCTTGGATACAGCGGCAACCTGCAAGAAAAGGTGATCATTTCAGTTTTGGTTCATGGTAGATACAAAGTAGCCACATAATGTATATCCTGTTGCATTGCTTTCTGTTTTTGAAACACCTGGTGATCTGACCAGTCCCCCGCTTTCCTATTTGGAACTGACCATACTAGGCATGAAAGCACTTACATTCCAGCGTGGTCTGTTTTTTTTTTTCCTTTGCATTCTACTTAGGAGCTCAACCTGTCTATACTACATTAATCAGACTTGTGCTGGCACCCCCCCCTGCACAGATAATTATTGGGAAGATCAGTGTAGGATCCCCTGCAGTTTCCACTCCAACTCACTAACACAAAGCCCCTTTTACAGCTGAGAACAGAGGTCATGTGATTACCTTTGAAAAAAGGGAAATAAGGGTATTTTATAATGGTTATTTTTTATTTTTTTTGTCAAAGACATTTTACCTTGCATTTCTATTTTAAACTGAGTTGTTTTAAAAAGTGACTGATCACATATACTTTAAAACTTTAAATCTTAAAAATGTGTAATATGTTGCAGCTTACCAGTCTTTAGAAGTGGTAGATCCCCGTTCTGGCTCTATACAAGGTGATCGCGGGCACGCTCCTGCAGTGGGAGCAAAAGCGCCCGGCCAGCAGCGCGCACCCACCCACAACTGCGCCTGCGCAAACCACTGTACAGGTATGACGATTCGTGCAGTACTGCCAAACTATTGTATAAAGTACCTCTGCGCCAACCAACTTGACAAGAGGAATGAAAAGATGCTGCAAACACTGGAGGGAGCTTAACCTACTCCCTAGGCAATATCAATTAGGTGGTTTTAGTGTTGCGCAAATGGGAAAATTCAAGAGAAGAGGGGAGAGAGTGCGGAGTGGGTAGAAAGGGAAAAACAAGGGGGGGGGAAGGGGGGAAAAAGAAAAGGGGAAAAAGAAAAGGGGGAAGAGAAGGAAGGGGGAGGGAGGGGGAAGGAGAACAAATGAGTATGCAGGTAAAGGATAGAAGGGTCAAGATCAAAGAGTGCTAGTGCGAAGTTGGAAGTGTCTAAATGTGCAAAAAATCCTTAATCGGTTAATAAAGTGCGTGCTAGACTGAAATGTTATGGTGTGGCAATCAAATATAGATCCTAATAGAGTGCCATAAAAATAAAACTCACAATATTGGGTAAATGCCTAAGTTAATAGACATACAAATCATAAATGCTGTGCAAAACTGCAATAAGATATGCCAAATGTGAACAGTAAATAAATATATAACTTAAGGTGATAATCCAAAATATATGACTAGAAGTGTGCAATAAAAATATTCACATAAGCACAATCCCATGTGACATGCCAAGTGAGAAAACACAAATATCAATCAATCCAATATAAAGCAAAATACATATTCCATGCAGTGCTTTAAAGTGCAAATAGTGCTGGCAGCAATAAAAAATGTAACAGCACAGGTGAAATGATAGACACATAAAATAAGGTGCTGGTAATCAGTCTGAGCTATTCAGTCCTGTGAGCGTGCTGTGTTCTAAGGGGAAGCCCTTTGCTTTGAACTTCAGTGACCCATGCAGGCATACATGTGCAGTGTCTTTTTCCTCCTATTGTCCAGTAAGTGGACGGATGTGCCCTTACCTCACGGCTGTGAGGTTACAGCCTTAATCAAAAAATAGATGGATAGCTTGCTCCTGTTCCTGGGATAGGTATGCCTCACGGCTGTGAGGTTACAGCCTTAATCAAAAAATAGATGGATAGCTTGCTACTGTTCCTGGGATAGGTATGCCTCACAAGATAAAGAGATAATGTCCCATAGTGTAGTAGTTTAAACAGGTTGAATTTTATTAAATATAGCGACAGGGTACTCACATTCTGAGTGAATAAAAACTGCAATAATAGAGCAACAAGCAGAGTAACGAACGGTGCGTTCCAGTGTCCTTCCTGGTATCTCTCTCACTTCCTTCCTTGCGCATTCGTCACCATCACGTGACTTCTTCAGGGAAATGAATAGAGAGAAAGGAATTGTGTTTTTATGCTGTTCGTTCGTAATTACGGCGGCCATTTTCTTGTAGTCCGGAACCGGAAGTTCCGTGGCGGCCATTTTTGGTAAGGTGTGTCGCCGGGAATACGCCAGCAGTCATTAAATTGGAGGTATATCTAGCGTAATTGTACCAAGCTCAGGTTAGAGGGAGAGTGACACCAGGGGACTATTCAGCACCTTCAGTATGTTGAGATATATCGCTGGGCTCATATATTAAAATATAAGATACATTAAGAAGTAAAATACAATATTATGTAAAAATACAAATTTAAATATATGGAAATAGAAAGTATAACAAATAGAAAATAATATACCGCACCGAGATATATATAAAAACTGTAAAATATAGTGAGAGAGAGAGTATAGATATATTTGTATCGATGTGCGTGCATAATAAATAAAAATTAAACATATGTTAAAACGCAGAAACAATATTGTGTAAGAAATCTAATTTGAATATGCAAATAAAAAATTTAAGACTAGAGAATAGTATAACGCACCGAGGTAAAATGAGAGGAGAGAGTATAAATATATTTGCGTCAGTGTGCACTTATATACATGTAGAATCTGTAAGGTATGTTAAGGGGAGAGAGTGTATATATATTTATATCAGTGTGCACATGTATTAAAGGAGGAGAGGTTTGTCCGAATCAATTATTACTTATAAAAATATTTAAAAATATAAAAAAAAAAAAAACATTTTAAAAAATATTACATTTTTTTTTTTTTTTTTAAATAAAGTAACTTTGGGGATTAGAGAAAGCAATAGTTAAAATGTGATGGGAGGAGTCCAATGAAAAATAAACATGTGTAAGTTAAAAATCGCTAATGAAACAGTTCAGGTCAAACTCTATATTTAACCCTTGAGGAGCAAAAGTGTCTAAGGTAAAAATCCACTTCGATTCCAATTGGCTTAGTGTTCTAACTTTATGTCCTCCGCGCCAATGTTTGGTGTAAGGTTCTATGCCCCAAAATTTTAGTTGGGATGGATCTTTGTTGTGGACAGCAGCAAAGTGCCTTGATACACTATGCTTGTCAAAGCCTTTTGAAATGTTCTTTACATGTTCCTTCAGATGAACTCTAAGGGGTCTTTTTGTGTGGCCCACGTACTGGAGGCCGCAATTGCACTCCAGCACGTAGACCGCTCCCTCGGTGTTGCAACTTATAAAATCTCTTATCTCATATGTATTTCCGGTAGTTGTAGATGTGAATTCCTTTCGTTTCTTATTCTGACATCCCGTTTTTAAACAAGCATAGCATCTTCTACAAGGAAAGAAGCCTTTTCCAGAAAAAATGAAAAGTTGTTTTTGGGGGGATCCGGGACATTTTTTACTAGCTTGTCTCGGATAGTCGGAGCCCGCCTATATATGAATTTAGGTTTTGAAGGGAGTATCTGTTGTAGCTGTTGGTCTGCTAGTAAAATGTTCCAATTTCGTCGAATGATTTTCTCCACATCTTTAAATTGGGAACTGTAGTCGAGGATAATTGGTACTACATCATCTTTAGGTATATGTTTAGGTTTATCTTCTAGTAGTGTTTTCCGGTCTATCTCCGCAACTTCCATGATCTTTTTATTGATAAATTTATTATCATATCCTTTTTCCAAAAATGTATCTCTCAGGGTTTTTGCCTGTACTTTAAAAACTTGATCGTCAGTGCAGTTCCGTCTTATTCGCATTAATTGCCCTTTTGGTATATTGAACAGCCAGTTGTTATGATGGCAACTTCCCCCAGATCCACACCAGACCCTTATCTGAGCACGCTACCCGGCCGGCCAGGAAAGGGGGTGGGGACGAGTGGGCGCCCCCCCTCCTGAGCCGTACCAGGCCGCTTGCCCTCAACGTGGGGGGTGTCCCCCCACCCCAAAGCACCTTGTCCCCATGTTGATGAGGACAAGGGCCTCTTCCCGACAACCCTGGCCGTTGGTTGTCGGGGTCTGCGGGCGGGGGGCTTATCGGAATCCGGGAGCCCCCTTTAATAAGGGGGCCCCCGGATACCGGCCCCCCACCCAATGTGAATGGGTATGGGGTACAATGTACCCCCACCCATTCACCTGTGAAAAAAGTAAAAAAAAAAACACAACACAGGGTTAAAATAGTTTATTGCACAGCTCCGGGGGTCTTCCATCTTCGGGGGTCTTCTCGCCGGACTCCTCCGCTATCTTCTGCTAGCTCTTTTGCTAGCGGAGGAGCACGGCTTTCTTCCTCACGGCCACCCTCTTCTTCTGACTTCGGGGGTCTTGTCCCCCTCTTCGGTTCTTCTGCCGGGCCACCGCTTCTTCTTATAGCTCTTTTACAGGCGGTAGCCCGGTCTTCTGTCGTCGCCGCCTTCCGTTCTTCTCCTTCTCCTTCTTCTTCTCCTGGAGATGTTGACTCAACGTTCTCTCCGGCCAGGGAACGCGCTGCGCGGCGACTTATATAGGGACAAGGGGCAGGGTCATCGGTTGATGTCACATGGGTTGATGTCACATGGTGACAGTCCCAGCATCCTCCGGGACTTTGACATCGTAAGGGCGCGGGGTCACCATGTGACATCAACCGATGACCCCGCCCCTTGTCCCTATGTAAGTCGCCGCACATCGCGTCCCTGGCATTGCGGCCGGAGAGAACGTCGAGTCAACATCTCTAGGAGAAGAAGAAGGAGAACAACGGATGGCGGCGGCGACAACAGAAGACCGGGCCGCCGCCTGTAAAAGAGCTATAAGAAGAAGCGGTGGCCCGGCAAAAGAACCGAAGAGGGGGACAAGACCCCCGAAGTCGGAAGAAGAGGGCGGCGGCGAGGAAGAAAGCCGTGCTCCTCAGCTAGCAAAAGAGCTGGCAGAAGATAGTGGAGAAGTCCGGCGAGAAGACCCCCGAAGACGGAAGACCCCCGGAGCTGTGCAATAAACGATTTTAACCCTGTGTTGTGTTTTTTTTTACTTTTTTCACAGGTGAATGGGTAGGGGTACATTGTACCCCATACTCATTCACATAGGGTGGGGGGCCGGTATCCGGGGGCCCCCTTATTAAAGGGGGCTCCCAGATTCCGATAAGCCCCCCGCCCGCAGACCCCGACAACCAACGGCCAGGGTTGTCGGGAAGAGGCCCTTGTCCTCATCAACATGGGGACAAGGTGCTTTGGGGTGGGAGGGGGCCGCACGCCCCCCTCCCCCAAGGCACCCCCCATGTTGAGGGCACGCGGCCTGGTACGGCTCAGGAGGGGGGGCGCCCGCTCGTCCCCACCCCCTTTCCTGGCCGGCCGGGTAGCGTGCTCGGATAAGGGTCTGGTGTGGATCTGAGGGGGACCCCCACGCCGTTTTTTTGGCGTAGGGGGTTCCCCTTGGAATCCATACCAGACCTAAGGGCCTGGTATGCTCTCGGAGGGGGAACCCACGCCAATTTTTTTTTCATAAGTTTGGCGTGGAGTTCCCCCTTCAGAGCTCATTCTCTGATTGGCCACGGCAAAAGTCGCCTGGCCTGGGGCGACTTAAAGTTGTGTTGTAAGTCGCCCCAGGTCGTGTCTAAGTCGTGTTCAAGTCATCTCCAAGTTGCCTCACAAAGTCGTCCTGAAGTCGTGTCGCCCCTGTGTGAACCGAGCCTTATTCTGCCTGTGAGCTCCCTCATTATATTCATAAGATTATGCACCTGCTCCTCATTCTAGGATTTTATGTCTGTTCTACAAAATGTTACAACATACAAAGCCTAAAGCCGCGTACACACGGGCGGACTGTCTGTCCAACTTAGTCCGCCGAAACACATTTCAGCGGACAGTCCGCTCGTGTGTGGGCTTCAGCGGACTTTTTCAGCGTGCAGTCTGGCGGACTAAGTATTTCGGAATTTCCGTAATATTGTCCGTCCAACTTTGGTTTCAGCGGACAGTCCGCTCGTGAGTAGGCTAGTTCGACGGACTAAGTATGGCGCATGCTCAGAAAGGATTTACACGGCGAAAGGTTGCATTGCTGTGTATTGGACGTCCTATTTCTAGTCCCGTCGTACGTGCTGTACACGTCATCGCGCAAGCTTTCGACGGACTGTCTGTTCATCGTGTGTGGTCAAGTCCGTTCATTCGAAAGTAGGACGGACTGTCCTTCGGATTGTCTGACGGACTTAGTTGGCCAGACAGTCTGCCCGTGTGTACGCGGCTTTAGGAAAGATTGCCTTCATTATGGTAATGGGAAAGGGAACCTAGATGTTTTTAGAACCACAGCTTCTACAAATACTAAAACTTGCTCGTACCTCCTTAGTAGACTCCAAGACAGGAAACCTGCTATAAACTCAACCATTGGTATAGAGTCTCCTTCTGATTGACTACATTTTTCCCAGCCCTATTGTCACTATGCTGAAGAGGCTGCAGACAAATAAGTTTTCTCTTATGCATCTAGTGGGATTACCCCAAAATCTGTCTTTTCTGGCAGGACCTAAGGCTACAGATTAAGCGCATTTTGGACACAGACTTGCCAGGTAATCCAGGTCCATATTTATCACATCTGCCTTTAATGCCTGCCAAACACTAAAAAATAATCCAGCAACATTTTGCAAATGCTAAAAATGTCTCAAAAAAGTGTCACTGTCTGAAATATACACTTGTGCAATTCCTAGTCAAAGGTCTATCTGTAAAAACTTCAAACTGAGTATGCAATAAAGTGTCAAGCAGTCCTATGCATAAATATGTACATAAGGCCCCTTTCACACGGACGGACCATTCAGGTCCGCCTAAAAAACTGTCAGGCGGACCTGAACGGTCCGTCCGTTTGAAAGGGGTCCATGGAGTGATGGATGTCAGCGGTGACCATGTCCGCTGACATTCGATCCGCTAAAATCAGGCGTGTGGCATTAAGTTCGCATCTGTCCTGGCGGATCGGATGAGATCTGATGAAAACGGACATGCTGGTCCCTCCATAGGAATCAGCGGCGGTCTGACAGGCCCCTCCCCGCTCACTGAGCAGAGACGGACCTGTCATCCGCTGGTTCAGTGCAGATCAATGGAGACACTCAGCTGAGCGGATCCACCTTCTGTGAATGAGGCCTTATACCGTTAAAAAATGTAAGTAATCCAAAAAATAGATTTCAATAGTGTGTGCAATATATTGTGCTAGAAAACTGCTATCCTTCAATTGAAACAAAGCTAAAAAACACATTTTAACATACTTTAACCACTTCAGTAACAGGCACTATTACCCTCTTCTTGCACTGCCCAGTTTTCAGCTTTCAGCGCTGTCTCACTTTGAATGACAACTGCGTGGTCATGCAACACTACCCATATGATGTTTTTTTTCTCACAAAAATAGTTTTCTTTTGGTGGTATTTAATCACCACTTGGTGTTTTTATGTTTTTGCTAAATAAATGAAAAAGACAAAAATTTGGAAATAAAACTATTTTTTTTGTTTCTGTTATACATTTTTTAGCCCAAAATGTATTCTGCTACATTTATTTGGTGAAAATAACCCAAATCAGTGCATATTAGTTAGTCTGTAGGAAGGTTATAGAGTCCACAAATGGTGCGTATATGTGTGTATAGTGTATGTATGTATGTATGTATATATGTGTGTGTGTGTGTGTGTAATATATATATATATATATATATTGAAAAACAATTAATCCTGATACTGATGACCTTTCATTTCGTGAGACCTGAAAATGCCAGGACAGTAAAAATACCCCCCTATTGACCTCTTTGGAAAGCAGACAGTCTGAAGTATTTAGTAAGTGGTATGGCACATTTTTTTTGAAGTTGTAATTTTTTTTAGTTTTTTTTACATACTTTCACCAGCGCAGTACAGCATCATCATATAACTGGTGTGGCGGTGAGCAGGGACATTGGTGACAGTATGTAATTTTCTTTTCTTTTTTTTTTACATACTGTGACCAGAGCAATACAGTGTTACCATAGTAACACTGTACCATTCTGGAGAGTTGATAAGATTATTATTATTTTTTTACATACTATAAGTGCTTATAGCAGTGAATTTCACTGCTATAAGCAAATATTTTTACTGAATGACATTGTGTAGACACTTTGTATTGTTAGCTGTGATTGGCCACAGCTAATCACATGGTACAAATGGGCTGTGATTGGCCCTGTCTGTACCATGTGATTACTGTGTCGAATCACAGCTAACACAATTGTATACAATAAATGGTATGAAAGGAAGCCTTTCATTGTTTAAAACGGTCATATGATCTGCAGCGATCGCATGGTACCTACAGCGGGCCGGTACACTGATCAGTCATCGGCGGTGTTCGGTGGACACCGCAGGTGACAGACCATGGATCCATTCTCAGGAGTACATCATATGACATCCTCCCAGGACAGTAGGGTTCCCACTGTCATTTTACAGTGGCGTGGGTGGGAAGCAGTTAGTATCATTTGCACCTTGGGATTAATGAATGGTGTGCACAGTTTATTTTTGCACATCAACTTTGTTTTGATTGAAGGATAACAGTTTCCTAGCACAATATGTTACACACACTATTGTAAGATATTGTTTGGATCATTCACATTTTTTAAAAGGTACTGTATTAAGTTTTTCTTTCTAAAAACAATGTATTTTAATCATGCCATATAGGACACAGGGGGAGCATTGTTAGACTTTGGGTTATAGGCTGATACTTTCAGGTGATTGGACGCTGGCAAGATTTTGAGGACATGCTCCCTGGGCATTCCCCCTATAACTTGGGCGGCACAGTGGTGTAGTGGGTAGCACTCTCACCTAGCAGTAAAAAGCCACGACACCACCTGCCTGGAGTTTACATGTTCTCCCTGTGCGTGCGTGTGGTTCCTCCGATTACTCTGGTTTCCTCCCACACTCCAAAGACATGCAGGTAGGTTAATTGGCTTCTGTGCAAAATTGGCCCTAGTATAAGAATGGGGACCTTGGATCGTGGGCTCCTTGAGGGTAGGGACTGATGTGAATGTGCAATGTACAGGGATTGGGACAATTGTAGACACTCAGGTTGAACTGGATGGACTGGTGTCTTAATTCAACTTTACTAACTATGTAACTATGTAACCCTACCCCGCTACATGAATCCTCAGTTTTTTGCTAGTGTCTTAATATGATGGACCTCTTCTCCTTTAGGGAAAAAAACACTCAAAAGCTTGCCACAGATTATTCAAATCTTGTATGGTTTAACAGGGACCAGCTGAGATTCGAACCATCTATGGACAGGCTGATTGTACCCAAGTTGATCCTTTGAATGACTTGGGTACAACCAGCGTGTCTGATTTTTACACAAGATTATTGCCAGTTGGCCTCCCCTGCCTGGAGAACACAATAATGTAAAAACCTTCAGCTGACACAATACCCTGACACCAGACATATCAAACAATATACAGTGCCTTGGAAAAGTATTCACACCCCTTAAAATTTTCCACATTTTGTCATGTTGCATGTAAATGTATTTTATGTGATAGACCAACACTAAGTGGCACATAATTGTGAAGTGTAAGGAAAATTATAAATTGTTTTCAACTTTTTTTCAAATAAATATGTGAAAATTGTGGCATGCATTTCTATTCAGCCCCCTTTACTCTGATACCCCTAACTAAAATCTAGTGGAACCAATTTCCTTCAGAAGTCACCTAATTAGTAAATAGAGTATACCTGTGTGTAATTTAATCGCAGTAAAAATACAGCTGTTCTGTGAAGCCCTCAGAGGTTTGATAGAGAACCTTAGTGAACAAACAGCATCATGAAGGCCAATGAACGTAAATGGTTTTCCAAGTTTCCAACCCACCATTCCCACCATGAAACATGCTGGTGGCAGCATCATGTTGCGGGGATGCTTTTCTTCAGCAGGGACAGGGAAGCTGGTCAGAGTTGATGGGAAGATGGATGAGCTAAATACAGGGCAATCTTAAAAGAGAACCTGTTAGAGTCTGCAAAAGACTTGAGACTGGGGTGGAGGTTTGCCTTTCAGCAGGACAAGGGCCCTAAACATACAACCAGAGCTACAATGGAATGGTTTAGATCAAAGCATATTCATGTGCTAGAATGGCCCAGTCAAAGTCCAAACCTAAATCCAATTGAGAATCTGTGGCAAGACTTGAAAATTTCTGTTCAGACACTCTCCATCCAATCTGACAGAGCTTGAGCTATTTTGCAAAGAAGAATGGGCAAAAATGTCACTCTCTAGTTACGCAAAGCTTGTAGAGACATCCCAGAAACAACTTGCAGCTGTAATTGCAGCAAAAGGTGGTTCTGCAAAGTATTGACTCGGGGTTGAATACATATGAATGCCACACTTTTCACATATTTATTTGTAAAAAAAAAAACTTGGAAAACCATTTACATTCCTTGGCCTTCATGATGCTGTTTAAGTTTGTTGAGTAAAGGGGGCTGAATAGAAATGCTCGCCACACTTTTCACATTTTTATTTGTAAAAAATGTTGACAACAATTTATAATTTTCCTTCCGCATCATAATTATGTGCCACTTTGTGTCGGTCTATCACATAAAATCCCAATAAAATACATTTACCTTTTTGGTTGTAACGTGACAAAATGTGAAAAATGTCACGGGTTTTTTTTCTAAGTACTGAAATCATTTGTAAGAAAATATCAATACCAGTGCAATAGCAGATATTATCCGGTAAAGATACCCCAACTTAATAATTAATTGTGTTAATCATAAAAATTCATAATATCACATAACAAAAATAATCCAGCGAAAGAAAGAAATAAAGCCAAGGAAAATGAATGTGAAAAAAGTTAAAGTGAAAAAAGTTCATGTGAGAAAAGTCCCAATTCAAGTTCGGCAAATCTTGTAAAGATCCCAATCTTCTCAATGACAGATATTAAAAGAGAAGCATGTTTTTTTTTTTCAGAATACTTACCTAGGTTTGGTTGTATTTCTCTTTTAAATTCAAAGAGTCACTCTAAAGCCACCCCAGTGCACACCACCCTTGTGTGAAAAGGAGGCTTACCAGAGGGTTTTGACCCTCAAATTATAGAGCAGTCATAACCGCTTTGCATAAGGGTTCCAATTGGGAAACGAACATCCACAGCAAATGGCACCCAGATCCTTCTTAGCAACTGCCACGATCCTCCTCCTTGATGTGGCCATTTAAACATCCAGTGCATACATGAAAGAACACGCTTTCTATAGCGCAATACCAATAAATAAAATTTCTTAATTGAAATTGCACTTAACAAAATGCAAAGAATAAAACAGCGCTGTTCCCAAACAATCTCTGTGATATCCACATCAAAGCTGGCCACCGATTGACGCATATGCATGGGGACATACATCCTGGCTCCTCCCAATGCGTTTCATCAGATATTTCATCATGGGATTGGGACATACGTACGTCACCATTCTCCTAAAAAGAAAGCTCACAAGAAGAGGTTCAGCTATGATTGGCTCCCCCCCAAGCAGGAGATAATGCAAATACACCATTACCAGGAAATCCTCAGGCTGTAACTGAATCAATGCTAGGCCTATGATGATGGGCCTACCAGGGTGATTAGATAAAAATTTGTGTATGTTGGGTAAATAGTACATAATGGGTACCCTCGGAGCTAGTGGAACAAGAAATGTATGTCCTTTCTTATCTATAATTCCCTTTTTAATACCGTAATCAATTATAATTTTCAAATCCTTGTTCTATTTCAAAGTGGGATTATATATGATGGGAAAATAAGAGGCAGGCTTGGCAGCAAACAGTGGATAACCAGAGTCAGGCTTAGCAGACAGCTCACCAGAGACAAGTATTGTGGCAGACTGAACCCCATCGACAGGCAGCATGGAGGCGGCCTTCACCCAATTGCCAGGTAGCATGGATAGTGGCAGAGATGTATGGGAGTGCCCACCCATCCTTGCCTACTGGGGTGAAATTAAGACCTGGATAAAACATGTCATGGATACCAAACTAGAACTGAATGCAGCTGCTTGTCTGATTAACATAGTCCCCACTACTCTAAACAAATATAAAAAAAATCACTCTCACGACACCTACTTACTGCCGCCAAAACTCTCATACGCATTTACTAGAAATCGACAAAAGTCCCAGGAGTCAAGGATTGGTTAAACAGAGTACACTATATTTATAAAATGGAAGAAATTGTGGCCACGAGGAGAGAAAATCGCTCAAATTTCAATAAAACATGGCAACCCTGGTTGGTATTCACTCTATCTCCTGAATACCAATCACTCACTCAGTGAAATATCCACTCCTATTAATTATCAATATTGCTGTATTGTCATAAATAATTGAGGTCTGTATAATTAACGTAACCAAGAATTCCTTACATTGAGGGCCCCCCCTCCCCATTTTTCAATCCCCCAATCTGACCTATATTAATCCTGACAATCTTCTTTAGTATGCCAATCCATATCTAGTTTATTTTACTCTGATGTTGATTGTAAACTTCACAATCTGGCATTTATTATGTCATCATTCAGACACTATATAACAAATTGCAAGAATTGTACTTATACCAATGTCATTAATTTATTTGTTATTAAGAGTTTTGCTTTTTTTATTGTAAACCTGAATTTGCTATAATAAAACCTTGATTGAGAAAAAAAAAAAAAGATGTATGAGTAGGAATAACTTTTGTTTCTTTTTTGGTTTAAATACTGGAGTGAGTCCTGCAGGTGGTTGCAGGGTGCTGACCAGATTGTGCTGCTGGTGGCAAAGTAGTAACAGTACAGATGAGCATAGAGGAAAGGGTAGCAGAAGCAAAGGAAGAGGTCTAAACCCTTGTACACACGGTCAGAGATTTCGACAACCAAATCCGTCGGATTTTGTCCGTCGGATCTTGTCCGAAACTGTTGCATACACACGGTCGGACTAAGTGCCAGGAACCTAGACAAGGCCACAGTTGCCTTCCTCAGCCATTTAACAACAGCAATTAGTACGACCGCAGATGCAGCTGAGGTATTTGGCTGTCTGACAGCTAGTAAGTTAAGGGATAGGATAGGGATAGCCCACTGGGCTGGGGATTTTCAGCCATACAATTTTTAATTTTGCTTTTTTTTATGATTTTAGTTATACTTTATTTCTTTTTGTATGCAGGGAATGCACTTTTTGGTTAAGTTATTGAATTTAGATTTGGATAGCAGATAACATGTCTAAGCCCCTGTACACACGGTCGGAGATTTCGACAACCAAATCCGTCTGATTTTGTCCGTCGGATCTTGTCCGAAACTGTTGCATACATACGGTCGGACTAAGTTGTCGAAAAATCCGATCATTCAGAACGTGATGACGTAATTTAGTTACGATGGGACTACGTTCAGGCTAGTAGCCAATAGCTTTGATGTAGGAATTTGATCTGAGCCTGCGTGGCACTTGGTCCGATCAAAATTCTCTACACAGGATCGGAGTATGTCCGATCGAACCAGTTGGTCGGGAAATATTTCCAACATGTTGGAAAATTTGGGTCCGACGGAATCAGTCCAATGCATACCACACAGTCGGATTATCCGACAACATGGTCCGATAGGACACATTCCGACGGATTCTCCGACCATGTGTACAAGGGCTTAGAGGTTGCTAAAAAACAAATGATATGTTCAATCTCTTTAAATGGCACGACTCCCATCTGCACACATACATGGGAAGAATGGGGAGACCATCATGATGCAATACCAAAAGTATCATAATTTATAAAAGAAAATAAAATTAAAAAAAGGTAAAATACTCATAAATATAGTGCACTGATGACATCCAGTGCACTAGATGGCAAACATGTAAACATTAAATCTAAGGGTCCTGGATAGATGCTAGAGTTAGCCAACATGCAGACACGTGCAATGATCATTGCGTGACCATGACTTAATCATAGGTAACCCATGTATGTGTACACTGATGGGAGTCTCGCCATTTAACCAATTGTCTACAGTCCACTTACACCCCCTTCCTCCCCAGACCAATTTTCAGCTTTCAGCGCTCTCACACTTTGAATGACAATTACTCAGTCATGCAGCACTGTACCCAAATGGAATTTGTGTCCTTTTTTTCACACTAATAGAGCTTTCTTTTGGTTGTATTTAATCTCTAGTGGGTTTTTTTTTATTATTTGTGCTATAAATAATTTTTCTTTGTTTCTCATAACATTTTGCAAATTAGTAATATTTCTTCATAAATTTTGGCCAGAATTTATATGGCTACATATCTTTGGTAAAAATAACCCTACTTAGTGTATATTATTTGTTTTTTGTGAAAGTTATAGGGTCTACAAGCTATGGTGCAAATCATTGAAAATTTATCACATCTGATCATACCTGATGTACTGAAGACATTTCTTGAGACACTAACAAACCAGGAAAGTACAGATACCCACAAAATGACCCCATTTTGTAAAGTAGACACCCCAACATAGTTGTCAATTTTTAAGATATTTCCAACACATAGCATGTATATAGCAAAAATGAGACCTCACAATACATTCTGCTACGCCTCCTGAGTATGGCGATACCACATTGAGACTTTTACACAGCCTGGCCACATACAGAGGCCCGCCAATGATGTAGCACCTTCAGGTGTGCTACAAGCATAAATTACACATCTAATTTCTCAACCACCTATTACACTTTTGAAGGCCCCAGGACAATGGAAACGCCCACAAAATGACCCCATTTTGGAAAGCAGACACCCCAATGGAACATAATGAGTCTTTTGAACTGTTCATTTTTTTCCAGAAGTTTTTGGAAAATGTGGAAAAAATGAAAACGCATTTTCTCTTATATTCACCAACCGACACAGATCCTCTCTGTAACTAAATGGGTTTGTTAGCCTGCCATTAGGAGAACTAGGCAATACATTTTAACACAATTCACAGAACTTTAGTCCCGCCCCGGGGGGCAGACCCTGTGCTAACAACCCTCCCTGCTCCCAGGCAGAACTCCGTTTTTTTATTTTGCCTAGTGAAGGAGAATGATCTAGGAACCCTGCGGGCCCTTTGGTCCATTTTTTTGCTGCAGGTTTGATGTTTTTTGCGCAAGATGAAAGATCCTGGGATCTTCTATCAACTGCCAGCTGGGTGACAGGCTGGTTAAGTTATCCTTGTAGTCTCCCCAGTCCGGCAATCGAGCGTGTGCAGGCTGCAGCTAAGGCTTGGCAGGCCAAGACATACCTCAGCTCCAGAGGTGGTCGGTGAGCCTCAATGCTCCAGGGTATACATATGACCGGGCTACTGATGTCTGGATCACAGTATACCGAGCCAGCAGCTACCCTGTAACTGCGCAGGAGTAGGTCTGTGATGGAATGTCTCCCAGCTCTTCAGGACTGGTAAGTACGGCTCTCCCTGCTTCGGTGGGGTGAGCAGCTGGGCATTCCCTGGGAGGTTGATTCGGGGGCCTCCTCACCTCCTCTCTTCTCTCCCACGTCCCTATCTCCCCTCCTCCCCCCCCTTCGGGGGGGGGGTGGCTGCATGTGCTGCGGGCGGTGTGTGTGTGGGGTTCGCTGGGTCTCTCACCTGTAGGGGGCTCTGTGTGACTAGCGCTGGTCCTGGTCCCGGTCTGGGGGGTCCCATAAGGTGTCTGGAATGCAGGCAGCACTGTTCTGTGTTTTTTCCTGTCACCGCATGGCGCTGTCCGGCGGCCATTTTGACTGTGGGAAAAGCAGGTTCCCCTTGTGAGCCTCAGCAGCTATTTTCTATAGGATTTTCCTATTAGTTGCATTGGCGGCCATTTTTTTGAAGCCCAAGTGCTCTTTTCACTGCAGTTCTCTTGTGACAGCTTTACATGTGCACTCACATTCTGTTTCCTGTGTCCACTGTGTATACAAGACGCTGAATGGCTCTTCCCTGAATGCTGGTGCAAGTTCTGCAGATCGTTTCACCGCTATTCTATACAGCTGCTGCCGACACAGTTTCTTCACTCTGCAACTGGGTAACATCCTAGGGATTACAGGCATGGCTAGTGACATTCACAGAAAGCCCCTGGGTGGTGAGTCTGGCGCTAGATACCTCTCCCCCCATGCGGCGGCAGCAGGAGGGTGGGACCTTCACTGTCCTAAGTCCCCTTGCAGGTGGCAGACAGGGTAGGGTCAGCATGGCTTCAGAAGGTGTTTCTTCCCCCGAAATCCAGGCTATTGCAACCGGGTCACCTGCGGATAGAGCTGTGCCCATGGACACCCTGACGGCGGTCCTTAATTCTTTTGTTGCTAAAATAGAGGCGATGCATGGAAGGAAAGGTGCGCACAAAATGCCCCTCCCCCCCCGTCCTCTGGGGAGAGCTCTGATGCAGACTCAGGCCCTGCTGCGGCTGGTAACCCCTGCTCTGACCTATCAGACGAGGCTGACCAGGACCATTCGACAGTGAGGATGATTCCCCGTCCGGGTCCAGGCACGACAAATCGTTTGTTGGAGCACTTATCACAGCTGTGCATGATACCATGAAGATACAGGAGCCAGTGGATGCCTCTGCTGATGTATTGGTCCCTTTTGGGTCCCGCAAGCCAGCACGTTCACCTAAGGTGTTCCCGTATTTGGCTTATTTTGACAAGTTCATCCACAGGGAATGGGGTCAGCTGCAAAGGACCTTTTCGGTCCCCAAAAACATGGCAGTGCGTTACCCCTTTGAGGAAAGCCTTCTCAAGAAATGGTTGACTCCTCCAGTCATGGACCCCCCAGTATCTAGGTTAAATAAAGTAACCATGATCCCGGTAGAGGTGACTCCTGCATTCAAGGATCCCACTGACAGGAAGGCCGAGGCAGTGGCTCGTTCCTTGTTTACGGTTGTGGGGTCAGCCATGCGACCAGTTCTGGCATCCGCACTGGTGTAACAGACACTGACTGAGTGGGCAAAACTTTTGCACCGCGAATTGGGAGAGCAAAACGCCTCCCATGTCTGCGTGGAACTAGCAGACCAACTAGTGCAAGGCCTTAAGTACGTTTGTGACGCGGCCCTGGATACTCTCCCTCTGTTATCCAGGGCTTCAGTGTCAGCTGTGGTGCTGAGGTGCCTGATTTGGCTAAAATGCTGGTCTGCTGACCAGGCATCCAAAAATGCCCTGACGGATCTTCCCTTCCTTGGCGACCGGCTCTTTGGAGCTTCGTTGGATGACATTATTAAAAATGCCACGGGTGGTAAGAGTACACTACTCCCACAGGCCAGGAAGGCTAAGGAGCCACGCCGCGGGCAAGTGTCCTCTTTTTCCGCTCACAAGCTGCTTTTTCGTCCGCCCGGTGCTTCGACAAAACGTTCCCAGCCCAACAGGACATCCATAGATGGTCAAAAGCATCCCTGGAACCACAAGCCTGCAAACAACAGTGCTACTGCATGAAGGTTTGCCCCCACCCGCGTATCGGGTGGGGGGTCGCCTTCGGGAGTTTGCAGTCCAGTGGACCTCCCGGTTACCTGACCAGTGGGTCTGCGACCTGATTTCCACAGGCTACAAGATAGAGTTTCTCTCTTGGCCGCCAAACAGATTTTTCCCCTCCAGCATACCCGCGTCCCCAGTTCACCGGGAGGCCCTGCTAGGGGCAGTAAGGGACTTGCTGAATTAGGGGGTGATTGTACCAGTTCTGGAATCGAAACGCTTCCAGGGGTTCTACCTAAATCTATTTATGGTTCCCAAGAAGGAAGGGGTACGTCCAATCTTGGACTTAAAAGCCCTCAATCACTTTGTGAAAGTGCAGAGGTTCAGAATGGAATCAGTTCGCTCAGTAGTCGCTGCACTCCATCAAGGGGGCTCCCTGGAGTCTTTGGACATCCAGGATGCATACCTGCACATACCCATATGCCCTCGGCATAAAAAATTTCTGCGTTTGGCAGTAGGGGAAGCCCATTACCAGTTTGTGGCCTGGCATCAGCCCCCCGAGTCTTTACCAAAGTACTGGCTCCAGTATTGGCGTTGCTGCGACAACGCTGGATCGCGATCGTGGGTTACCTAGACTATCTCCTCCTGAGAGTATCTTCTGCCTCAGAATTAGAGGAGGATGTGGCGATCACCATGCAGACTCTGCGAGAATTTGGATGGCTGTTGAACCTAAAGAAGTCGGTGATTGTGCTGACCCAGCGTCTGGAGTACCTGGGTTTACTATTGGACTCCAGGGAAGCGAGGGTTTTCTCCCCTCAGACAAATTGCAGACTCTCAGATCTGCGGTCAAACTACTGATGAACCGCAAGTGGTCGTCGCTCCGTTTTTGCATGTGAGTACTGGGGCTCATGGTAGCCTCCTTCGAGGCAGTACCTTCTGCCCAGTTCCACACCAGAGTCCTGCAAAAGGAGATTTTGACAAAATGGGACAAATCTCCGTTGTCCCTGGATCGACAGGTCCAGGTGAGCCAGCCAGTCAGGGACCCCGGTGATTCAGTCTGGAAAATTGTTCCTTCCTCTGAAATGGACGGTGATCACTATGGACGCCAGCCTCTCAGGCTGGGGTGGAGTGATGGGGATTCGGTCGGTTCAGGGCCTCTGGTCGACGGACAAATCCAGGTTGCTGATAGACATGTGCATTCGTTTTCGTCCGAATGCATTTTCGTCCGAATTTCAGGTATTTTCGTTTTCGTTTTGACAAATGATAACGAAAGTGCAGATTCCGAAAAACGAAAGATCCAACATAAATAAATGCTTTTTTTCGTTTTCGTTGTTACAACAGTTCGATATAGAATAGGAGATTCGAAGTGACCGTTCGATATAGAATAGGAGATTCGACGTGACTCCATATGTCTATTGAACCTGTGGTCGAATGTGCCTAAGTTTCGTTTACCTCTATTAGTCCTATTATATAGAAAAGCTTCGACAGAGAGTAAATATTCGACATAGAGAGAACAGAATCGACAGAGAGAAACGATACTGGAATTGGGTGGGGGAAGTAAATAAAAAAAAAATAATGATAATATTCGACGGGATCGTTGCACGTTTATAATAATATTCGACGGGATCGTTGCACGTTTATAATAATATTCGACGGGATCGTTGCACGTTTATAATAATATTCGACGGGATCGTCGCAACTATACGACACTGCAATCGTACATTTCGGCAATCGAATGCTCCGCCTATAGGCTATATAGTTTAGCAGCTCCATCGAATCTTCTTTATCCATTCGACAGATACCATAAGCCTTCCAAGACAGATTCGACCGTAATTCATGTGGATTTTCGGACGAATGCAATTTTTGCACGAAAAACGAAATAAATAAAAACGAATTTCGGGAGTAACTAAATAAATAAAATTTACGGACGAAAACGAAAAAACGAAACGAAATATTCTAGTCTGCACATGTCTAGTTGCTGATCAGTCTGCTCGAATTGAGAGCGATCAGGCTGTGCCTCCACACGTGGTCGACGTGTCTTCAAGAATGTCCGACCAGGATACAGTCAGACAATGCCACGGCTGTGGCATACATAAATCATCAAGGGGGAACAAGAAGCTCAGCCGCTGCTCGGGAGGTCGCTCACATACTTTTTGGTGGGCAGAGCGACACGTTCCGGCTCTGTCAGCCATTTACATCCCTGGGGTGGAAAATTGTCAGGCGGACTATCTGAGTCGTCAGATGCTGGACCCAGGAGAATGGGTGTTGCATCCAGAGATTTTCAGGCTGCTGTGCCTGAAAATGGGGCGCACCAGATGTGGATCTATTGGCCTCCCATCTCAATCGGAAGGTGCCGAAATTCATGTCCAGGACAAGCGATCCGCGGGCAGACGCGTCAGACGTGCTGGTGGCTCCGTGGGATCAGTACCAGCTGATCTACGCCTTTCCTCCACTAAAACTGTTGCCACATCTGCTTCGCAGAGTGGAAGCCGAGGGGATCCCAGTAATCCTAGTTGCCCCAGATTGGCCTCAGTGGCCATGGTATGCAAACATGGTGCGTCTGGTGGCAGACACTCCCTGGCGATTGCCGCTGCGAGAGGACCTCCTATCTCAAGGTCCAATCTTTCACCCTGCTTTACCATCGCTGGCTTTAACGGCATGGCTATTGAGAGACAGGTGCTGAGGAACCGGGGTCTGTCGGACTCTGTGATTCCAACTATGCTGAGGGCGCGGAATCTTCTTCATGGAAGATATACCATCGTACCTGGAAGGCCCACATCTCCATGTGTGAGGAGAAAGGGTGGCATCCGTGCTCCTTTTCTATATCCAGGATCCTGCTGTTTCTTCAGCAAGGAGTAGACCAGAAATTGGCATTGAGCACCATTAAGGGGCAAATTTCAGCCCTGGCTGTCTTTTTTTTTTTCAGCGACCCCTGGTGTCTCACTCATTAGTGAGTACCTTTGTTAAAGGGGTTCGACATGTAGTCCCTCCGGTGCGTCCACTGTTACCCCCATGGAATTTTAACCTGGTGTTGTCGGCGCTTCAGAAGCCGCCATTTGAGAATATCAGGGAGATTCCCCTGTTGACCCTTTCACAGAAGGTGGTCTTTCTAGTGGCCAGCACATCAGCCAGGAGGGTTTCGGAATTGGCAGCCTTGTCATGCAAGTCGCCTTATCTGGTCATCCACAGGGATAAGGTGGTGTTGCGTCCACAACCGTCCTTTCTACCGAAGGTGGTTTCGGCTTTTCATATCAATGAGGACATTGTATTACCATAGTTGTGTCCTAAGCTGAAGCACCCTAAAGAGGTGGCCCTTCATGCTCTCTATGTGGCGGTCTTGGGGATCACTCCTGTTGAGGATACCCGGTTATATAGTGGTGTTTTTCCACACACTGCTGTTTTTTTGTGGGTTTAGTTTCACTAGTTCCCACTTGCCATGGTGGATGAAGTTTTTATGCTGTTTTTCTCACCCCTCGTTTGGCACTGCTTGGGGATGTCCCATTTAGTTACATAGAGGAGCTGTGTCGGTCGGTGAATATAAGAAAAAATAGGATTTTTGTTGTACTCTCCATAAAATCCTTTTCTCTGTAATTCACTGACCGACACAGCACCCACCCCTCCTTTTTTCTACGTTATACTGCTTATTGATGTACTGAAGCTACTAGGAGCAGTGGGAAGGGTTGATAGCACAGGGCCCGACCGCCTGGGGCGGGATTAAAGTTCTGTGTATTGTGTAACGGTTTTGCCTAGTTTCTCCTGATGGCAGGCTATACAACCCATTTTTTTACAGAGAGGAGCTGTGTCGGTCGGTGAATTACAGAGAAAAGGATTTTACGGTGAGTACAAAAAATCCTATTTTTAAGCTTTTTGGATAGCATAGGTAAGGGTTAACACTCCTGTAACGTTTGTTTTGCTGTCTGTGCCCCTGTTCAGAAGATTTCACCTCACTTTCTGTCCCAATGACAATTAGATTTTGAAAATTTTGGGTTGTTGTGGAAACAAGCCTTGGTGATAAATCATCAGTGGAGACACCTTTTACCCATGATAACTCTTACAGGGGTGAATTTCCCCTCCTAGGGGTAGATTTCCTCTCAGTTCTTGTTGTCTCCCTCTGTTTGTAAGTAGGAGTCGTTTGTAAGTCGGATGTTTGTAACTAGGGGACCGCCTGTACATTTTAACACTATATCTATCTATATATCTATATATATATATATATATATATATATATATATATATATATATATATATATATATATACACACTTTTCTACAATGTTAAGTAATGAGTGTACAGCTTGTATAACAATGTAAATAAATAAAATAAATCAACACACAGCTATTCATTTCTAAATCGCTGGCAACAAAAGTGAGTACTCTCCTAAGTGAAAATGTCCAAATTGGGCCCAATTAGCCATTTTCCCTCCCTGTTGTCATGTGACTCGTTAGTGTTACAAGCTCTCAGGTATGAATGGGGAGCAGGTGTGTTAAATTTGGTGTTATCGCTCTCATCCTCTCATACTGTTCACTGGAATTTCAACATGATACCTAGTAGCAAAGAACTCTGAGAACCTGAAAAAAAGAATTGTTGCTCTACATAAAGATAGCCTAGGCCAGTGATGGCGAACCTTGGCACCTCAGATGTTTTGGAACTACATTTCCCATGATGCTCAGCTACACTGCAGAGTGCATGAGTATCATGGGAAATGTAGTTCCAAAACATCTGGGGTGCCAAGATTTGCCATCACTGGCCTAGGCTATAAGAAGATTGACAAGACCCTGAAACTGAGCTGCAGCATGGTGGCCAAGACTATACAGCAGTTTAACAGGACAGGTTCCACTCAGAACAGGCCTTGCCATAGTTGACCAAAGAAGTTGAGTACACGTACTCAGTGCCAAATCAAGAGGTTGTCTTTGGGAAATAGACATATGAGTGCTGCCAGCATTGCTGCAGAGGTTGAAGGGGTGGGGTCAATGCTCAGACCATAGGCCGTACACTGCATCAAATTGGTCTGCGTGGCTGGTGTCCCAGAAGGAAGCCTCTTCTAAAGATGATGCAGAAGAAAGCCTGCAAACAGCTTGCTGAAGACAAGCAGACTAAGGACTTGGATTACTGGAACCATGTCTTGTGGCCTGATGAGACCACAATAAACTTATTTGGTTCAGATGGTGTCAAGCGTGTGTGGTGGCAACCAGGTGAGGAGTACAAAGACAAGTGTGTCTTGCCTACAGTCAAGCATGGTGGTGGGAGTGTCATGGTCTGGGTCTGCATGAGTGCTGCCAGCACTGGGGAGCTACACTTCATTGAGGGAACTATGAATGCCAACATGTACTGTGACATACTGAAGCAGAGCATGATCCCCTCCCTTCGGAGACTGGGCCACAGGGAAATATTCAAACATGATAATGACCCCAAACACACCTCCAAGGTGACCACTGCCTTGCTAAAGAAGCTGAGGGTAAAGGTGAGGGACTGGCCAAGCATGTCTCCACACCTCAACCCTATTGAGCAATGTGGGGCATCCTCAAACAGAAGGAGGTGGAGGAGTGCAAGGTCTCTAACATCTACCAGCTCCATGATGTCGCTGTGGAAGAGGACTGCAGTGACAACCTGTGAAGCTCTAGTAAACATCATGCCCAAGAGGGTTAAGGCATTGCTTGAAAAATAATGGTGGTCACACAAAATTCTGACACTTTGGGCCCAATTTGGAAATTTTCACTTAGGGGTGTACTCACTTTTGTTGCCAGCAGTTTAGACATTAATAGTTGTGTGTTTGAGTTATTTTGAGGGGACAGCAAATTTACACTATTACACAAGCTGTACACTCACTACTTTACATTGTAGCAAAGTGTAATTTCTTCAGTGTTGTCATATGAACATACAATAAAATATTTACAAAAATGTGAGGGAAGTACAAATTTTTGTGAGATACTGTATTATCATGCTTTAAGATGCATATATTTCTGTATGAGGTATATTATTATCAGTATTATTCTTTGCACATATTGATTTATTTATGTTATTGTGAGCGCAGGTGTAGTTGTGCTGCATTTGAGTTTTAAGCTTAACTTTATTCTGACTTGAGGCACTGGTCAGCTCATTCTGGCATCCGACTGTGCATTGTATTGTTGGTTGCTAGGAGGGGACGGCTAAAGCTACAATCAGAGAAAGTTTATATCGGGCAATGTGCATTCAGATTTAGGGTTTACCAGAGTGCCAAATAAAGACACAAGCAGATACCATGAGATACAGAACTTTGCAGAACAGTTAAATAGGATTTGGGTAAATCTAAACAAAATTATTTATGATGAAAATAACACCAAGTGCACTTGTCTGCTAAAACTGCATTGGGTTACAGTTAACTGAAAGTTACAGTGAGGCTAGTCTAATCTCTAGGGTCCATTATTTGGTACTCATAGTAGCTCCTGTGTTTACAAAAATGGCTTCCAAATGTTCATTTTTAAAAAGCAGAGGGGCCATAACCGAATAGTAAGAGGTAAATGGTGAAAATGAGGAAATGCAGAATGCACAGTAGACAAATGAATAATGGTGAACTTGATTTTCAATTATTTTATTGTATTGTATATTATAATTATTTTATGATGTTTCTGTGTTAGGTTCCAGAACTTGCTGGTTTTTGGCTTCTCAGTATCCTGTTGCAGCTTCCTCTTCTGCTCTTCCTTATATTTGATCCAGGAGCAGAGCCATTACCCCTTGAGCGAGTATCCCATGGAATTCTGGTCATATTGTTACTTTTCCAGATCCCTGTGTCATCACTTACACTACGGAGGACTACTAAACGTCTGGCAGGCAGATTTCATCAACTTGGAAACTTAGTGGAACAAGCATAAAATGGTGGCACTTCTGATTATCTACAAGTGGGAGAATGATATAAGATAAATGCCTATTGGTGGATGAGTGTTAAAATTAACTTAATGTTTTGAAAATCGGTATATATATTTCCCAGCACACCATGGATCTTCAAATAATGTCCAGATCACAGCAAAGACATTTCAGATGTTTCCAGTCTCTAGCTGATTGTTACTACTGCACCTGCAATCCTCAAGCCTTTTTCAGGAAGTGTGCAATGGGAATATTGACATTTGTTAATGTTTTGAAAATAACACATTTACAGGAATGTGCCATAAAAGGAGGTTGGTGCCTACTTTATTTGCAGGTTTCAAGATATTTTAAAATATGAATTTTAAAACGTATTCTCCGTAGACCTTCTTCTTGTGTACTCCACCTGCTTTTTATATTTGCAAGCTGTAAGCAAGTAAGATTATAAAATGTTTTGTTGAATTGATGTTCTGAGTTGCTGGGTGACATTTGATTCTGTTTAAACCACTTTATGGTCTTGGCCACCGTGCTGCAGCTCAGTTTCAGGGTCTTGGCAATCTTCTTATAGCCTAGGCCATCTTTATGTAGAGCAACAATTCTTTTTTTAAGATATTTAGAGAGTTCTTTGCCATGAGATGCCATGTTGAACTTCCAGTGACCAGTATGAGAGACAAAAGCGATAACACCAATTTTAACACACCTGCTCCTCATTCACACCTGAGACCTTGTAACACTAACGACTCGCATGAAAATGGCTAACTGGACCCAATTTGGACATTTTCACTTAGGGGTATACTAACTTTTGTTGCCAACGGTTTAAACATCAATGGCTGTGTGTTCAGTTATTAAGAGGGGACAGCAAATTTACACTGTTATACAAGCTGTACACTCACTAATTGACATTGTGTTTGTCACATGAAAAGATATAATAAAATATTTACAAAAATGTGAGGGGTGTATTCACTTTTGTGAGATACTGTATACTGAGATTAAATTACACACAAGTGGACTCCATTTACTAATTAGGTGACTTCTGAATGCAATTGGTTCCACTAGATTTTAGTTAGAGGTATCAGAATAAAGGGGATTGAATACAAATGCACGCCACACTTTTCAGATGTTTATTCGTAAAAAAAAAATTAAAACTATTTATTATTTTCATTCCATTTAAAAATTATGTGCCACTTTGTGTTGGTCTATCACATAAAATCCTAATATAATACATTTATGGTTTTTGGTTGCAACAAAATTTCAAGGGGTATGAATACTTTTTTGAGTCACTGTACATCGGCGCATTGACTCAAACATCCAAAATATACTAAAGCATTCATCAGTTGGAGAATCAAGAAAAATAGCTACCACTTATTAATTGCCATTTTATATATAAAAAGTGAATGACTAAATCACTAACATTGGACTTGTGTTTTTTTTTTTCAACCTCACCTACTATGTACCTATGTAACTAAGCACATAAGGAGGCCAAAGTAATACTGTCTACAGGTTTGTATACTGACACATCACTATTGTATAATATTGTATTGTACTACTGTATAAATAAATAGTTATATATTATAGGTATAGCTGCAATGGAATCTGGTGAGAAAAAGGGATTTAATTTTATAACATACAGGGTTCAGGACCAGTTAATGCACAGAACAGTTAGACATTGGTTTCCTCTGGTGGTGGTCGCTGGTGCCCCTTTAAATGTTGGTTGTCATTTGTGTGTGCCCCCTTAAATGTTGGTCATTTAAGTATCCATGTCATGTACCTGAAGGGAGACTGAAATGACGAGATCGGACTCTCTTGTATCTCCAACCCAGGTCCCACTGAGAGTGAAACAGGGGGAGCCAAGGGACAGAAGGAACAGGAGTGACTGTAGGTGTAGGCCCAAGCACTGTCAGCAGGAGTTGCGACTCAGAGAAATCAGAAGAACCATCAGGAGCAGAAACCGTGCAACTGGGGTTAAGGACCGGAGCGTATGGCAGGTTCAAACTCCCAGTAGGCTTGTAGCAAGAAATCACAGCGGGTCACAGGACTGTGATTGCAGACAACCAAGCAGGCAGTCGGATAAGCCAGGAAGCTAGGATCAGAAGGCAGGAGCATGGTCGCAGGATAGCCATGGTCATCATCAAGCAGGCAGCGAGGTACAGAATCAGGAACAGAGCCAAAGTTGGGAACGAGCTGGGTCAGGAGTAAGTAGCAAGACGAACAGAATCCGAGATCAGGTCACATTGTGAATTGAATGTGGCTTTTCCCGCATCCAATTTGCATAGCAGGAGATTGTGACCAGCTCTCTAGGGAGCTGGTTCACACATCTCCACAGTGGCTCCAGTGCAAATTGCACAGGAGTCCCATGCCTCTTTTGGTCTGTTTCAGGTCTGAATTCAACCTCAAATTCGGGCTGAAATCGGATCTGAAATGGTGAATGGAGACGCATTGGACTTCAGTGTGAACCCAGCCTCAATTTGAAATCAACATTGTACCTTCATCCCATATAATCAATGGTTAAACGTGATGGAAAAATCATGTATATTAGTCAACATAATCCATAAACAAATAATAAAAAGCGCAAAGCATATAGACTGTCCAATAAACTGATAAGTGTCCAAGTGCTCTGTTTCAATATGGTGCTTAGTTCTTTGTTAGTGTAATCCAAAAAAGCTGTGCTTCCACCAATCACCTCAGTGCTCACAGAACTCTTACCTTATGGCCACATATTAAAAGCCTTAGGATCAGGTTTTAATAGTGGACAGGTAATCCTTCCTTAGAATATCCCTCTCCTTATCACTGCTGTGTTGGTTCCAAGATCCAGGCTCTTGAAGTGTCACTAATGACTCCAATCCATATATAGACAATATGACTCCCATAGTGTGAAATTGTTTAACCACTTGCTTACTGGGCACTTAAACACCCTTCCTGACCAGACCAATTTTCAGCTTTTGGTGCTCTCACACTTTGAATGACAATTACTCAGTCATGCAACACTGTACCCAAATGAATTTTGTGTCCTTTTTTTCCCACAAATAGAGCTTTCTTTTGGTGGCATTTGATCACCTCTGGGGTTTTTATTTTTTGCGCTATAAATGAAAAAAGACCGAAAATTTTGAAAAAAAACGCATATTTCTTTGTTTCTGTGATAAAATTTTGCAAATTATAATTTTTTTTTCATAAATTTTGGCCACAATTTATACTGCTACATATCTTTGGTAAAAACAACCCAAATTAGTGGATATTATTTGGTCTTTGTGAAAGTTAGAGAGTCTACAATCTGTGGTGCGAATCGCACAAAATTGATCACACCTGATGTACTGGTGGCCTATCTCATTTCTTGCGACCCGAACAAGTCAGGAAAGTACAAATACCCCCCAAATGACCCCTTTTTTGAAAGTAGACATTCCAAGGTATTTACTAAGATGCATGGTGAGGTTTTTGATGTTGTCATCTTTTTCCCACAATTCTTTGCAAAATGAAGATTTTTTATTTTTTTTCCTCAAATTTTCAATGTAATAGGTTATTTCTCTCACATGGCATGTGTATACCACAAATGACACCCCAAAATACGTTCTGCTACTCCTTCTGAGTATTACGATACCAAATGTGTGAGACTTTTACACAGCCTGGCCACATACAGAGGCCCAATATTGAAATAGCACCATCAGGCGTTCTAGGAGCATAAATTACACATTTCATTTCTCAACCACCTATTACAGTTTTGAAGGCCATGGAGCACCAGGACAATGGAAATGCCCACAAAGTGACCCCATTTTGGAAAGCTAACACCCCAATGTATAATCTATGAGGCATAATGAGTCGTTTGAATGGTTCATTTTTTTTCCAGAAGTTTTGGGAAAATGTGGAAAAAAAATGAAAACGCATTTTTTTACGCAAAGTTGTCCATTTATAAGATATTTCCAACACATAGCATGTACATAGCAAAAATGACACCCCAAAATATGTTCTACTACTCCTCCTGAGTATAACGATACCAAATGTGTGAGACTTTTACACAGCCTGACCACATACAGAGGCCCAATATTGAAATAGCACCATCAGGCGTTCTAGGAGCATAAATTACACATCTTATTTCTCAACCACCTATTACAGTTTTGAAGGCCCTGGAGCACCAGGACAATGCAAATGCCCACAAAGTGACCCCATGTGGCACTGACGACACGTGGCACTGACAGATGGCACTGGAGGCAGATGGCACTGGAGGCAGATGGGGCTGGCAGATGGGGCTGGCAGATGGGGCTGACAGATGGGGCTGGCAGATGGGGCTGGCAGATGTCGCTGGCAGATGGGGCTGGGGCTGGCACTGGCAGATGGTGCTGGCTATTTGCTCTGGCTAATTGCTCTGGCAAATGGGGCTGGCAGATGGCACTGTGGCTGGCAGATGGCGCTGGCAGGTGGCACTGGGGCTGGCGGCACTGGGGCTGATGGATGGCGCTGGCAGGTGGCGCTGGCAGGTGGCACTGGCAGGTGGCACTGGGGCTGGCGGCACTGGGGCTGGCGGCACTGGGGCTGATGGCACTGGGGCTGACGGATGGCACTGGCGCTGGCAGGTGGCACTAGCAAGTGGCACTGGTGGCACTGGTGGTGGCAGGTGGCACTGGCGGCACTGGCACTGGGGCTGACGGATGGCACTGGCGCTGGCAGGTGGCACTAGCAAGTGGCACTGGCGGCACTGGCACTGGCAGCACTGGTGGTGGCAGGCGGCACTGGCACTGGGGCTGACGGATGGCGCTGGCAGGTGGCACTGGCAGGTGGCACTGGCGGCACTGACGGCACTGGGGCTGACGGCACTGGGGCTGACGGGTGGCACTGGCAGGTGGCACTGGTGCTGGCAGGTGGCACTGGGGCTGGCGGCACTGGGGCTGACGGGCGGCACTGGGGCTGACGGGCGGCACTGGCGCTGGCAGGTGGCGCTGGCAGGTGGCGCTGGCGGCACTGGGGCTGACGGCACTGGGGCTAACCGTAGGCGCTGGCAGGTGGCACTGGCGGCACTGGCACTACTGGCAGATGGCACTGGGCTGACAGATGGCACTGGCACTGGGGCTGACAGATGGCACTGGGGCTGACACTGGCACTGGGGCTGACACTGGCACTGGGGCTGACACTGGCACTGGGGCTGACACATAGATCGCTCTCCCTCCTCACACGCTGTCTCTGTGTGAGGAGGGAGAGACACGGCAATGGGAGATGATCTCATATGTTTACATATGAGATCATCTCCCATTGGCAGCTGCGATCGCGCTGTGAACGGCCGCTTTGATTGGCCGTTCACGGCGATCTGTATTTGCCTGTCTCCGGGAGACACGGCAAATACAATACTTCCGCGATGCGCGCCCCCGGCGGCGCGCATTGCGGAAGTAAACACCAGGCCGTCCAGGGACGGCCAGGCGAAGGAAGCCGCCCGCTCTAAGGCCGTCATTCGGCTATAGGGCGGGCGGGAGGAGGTTAAAACATAGCCACTTATTAAAAGACAATTGGATGCTTACATCAAAGCAAAATTAAAATTGCATCAGAGCTTAAAAACATTGGCGGTTCCACCTCTCACATCACTACTGGTCCACCGTCCGCTCCTGCACGTTACATCACATCACGTGACTTCCTCAGAGGACCAACCATTTTTTGTTGCTGGTCAGCTGGAGCAGGGTTACACAGAAGGATTGGCAGGGAAGTGGTAAGGTAAATATCAGTTTGTAAATGGATAGAAAACTGTCTAAAAGGCAGAATTCAGTGGTTATCACTGGTGTACCCCAAGGTTCAGTGCTGGGACCCTTACTTTTTAATATCTTTATAAATGATATTGGGTCTGGGATCAAAAGTAACCTTTCCGTCTTTGCAGATGACACCAAGCTATGCAGTAGAATAACGTCCTTACAGGATGTCTCCAATTTACAAGCCGACCTCAATGCTCTGTCTAATTGGGCGACTATGTGGCAGATGAGGTTTAATGTTGAGAAATGTAAAGTTATGCACTTGGGGGCTAAGAATATTCATAGTAGAGAAGGATCTGGGGGTTTTGGTAGATCATAAGCTCAATAATAGTATGCAATGCCAAGCTGCGTTTTCCAAAGCGAGCAAAGTCCTTTCTTGTATTAAGAAAGGTATGGACTCCAGAGAGAGAGCTATCATTTTGCCCCTGTTCAAATCATTAGTAAGACCTCACCTGGAATATGCAGTTCAATTTTGGGCACCAGTTCTCAAAAAGGATATTGGGGATCTGGAGAAAGTGCAGAGATGGGCAACCAAACTGATAAGAGGCATGGAGGAGCTCAGCTATGAGGAAAGATTAGAGGAACTGAATTTATTCACTCTTGATAAGAGGAGATTAAGGGGAGATATGATCAACATGTAAAAATATATGAAGGGTCCATATAGTGAACTTGGTGTTGAGTTATTCACTTTACAGTCAACAAAGAGGACAAGGGGGCACTCTTTACGTCTAGTGGAAAAGAGATTTCATCTCCAAATACGGAAAGGTTTCTTCACAGTAAGAGCTGTGAAAATGTGGAATAGACTCCCTGTAGAGGTGGTTCTGGCCAGCTCATTAGATTGCTTTAAGAAAGGCCTGGATTATTTCCTAAGTGTACATAATATAACTTTTTTTTTTTTACTCTATATAATCTTTATTAATTTTCTTCATTGTTATACAAAATACATTCTTTATAAATATATATCCAATAAACATAAAAAAAACGGGGACTTACCCGACGCTACACACTCTTCGACTCCTGGTGGGCTCTCCACCCGGTGGACTGGCAGTACACGTACTACTTGGCCCCCCACCAGATGCACTCCCGCATCGATTATTTTTTCATTAATAACGCTACACAGAGCGGCCCTCAGTGCCCTCATCTTACCGATTTCATGGTCAGACCAGGCTCTGATCCTACTTACCCTGGACTTGGGCTCCACGGTAGTTCGACCATATAATTGGAAACTGAACACTTTCCTCCTACAATACCTTCCCTCCCAATCAGAACTAGTATCGACCCTGAACCACTACTTTACAGAAAACGCCACCCCGGATGTTACTCTCCCCACTCTGTGGGAGGCCCACAAAGCGGTCATACGCCGTAAATGCATGGCACTTTCCTCAGCCATGAAGAGGGGCGTCGCAGCCACCAGATTACACAGAGAGAGAGACCTCAGACACCTGGAACGGAAATTGCAAACCTCTCCGTCCCTACGACTCCTCCAAAAGTTAACGAATCTACGTATGGCGCTTCGTGACTTGGCACTCCGCCGGGTGGAAAAGGCTCTCCTTCGGGTAAAACAGACATACTATGACAGGGGTAACAAAGCGCACTCCCTCTTAGCGAGGAAACTTAGAGACAAAACCCTCCTGTCTACCCCGCACCAGATCAAAACTAAATCCAACATTGTGGTCTCCCACCCCAAAGAGGTCGTTGACACTTTTGCGGGATTCTATGCGGAGCTGTATAATAACCCTGATATCCCCAGCGACCCCCTACCGGCAGAGCTCTCGCAACGTATGCGGCAATATCTGACGGAAAGCGGTATCCCTCGTATTCGAGATTCGGATCTAGCCTCTTTAAACCAGCCCATCACGGAAGAAGAGGTAGAATGGACCATTAAGTCCCTCCCAGCGCACAAATCCCCGGGCCCGGACGGTCTACCTTACGAATACTATAAAACATTCCTGCCTCTCCTACTTCCGCACATGAGTAGACTCTTTAATCCTTTTTTACAGACCACTCCTGTCCCCTCGGATATGCAACGTTCCTTTCTGACCCTGATCCCTAAGCCAGATAAGGACCCTATCCTGTGTGCCAATTATAGGCCCATAGAACTCCTGAATGCAGACTTAAACATTTTCACTAAATTACTGTCGCTGCGGCTCAACATGGTCCTCCCCTCCCTTATCCATAAAGACCAAGTGGGTTTTGTCCCTCTCCGCCAAGCCGGAGACAACACCAGGAAGGTAATAGACTTGGTCGACGTGGCGAACAGGGAGGGCTTGCCGTCCCTGCTTCTGAGTCTGGATGCAGAAAAGGCTTTTGACAGACTGGGGTGGCCCTTCCCGTTCGCCACGCTGACCCACATGGGGATAGGGGGACCGTTCTTGCGGGCCATACGACACCTTTATTCTAACCCGTCCTCTCAAGTCAAAACCCCATTCACCACCTCTTCGACCTTCTCTGTCTCCAATGGCACGCGCCAGGGATGCCCCCTGTCACCTCTATTATTTGCCCTCTGTGTAGAACCCCTTTCGGCGTCCATTAGACGGAATCAGGCGATCAGGGGTATTCCGGTCAGAGATAAGGAATTTAAAATCTCACTGTTTGCGGACGATGTTATCCTTACACTGACCCAACCCAGGATTTCCCTGCCCAACTTACACATGGAGCTGGACCGCTACAGCGCCCTATCGGGTTACAAAATCAATGCCACAAAGTCGGAGGCCCTTCCAGTTAATATCACGCCCCTGGAGGTGGACCACCTACGATCCACTTTCCCTTATAATTGGAAGTCCACCTCCCTAAGGTATTTGGGGATAAACATTACCCCAACTTTTCCTCCTTATATCTGGCAAACTTCCCGCCCCTGTACGGATCTATTAGGCAACTACTTTCACAATGGCGGAAACACCAAATTTCCCTCTTCGATAGGATAGCTTTGGTGAAAATGACAATTCTCCCGAAGCTCCTTTTATCTCTTCCAGACCCTCCCCATTCCCATACCTTACCCACACTTGAAAGACTACAAGCAGATCTGCTCAAATTTACGTGGAATTACAAACGCCATAGAATACCTCGCTCAGTAATGACAGCCTCACGCCCAGACGGGGGTCTAGCGTTCCCTGACCTAGTTAAGTATCATCAGGCGGTCCAGCTCCGTGTGGTTGCTTCCTGGTTTACCCAGAGATCGTATAACCGATGGACGGAAATTGAAAAGCTTTGGCTGGCTCCGATCCACCCTAACAGTATGTTCTGGAGTGCTGCGTCATTGGTCCCCCAGCCTCGGTTATTGGGCTCTATGTTTCAGCTGCAATGCCTCTGGCGTAAGCTCTCTAAACTGTATGATCTCTCCTCGGATAAGTCGCTCCTGACGTCTTATATGCAACCCCAAGGTGCCAGATAGTCTAACCTACCCGATGTCCCACCCCTGGTCTTCTCGGAACCTCTTCCATCTGGGGACCCTGGTGGACCCCAGATCGTGGAGACTCCTGTCCTACGCTGACCTCCAATCCAAATTCGACCTCCCTCGCCAGGGATTTTACAGTTACTTGCAAATACGACACTTCGCCCAGACCATATCCTCCGACCTACGCTTCTCTCCGCCATCCTCATTTGAAAACATAATTCTAGCAGGTACGACCCAGAAAGGAATGATCTCTGATATCTATAAAATAATGAACGCATTCCCTTTGGCCTCTCAAGGCAAACATGCCTATATGCTCAAATGGGAAGAAGCGTTGGGTGAGGAGATCACGGAAGAGCAGTGGCGGGTGATATGGTCACATGCATCCAAAAGCTCAGTTTGCACACTCTACAGGGAAAATGCATATAAAATGTTATTCTTTTGGTACATGACCCCGGACGTTCTCCACGCGATCTACCCCTCTACATCTGACAGATGCTGGAGGTGCCTGGAGCACAGGGGCACCCTTTTCCACATTTTTTGGCAAGGCCCCCGAATAGTCCCTTTTTGGACAGAGGTTCAGCGACTCCTGACCAGCTTACTAGACCAACAGATGGCCCTGACCCCCAAAACCTTTTTGCTGAGTATCCCTTTCCCTAAGCTGACGAAATCCCAAAAGAAACTATCCCAACACATCTTGACGGCCGCGCAATGTCTTGTTGCCCTCCATTGGAAGCAGACACAGCCTCCTACCCCCAGTGCTCTCCACGCTAGGATCAGGGACGTGTAGCTGATGGAAAAGATGACCGACACAGGATACAGGACCATGATGTGGTGTGAGGTCCCTGGAATCTCCGGGAAAGTCGGACATAATCGGGCACATGGAACACCCATGGTGACTATCAATCCTTACCTCTCCCCCCCCCCCCCCCATTCCCCTCTTCTCTTTTTTTGGGGGTTTCTCCCTCTTTTCTCCTCTCTAATTCTTTTTTTTTCTTCTTCTTCTTTTCTATTCTCTCTCATGAGAGTAATTTTGATAATGTTTCATACATGCATATAAGACCATAAGATGATACCTGCCACCTCAGCATAGGCTCTTTCACTGGAAATAGAGATTTGAGGATTTGCATGCCGTTTTTCAGTGAGGGTCCTAACGACTGAGGTGGAGCCTCCTTGGACTTGTCTGTACCTACTCCAGGGGTATATACTCTGTAGGTTGATATGCATGGACTACTTGATACTATGCCTTTTTGTGTTACTCTAATGCTGCAATGAAACATATGACGTGTATTGCATTGTATTAAACAAATAAAATGTTATTTGACAAAAAAAAAAAACTGGCATTTTCACACAGTTTACTAATATCTCTTCTAGCACCTCGCCACACAGTTTTAATCAAGTTGCATCTCCCTGCGACCGATAGTGGGAAACGCCTCCAAATTTCTATTTTGCTTTTAAATTTGGCTAAAAGTGGGACTATATTGTTATTTATATACTTATTAGGATCTCTTGTTATATGTATCCCTAAATATTTTATTCGTTCAACCACTTCTAACTTAGGGATTGCCAATAAACTCAGATTCCCTAAGGGATCTACCAGCATCAGGGCTGATTTTTCCCAGTTTATAACCAGTCCCAAGAATCTACCAAATTCCATGAGGATGTTCATCCCCTGCTTGAGGGATTGCTCTGTATCCCCCAGGAAGAGCATACAATGCGATTTTCCATCTTTCTCCAGAAACCTACCATATTTGTATTCAATCTTATTGTGATGGCTAAGGGCTCCATAGCAAGTGCGAAGAGCAGGGGTGACAATGGGCCCCCCTGTCTTGTCCTCCTCTCTAATAGAATCTTCTCCAAATAATCATTGTTAACCCTGATTCTAGCACTAGGGCCGTTATACAAGGTTTTTATCCAGGCAATAAACGAGGGGCTGAATCCAAATTCTCCCAACGCTCGCCAGATATATCCCCATTCTAGGCTGTCGAAAGCTTTGACCACGTCTAGGGACATAACTGCCCTTTTACCTGTGTTCTCTGTTAGTATCTGCAAATTAAGATATATCCTCCTAATATTCATGCTAGTAGATCTGCCGGGAATAAATCCTATTTGATCGGAGTGTACAAGTCTAGAAATGATTTTATTAATCTGGCTGCCATTACTTTGGCTAATATTTTAGCATCTGAACAGAGAAGGGAAATAGGTCGATAAGACTTAGTTTCCAACGGGTCCTTCCCCTCCTTGTGAAAAAAATATTAATGTTGCTTCTGTCATTGACATGGGCAACCTCCCTTCCTCCTTTGCCCAATTTAATACTTTAAGAAGCTCCGGGAACAATATTTTCCCATAATGTTTATAAGTTTCCACTAGAAGGCCATCTAGTCCTGGGGATTTCTGATTGGCCATTTCTGTCACCGCTAGTTGAATTTCCTCTAAGGTTAGCGGTGCCTCCGTTACCTCTCTTTCCTCTTCAGTAAGGACCGGTATTTTAATATTTCTAAAAAATGTATCCAATTCCATTGCCCCCTGTGATCTATACAGTTTGTCATAATATGCTCTGAAAGTGTCCGTAATTACTGAGCCCTGTGATTAAATTTCTCCTTTCTCTGTCCTGATCATGGGGACAGTGGATGGTGAGGAATTAGTTCTCACTAGATGTGCCAGTATCCTTCCAACTTTTTCCCCCTCCCCATAAGTAATTTGTTTCTGAAACAATCTTTTGTTCTCTAATTTCCTAGTAATTACAGCTTTATATTCCTGTTGCTTGTCTAACCATATACTTTGCTTCTCTGGGGTAGGATTTTCCACATATTCACTTTCTACTTCCACTACATCCCTCTTGACCCTGTTCTTCCATTCCCTTGATGTCTTCTTAATTTTCGCCACTTGCTGGATAAGAATACCCCTAAGGTAAGCCTTCAGTGCATCCCACATCACTCCTCTTGTCGCGGTCTCTTTATTAAACCTATAAACTCTTCTAAATTAAGTAGCATCTCATCTGGATCTCCAATTATCTCGAACCATAACGGATTCATCTTCCGTACTGTAAGCCCTTGTATACACGGTCGGACATTCCGACAACCAAATCCGTCGGATAAATTCCGACGGATTTAGTCCAGAAGGGGTGTTGCATACACACGGTCGGACTAAGTTGTCGGAATTTCCGGTTGCCAAGAACGTGGTGAGGTAAGCCACGTACGACGGGACTAGAAAAGGGAAGTTCAGTACCACGTCCGGCACCCTTTGGGCTCCTTCTGCTGATCTCGTGTTTATCGCGTGTTAGTAGAAGTTTGGGTAGAGACGATTCCCACTTTTCAGATTTGTGCTTCAGATCGTTACTGCTCTTCAGTTTGTGCTTGTCGGTGCATATCTGCTTACCAGTGCATGTAGTCAGTTAGCATTTGTTGGTCATTGTGGACTATATCTTGGTATATAGTATGCTTTGATTTTCATTGCTTATTGTCTGCTCGTTTCTGGTTTTAGTTCATTCTTTCAGGCCTTGCTGTTTATCGGTGCCTTCTTTTGTCCGTTCTGACCAGCCGACCGTTTTCAAGCCATGTTTCGTGTACGTACTCGTCGTAGAGTATGTGCTGTGCAGGGGCTTGGTGTTGGGCTTTTAGCTTTGACACAAGCCTGGTCCATGAACAGAGCGAGAAGGAGTTCGTAGACCAAGAATTGGTTGCTGCAGCGTGGCCAGTTCTCGCACATGCCTTTGCTTCGTGAGATCCGGCAGAATAATCCTGATGATTTCAGGAATTTTCTCCAGATGACGGACCCCTTTTTCAAAACTGCTGGTTTTACTGTCCCCTTATATCAGCAGGCAGGAAACCTGCATGCGGCAAGCTATCACTATGGAGCAGAGGCTCATCGCCACGTTGCGCTACTTGGCGATAGGGAGAAGTCTTCAGGACCTCAAGTTCTCGACAGGCATCTCCCCCCAGGCTCTGGGAATCATTGTTCCAGAGACCTGTTCTGCCATAATTCAGGTCCTGCAGAAGGACTATATTAACTAGTTGCTGACCGCCGGCTGTCAAATGATGGCCAGGTGGCACACCTATTGTGGCGGGAGGCCGTCATACGACGGCCTCCCGTTTAAACAGGGAATGCGCGCGATCGTGCGCGCGCATCCCTGTTTCTTCGGTGGCGGCGTGTCACGGAGACACTGCTCACTACCGAAGGGGGTGAACAGCCATTGGTTATGGCTGTTTACCACGTGATTGGCCGTGATGAAGTCACGGGCGATCACAGATGGTCACACCTCGACTGTGCACGGCGCATGCGCGCGATCGTAAGCGCGCTGCACGTGCACGTCGGTGGCAGCGTGTTCCCTGCGAACACTGCTCGTCCCCGACGCTGGTAAACAGCCGATCACTAAAATGTAAACAAACCGTGGTAACGAGATGTTACCGGGCTCACCTCCTCACACACCGATCGTGTGTGAGGAGGAGATTGTGGTAACATCTCATTACCGCCTACAGTACACATCAAGCACACTGATTGCCCCCCCAATAAAGAGGACCTGTCACCACCCCTCATAGTACCTGTCAATCACAGTCCATCAGAGTACCTGTCACTGTCCATCAGAGTATTTGAGTACCTGTCAGGCCCATCAGAGTACCCGAGTACCTGTCACAGTTCATCTGAGTACCCGAGTATTGAATATAAAGGGGTGGGTCCTGCGCAAATCGTGCCACTCAAATAAAATACACAAATTCAAAATAATATAAATATGTGCATACATACAATGCCGTGAAAAAAATATAGTCCAAAAAACAGCACGCATAAAAATATATAAAAAATGGAAAAAGGTTTAATGATAGAACAATAATAAAATGTCCGCTACTTAAGGCTCCCAGAACTCTCACCTTTAAACGAAGTGAATAAGCAAATCAAACAAATCAAACAAACTCCAGGATTCTCTTATTTCATTCATAAATGATAAATAATAGCCATCAGGATCATCCCCATGAAGAAGTCACATGACGTAACGCGTAGGGATTGGCCAGAGGACGAACCGGAAGTATAGTAAGACGGGAGGAAGTTGTCATTATACCCTCTTCCTGATTGTGCTTGTTTTTGCAATTAAAATGTGAGAGTCTTTACTGCTTTTTAATAAATTTACCTGCCGTTTTTTAAACTACTACACTATGGAAGTCTCCTGTTTCTCTCTCTCCCCCTCCTCTCTCTTATTTTGAGCCATACACTGTGGAATAGAAGTGAAGATCTATATATCACCTATTCTGTAAGCTGGGACTGGCCCTCTAGTGGCGGAATTGTATCATTACATCCCTCCTTTGGATTTCCTGATGGCTATTATTTATCATTTATGAATGAAATAAGAGAATCCTGGAGTTTGTTTGATTTGCTTATTCACTTCATTTAAAGGTGAGAGTTCTGGGAGCCTTAAGTAGCGGACATTTTATTATTGTTCTATCATTAAACCTTTTTCCATTTTTTATATATTTTTATGCGTGCTGTTTTTTGGACTATATTTTTTTCACGGCATTGTATGTATGCACATATTTATATTATTTTGAATTTGTGTATTTTATTTGAGTGGCACGATTTGCGCAGGACCCACCCCTTTATATTCATTATTTGATAGTTTGTGTTCACTATTTTGTCCTGCTGCATTTTTTAGTTAGCATTTGCACTTTATATCACTCAGGCTCTTTTTCACAGCATCTGTGTTTCATTATATCTGATTTTGGATTTTGTTCCACTCTAGTCACTTATTACCACTTAGCGGCGCGAAGGCTGACCACTTTTATTATTTTGAGTACCCGAGTACCTGTCTCAGCCCATCAGAGTACCCGAGTACCTGTCACGGCCCATCAGAGTACCCAAGTACCTGTCACGTCCCATCAGAGTACCCGAGTACCTGTCAGGGTCCATCAGGGTACCCGAGTACCTGTCACAGTCCATCAGGGTACCCGAGTACCTGTCACAGTCCATTAGAGTACCGAGTACCTGTCACAGTCCATCAGGGTACCTGAGTACCTGTCACAGTCCATCATGGTACCCGAGTATCTGTCACGGTCCATCAGAGTGCCCGAGTATCTGTCACAGTCCATCAGAGTACCCGAGTACCTGTCACAGCCCATCAAAGTACCCGAGTACCTGTCACGGTTCATCCGAGTACCTGAGTAGCTGTCACAGCCCATCAAAGTACCCGAGTACCTGTCACGGTTCATCCGAGTACCTCGAGTACCTGTCACAGCCCATCTGAGTACCCGAGTACCTGTCACAGCCCATCTGAGTACCCGAGTACCTGTCCCATTCCATCTGAGTACCCGAGTACCTGTCACAGTCCATCTGAGTACCCGAGTACCTGTCACAGTTCATCTGAGTACCCGAGTACCTGTCACAGTTCATCTGAGTACCTGTCACAGTTCATCTTAGTACCCGAGTATCTGTCACAGTCCATATGAGTACCTGTCACCGCCCTTCAGAGTACCCAAATACCAGTCTCCAAGCCATCAGAGTACTTGTCACGAGGCCATCAGAGTACCCGAGTACCTGTCACCAGGCCATCAGAGTACCCGAGTACCTGTCACCAGGCCATCAGAGTACCAGAGTACCTGTCACCAGGCCATCAGAGTACCCGAGTACCTATTTTCAGCCCATGTCTCATAGAATATACATTGGGTTTTTGCTTTCCAAAATGGGGTAATTTTGTGGGTAATTTCACTGTCCTGGTGGTCCAGGACCTTCAAAAGTGTCATAGGTAGGAATGAAATGAGATGTATCATTTATGCTCCTAGAATGCCTGAACGTACTACTTCAATGTTCGGCCTCTCTATGTGGCCAGGCTGTGTAAAAGTCCTACACATGTGGTATCGCCATACTCGGGAAGAGTAGCAGAATGTATTTTGGGGTGTAATTTTTGCTATATACATGCTATGTGTTAGAAATATCTTATAAATTGACAATTTTGTGTAAAAAAAAAAAATGTGTTTTAATTTTTTTCCACATATTCCAAAAACTTCTGGAAAAAAATTAACCATTTCAAAAGACTCAGTATGCCTCACAGATTATACGTTGGGGTGTTTGCTTTCCAAAATGGGGTCATTTTATGGGAAATTCCATTGTCCTGGTACTCCAGGGCCTTCAAAAGTGTAATAGGTGGTTGAGAAATGAGATGTGTCATTTTTGCTCGTAGAACGTCTGAAGGTACTACATCAATGTTGGTGCTCTGTATGTGGCCAGGCTGTGTAAAAGTCTCACACATGTGGTATTGCCGTACTCGGGAAGAGTAGCAGAATGTATTTTGGAGTGTGATTTGTTGTATGCAAATGCTGTGTGTGAGAAATAACCTGATAATATGACAATTTTGTAAAAAAAAAAAAAAATAATAATAATAAAAATCTTAATTTTGCAAAGAATTGTGGGAAAAAATGACAACTTAAAAAAACTCACCATGCTACTTACTTAATACCTTGGAATGTCTACTTTGTAAAAAGGGGTCATTTGGGGGGGTATTTGTACTTTCCTGACTTGTTAGTGTCTCAAGAAATGAGGTACACCTGATGTACTGAAGGCCTGATCAGAAGTGATCAATTTTAAGTGATTGGCACCATAGTTTTTTAGACTCTATAACTTTCACAAAGACCAAATAATATATACTAATGTGGGTTATTTTTACCAAAGATAGGTAGCAGTATAAATTTTGGCCAAAATGTATGAAGAAAAATTACTAATTAGCAAAAATTTATGACAGAAACAAAGAAAAAGGCATTTTTTTTTCACAAAATTTACATTTTATTTTATTTATAGCACAAAAAATAAAAAACCCACTAGTGATTAAATACCACTAAAAGAAAGCTCTATTTGTGTGGAAAAAAGGGACGCAAGTTTCATATGGATACAGTGTTGGATGACTGAGTAATTGTCATTCAAACTGTGAGAGCGCTGAAAGCTGAAAATTGGTCTGGTCAGGAAGGGGTGCACTGTATGGAGGTGGTTAACCACTTCCCACCCGGCCAATGCACATATATGACCGGGTGGGAGCCGTCTACTTCTGATAGGACGTTCAGGAACGTCCATCAGAAGGAGCGGGATCACGCGCGCGCGTGCCCGCGCAGCGGCGCTATGCCGATGCGCCCGTGTCACCCGGACACGGCGCATCTCAGATCGGCAGGAGGGCTCTCTGATTGGCCCTCCTGATCACATGACGGTCGTGTCCAATCACGGCCGTCATGTGATGTAAACAAACAGCCGGTTGCTAGGCAATCGGCTGCTCCTCTCCTCACACAGAAGTCATCGCTGAGGAGAGGAGAGCAGATCGCTGCAGCCGGCTGATGATCAGTGAGTATGAGCTGTTTTTTACAGCTTTTTACTCACTGATCACCAGTCTAGTGTAATACACAACACACCACACAGTATAAAGACAGTCCCCACATATGTCCCCAAAACATACATGTCCCCAAATAATAAAAACACATGTCCCTAATAATAAAAACATGTCCCCCACATATGTCCCACTAAAATCACATGTTCCAATGATTATCTGCACACGTATATATGTGATCACCTGCACACATATGTACATGATCATTTGCGTACATATGTCCATGATCACACAAACCAATTATTATACACTTAACGGATTTTTTTTTACCAAAAACATGTAGCAGAATACATTTTGGCTTAAATTTATGACAAAATTAGATTTTCTTGGATTTCTTTTAAAATAGAAAAAAGAAAATATTGTTTTTTTTCCAAATTTCCTCTTTTTTGCGCTTATATCGCAAAAAATTAAAAACTGAGTCGTGAATAAATACCACCAAAATAAAGCTCTATTTGTGCGAACAAAATGATAAAAATTTCATTTGGGTACAGTGTAGCATGACCGCGCAATTGTCACTGAAAGCGCTAGAGCGATAAAAGCTGAAAATTGGGCTGGGAAGGAAGGGGCGAAAGTGCCCTGTATTGAAGTGGTTAAGGTAAGTTTTCTCCTTTAACATCACATTCTATGTATTTAATGTTTGCTAATGTATTATATTTCTTTCCTCATTCCCTAATTACCATGATTGCAATATGCTGTAATTCATATGCTGTGCCCCTTTGTCCTCATGCATGCTGGAAGCTTTTCAAGTTCCTTTTTTTTCCTTCATGTATATTTGCCTTCACGAACTTCCCCAGCATGCTCTTCTGTGGCCATAAACCTATAGCCTAGTCACTTAGCAATGTATTTTGTTAGCTCCATAGTATTGCTTTCCCCTAAAAAAACACTAAAATTAGTACAAATGTTATGTGTGTGCTTAAATTCATGCAGAGTGCAGATTTTTTTTGGGGGGGGGGCAAACTCATTAGAAACCCCCCTCCCCCCAACTGCTAGGTCAGCTGATAGCAATCTGCTGACTTTGCCAAACCCACACACTATACATACCTTTTTTTCTGGTCAGATCTATGGATGAATTCACCAAAGCATGTAGTGCAAGGGCCTGCCTCGATACTTTCAAATGCTACAGTTTAAAGTTTTTTTTTCTCCTATTATTATCTTGATAGGTAATAGCAGAATGTCAAAATGTTTTTCCATTTGTTCCTTTTTTTTGTATTGACACTTCTTACCTGTCCAGTGGTCTGCCAATAGTGTAAGTAAGTAGTGTAAGTAAGGAGGGGCTGGCCAAAGTATCACACATCATATATGCATTCAGCTCTCAATGAAGTGGAGGGGGTTACCGGTCCAAAATTTTTGCAATGGGCCATCAGATGGGGGGGGGGGGGGGTGGTGAGGAATCTTTTAAGGGGACCTTATACTTTAGGCTTTAAATACTCATTTCCATTAGACTGATCTTGGCCAAAAATGTTTGTCTAATCTGCTTGCAATGTTGATGTTGATTTTTAATTTTAGTCATAAAAGGGGTATAATAGTATTGTGATGTTGGTGGTGGTGTCAGCGACATTTGACTTCCTGTATGTAGACGTGGGGAAAAATTGAGTGTTTGCGCGGACGAAATTCTACTGGCGTCTCAAGAGTGGCAGTCTGGGCTTGCCACCTCCAGAGGAGAATGTAGAAGGACTCCTGTCGTTTTCGTCGTGGATTAGGCGTTTGCTCTGGCAAACCACCTGATGCGGCCTTTCCTGATGAGGACCCTCACCCTGGATCAGAGGATCCTTAATGTGCGGCTGGCCAGAGCCAGAAGAGTAGTGGAGAACACTTTCGGGATAATGGCCAGCCGGTTCCGCCTATTTTTGACTCTAATACACATGGCGGAATATAAACTAAATCATATTGTGCTTGCCTGCTGCGTTCTGCACAATTTTTTGAAAAAACATTCCTTAAACTATGAGGCCTCAGTTGGCCCTGATGCAGACTTGATGGAAAATGTGAACCTCACGGCCCTTGAAGCTGCTTGTCCTGGCTTGCCCCCCCCCCCCCCCCCCAAAGCACCTGCAAGGTCAGAAACCAATACATGGAGTACTTTGTGGGTAGGGGGGCCATTGATATGCCAGACATTGTCTGAGAGGTCTTTTTTTAATACATTTTTCTTTGAAACTCCAATAATCTTTGTTTTCATTTACTGCTTGGCTTTGTTTTAGGTGTCTCCTAGGTTTTTTTTGTGTTTTTTTGGGCCTTTTTCTACAACAGTGCAAACCCAAGTTCAGAGCAAGATGAGGTGACAGTCTCTTCTTCAGATAATCTTATTATGTTGTGGGTCTGCTACACACACACCTTGTTTTTGTTGATAATGTATGTAGTGCATTACTGACAAAAATATTGCTCATTTTCAGCACCATGGCAGAAATGTGTGGGGTCATGAAAATGACGTGATTGGGGAAATTTAAACATCACTGTGGGTGTTATTTGCTAAAGGCAAATCCACTATGCACTACAAGTGCACTGCAAAAGTGCACCTGAAACTGCACTTGGAGTGCAAAGTGGATTTGCCTTTAGTAAATAACACCCATTGCCACAGAAAACAACAACTTTACTACAAATACTGCTTTTGCACATTGAAAAAGGAAGCCACACATTGTTGATAATTTAACTTTTTACTCTAAGAACATTCACATGTGCGTTTAGAAAAGGGTTTTACAACAAACCATCATATTTGGTGTATATAAAACATTATTTTGGGTAACATTTTTAGAACTTGCTGTTTTTGTGTAAACAGGCATGTATCAAAGCATAACATACAGAACACAGAAACTTACAAAGTTCAACTTTGAAAAGTGAAGACAATATCAGACATGAGTATGTACAAACTGTGCTGATATTGCCTTCATCAGATGGGGTGTAACCCCTGGAAAAGCCAAATTTGGAAGATGCACACAAATTGAGAATCAAAAAGTTGCCAGTTTCCTCCTGATCCCATGCCTAATGTCTACATGTGCTATCTCCCATGATGGGGTATCAATGTACGTGTTTTGGGGGTGCAACCCCTTCATCTTAGCCACTTTAGTAGCAAGGAAGGGGTTGCACCCACAAAACAGGTACATTGATCCCCCATGGTGGGAGATGGTACATGTTGACATACTGTGTGCATCTTCCAAATTAGTTTTTTCTAAGAAATATAAAAGTGTTTTTTAAAATTTAAAATGGGTGCTAGCTAGTTTTGGGTGCTTCAGACTCTCCCTAAAACATCAATGATGTTCTTCATTTTTTGTTGAACGTCATTGATGTCTTTCTGTATATTCTCTAAATCGCGATTGCACCCCATTATCTCCCCAATGAGGAGCTGGGCACTTTCACTGGTAAAATGCAGTTCTTCTTCCACAACATCCACATCACCTAAAAAAAAAAAAACACCATGTATTATAAATATGCAGACATACATGGATTAGCTTACCTGAAGCTGTGGTCTCCGACACTCACCTGTTGTGGTGCCAATTTCGCCAATTACGACAATCTCTCCCTCCTCCTCCTCTGCTTGTGTTTTTGGTATTTCCCCTTCTTTGGGAGGTGTGGGGTCCCTGGTGTCCTCAGACGTCCCGAGTCTTCTCTCCCCTATGAGAATGTAAAAAAGGAACACTTAGCACACGGATATTTAAGGGCAGAAATAGAAATATGAAACATTGCTTGAAAGTGTTGTACAATTGTGTTTTTTGGCAGAGTTCAAAGGTGAAAACATTATTTTTGACACTTTCTAAAGCTGGAATACTTACCTGTTGTTTGAACAAATGTAGTCAAGTGCAAGTTGGCAAAACATTGTTTTGGAGTGGGCTAACGAACAATGTTTATTACGAACGATTGAACCCATGAACATGAAAGTGGCCATTTAAACTGTACAACATTAAATCAAAGCACATGGAGCAGTATGTAAGCAATAATTATAATATGAACACACAACAACTACTTACTTTTTTGAAGAACTCGCTTGATCCTTCTGTACTGATCGTGCTCCCTCAGTTTCAGGTCTGACCAGCGTTTTCTCAGTTGATCCTTGGATCGTCGTACCCCAAAATTCTTCTGAAGACTCTTCACAACTTTAGTCATGATCTTGGCCTTTCTGATATTTGGGTTTGGGTAAGGTCTATACTTCCCATCATAGTCATTCCTCTTCATTATGTCCACCATCTCCAACATCTCAACAAAAGACATATTTAAGGCCTTAAATCTTCTCCTCCGGGATCGGGACGTTTCAGGCTCCGGGCTTTCCTCGTTCATATAAAATGCAACACGTGTGTGTCGTACGTATGATCTGTGAGCAGAGTGAGGAGCTGATGCGCCGATCGTTCCCACGTAGGTACAATTTTAACTTGGTACATCACTAGCATATACTGCTTCTATATAGGCTTATGTTGGGACAAGGATAGGAGAGTTTAGCTTGACATTATTATTAGGGTTTGTCTTGTGTTGTGTCTTGCAGACAAGATGGATCCCTTCAAGAAATCACATTTTATGTGGCTATTCATCGATCTGCTCAGGGAGCTGCCCTGCCTGTGGCAGAAGAGCAACCCCTTTTATAAGGACCTAAGAAAGAGGAAGGCAGCACTGGAGAAACTGCTTGGTTTTGTAAAGATCATAGTCCCCATGTCAGACATGACCTATGTGAAGGCCAAAGTTGGTGCCCTGAGGAGTACATATTTGAGGGAGCGCAAGAAGTTCCAGGATTTCCTGAGATCAGGAGATCCAGATTACATTTATGTCCCCAGGATGGTGTACTACGAGAGGCTGCATTTTCTGGCAGACCAGGGGGAACCCAGGCCACCACTCTACAGTCTTCCTTCAAGGCTTCCTTCACCCCCAGCTGAGGCTTCCAATGTCCAACCTGGGCCTTCCAGGCAGCAACATGTGGAGGGGTCCAGCTTGAGACAGGTATAGCATTGTTGAACATATTTCTTGTCGTACATTTAATGATGTTAACTAGATGTTATTATTGATCAGTAAGTTGTGATTTAACAAAGTGGTTTACATATCAATAGACAGTAGTGACCAAAAATGATTGGGACAAGAATGAAAAATGCTGGGCTCAGAATGATAATCTGTTCTATTTATTAACATTCAATTTGCAACAGTCATAAGCACAACATTGTGTGATTGATGACCAAAAAAATAAAACTATGTCCCATTTTCATACACAGGAAGACCTCAGCCGGGAGGAGGCTGTGGCAATTGGCACCTCCTCCTCCTGCCACAACTACAGGAGCCGAGCCACAGCCTGGAAGGAAGCCTGGAGGAAAGTGCCTAAGGAAGACCAGAGAGTGATGGCCTGGGTTCAGTCTGGTCTGACAGAATATGCAGCCTCTTGTAGGACCACAGCCTGGGGACATAGATTTTGTCAGGAAAGGTTCCCTTCGCTGGTGATATCGATCATTTGGCGTGCAGTAATGAGATCCACCAGCAGGTGTCTCCTGGCAGTTCGGAGCTGTCAGAAGAGCTTTTCCCTGCTGGAAATATGTCATCTTTGGTCCGCAGTACTGGTGTCCACCACCAGAGGGATCCTGGCAGTGTGGAGCAGGTATTACCTTCTGCAGCCAGGCATCACATGACTGATAGTAGCCATAGTATAAATATCCGGCAAGTGCACACACACCTTACCCTGGTATTGTCCTTGTTCCCTGACCTGCAGCCTGTTTACCTGATACCTGTTTCCTGCATCCTGCCTCCTGAACCTGTTTCAACCTGATTCCTTTCTCCTTGTCCCCCCATCTGCTGACCTCCTATTTATGACCCTGGCCTGGCTTGACTACGATTCTGGTACTCCCTTTTACTACATATGCTGGTTTGTTTATCTTCACTGTCTGGTTGTTTGGTTTGTTCACTTAGTTTGTATTGGTGATAAGTTCACATTTATATGCATTTACTTTAATAAATTTACCTTCACCTATTTATGTCTGGTTCACTCTGTAGCAGTCACATAGTTCTGGTCACTTCTAGTTCATGACAGATGGTATCTGCTCTTCCTGATCTCTTGGACTTCTGGACCAGACTGTTCTCCCTCAGATATGTACTCCTCATGCCACCAATTTTGCATTTTAAAAATATTTCATGTCTGCCCTGGGGGCCAAAGGCTTTGCCAAATTGACCAGTTTCTCCAACGTTGCCTTCCTGTTTATTTGTTTGACACCTAAATAAATAAAGTTTTTTTTTTGGTTCAAGAAATACTTGCCTATGTGTTTTACTTCAAAAAGGACAGTTTATTTTTGAGTAGGCAGGTACATTTCAAAAATACAAAGTGAAATTAATAACAAGGAACACCAGCACCACACAACCTCCACTAGATTAAAAAAGAAAACAATAAAATAAAAAGATAATAATGGTGTTGTGGTAAGTTGACACACAAAACACACCAAAAAAATTGTGAGATCTTGATTATAAAGACCAACCACCAAATTTAAAACCCAAAAAAAATGATTGGGGAGATGTGACGAATTAAAATATTGTATTCATGAAATGAGGAAAAAGAATAAAGAAATAAGTTTGGGAGAAGTGTGTGGGAATATGAGCAGCAAAATAACTTCATTCTTGTAGCATTGTAAAGAAAAAGAGAATGCACTGCATTAAAGAATTTTTAACATTGCAGCGTGATGAATGTGCTATATCGATTACGAGTGGAAGTTTTACCTGACCAAACGCTTCCGTCTCAGAATTTATTCTGAGCATGCATGGTGCATGGCACCTTGTCCGTCGGACTAGGCTACACACGATCGAACATTTTCTGTCTGAATATCCGACCGTGTGTACTAAGAGATCTTTTTCCTTCTAGGTTTACTGACACAATCAGCAGTGAGTGGGCTGATACCCCCCTAGGTTGGTATACTATATCCCTTACTATTTGACATGCTTCCCCATTACCCAGGGCTAGATCTATCCTCGAAAGTGTGGAGTAGGAACTTGAAAAACATGAATATTGTAGCACATCCGGGTTCCACACTCTCCACATGTTAGATAGCCCCCCTTCTTGCAAAAAGTAAAAAATAACTGGGATCCCAGATTTATCCACTATACATTCCATTAAACAATACATAACTTCTAACTTAAACGGGGGAGAAATATAAATGCTTGCAAGAGCATACTCTCGGTTTTCTTTTACACAATGCAAAAAAAATACCATCCTTCTTTGTCTATGCTGGCCTGCCGACAAGTGAACGCCACCTCTCTCCTTACCCCCCTTGAATAAGAGGTGTGAACTGAGTGGTATTGATATTGATATTTCCTACTTTGATTTTGTAACTTAGTGTCATCAGTTAAATGCATCTCTTGCAGGCAGATTAGCCATAATTCACACTTTTCCAGAGCATCAAACACAGCTGCACTTTTGGCGAGTGTACCCATCCCTCGGATGTTCCAAGAGCCTATATTCAAAACTCTAGACTGCATGATCAATCAAAAAAAAAGGAGCAGAAAAAAAATAAGAAGAGAGGAGAGCAGCCTATGGACACAGAAAAGAAAACAATCACTGGGAAATCCCCAATAACCCCAGCGTATACTACTTTTTTGATAAAAATGCCCAGCCTCCCAGCATCACATATCCATATTCTATACTCTAAGTTACACAAAAATTTGACGGATCATGGAGAAACAGGAAGATTCTTATAAAAAAACAATAATCCCTGTGTGTAAAAAAGGGAAAAAATGGAAAGAAAAAAATCCCAGTGGACAAAAATCATCATAAATTTGCTCATACCGTTATATATCGCAATGTCCACTTGTCCTAATTATCCTATCTGAGTGAAAAATTTGGATTTTTCTTCTACTTGTGCTCTAAGTATTTGTTTTATCATTCATTTTAATTTACCTTCTACTTCCACGTAAGATACACCATTTTCCTGCATCTTATATACCACCCTACTGCTTAGACCCCCCCCCCCACCCCCCCTATACCACTCTGGATTAACCCTGGGGGCTTTTTTGTGACCAATACATAACACCCTGTGCCATCATACTTCCCCACACTCTCTTCTCCCTCTCTTATATGTAATCCTACCCCCTCCCCCTCCCTCTCCCCACTTATACACAAACAATATCTTATTTTTATCCTTTCTCCTCACATTCATATAATCTCTGTTGTACTATGTGTCTCCCACCACCCTCCAAACAATATACATATTATTCATTTAAAGTGGACCCCAATGTGTCCCTTATTTTATATATATATATATATATATATATATATATATATTTTAAATCCGGCTATCCCCTAATTTTATCGTCAGCTGATCCTTTTTATCCTCCAACCAAGCTGTCACACTTGCTAGGGAATCAAAACGAGAGTCTCTCCCAATGCTGCCACATGTAACCGAGCCGGATACAGCAAAGCATATGTAACATCTAATTTCTGAAGTCTACGCTTGATTTCTATAAATTCTGCCCTGCGCTTCTGCAGGTCGGGTGAGAAGTCAGGGTACAACAAGATTTTAGCTCCATTATAAATAATACACCCCATCTCTCTAGCCCTGCCGAAGCAGTACTACTTTATCTTTATAATTCAGGAGTTTCAGTAACATAGATCTGGGATGTCCTCCTCGGGGTCGGGGGGCTCCTCTGGGGGTCTGGACGGGACTCTGTGCGCTCTTTCTACTGAAAACTGTTGTGAAAAAGTCTCTCTTCCGAATACTTTAATAAGCCATTTTTGCAAAAATACAATTGGATCGGAACCTTCACTTTTTTCAGGGAGACCTACCAACCTCACATTGTCCCTACGGAGTCTATTTTCCATTTCATCCAATTTTCCTGCAAATTTGCCCATTTGTACTTTTAAAACTTTAACCTCTTTGTTTAATGGGTATATATCATCCTCAATTTGACTAAGTCTCCCTTCTGCTGCTATTATTCTTTCACCCGTCTTTTGGAGTTCATGTCGCATCATAGCCAGTTGCTCTTTGATACCTTTCATTTGGTCGCATAACTCCCCCAGCGACTGTTTACAGGTATTAACTGCTGTAGTGATATATTTATATATATATATAGTGGGTAAATGATTAGTAGTTATTATAGATACTCTTCCGCAGCAACCCAATTCTTCCAGAGAGATGCACTTTATTGACTTCCAACAAAGAACAAAGTCTTGCAACAGATGACAAAATCCAACAGAGTAAATCTCACCAATCTAGTAAATATTCAGAGCCCCATGTTTCCTCAGACCTTGGTGCCTTCATGACCACACACCCAGACAAGACTGACTGAATGCCAGCTTGAATGTCCTCTCAGGTACTGGTCTGACACGGGGAGGGGGGTTCTGCTAGGTCAACCAAATGTTTCCCTTGAATACCTCCCTCCAATCTAATTACCATCAATAAATACTTCTTCTATGGTCCTACATCTTCCTTAAGTTAAAACAATGTATCCATTGAAATGTTCAATTAGCTTAACAGGCCATACCTCACACACCTATGTAGACATGCATAAGATTAACACATCAAATGGTCTTCAGCTGTCCCTTTGATATGTTAAAATGCAGTTGGCTTGGACAACTCAACTGAATTTCTGGTCACTTTACTTTAATATAATATCCTACATGAATTGGCCAACATATTACAACATATACCCCCACTTGGGTCGGTTCTAACTTCTAGAACTGACCCATAAATCAAACAACAAAAAAATATCATCATGATTTAAGGTAATGAATGCTTTACAATGGCTTATATAAAATATGAAGATGAAACTGGTTACATCTCTCTTCACCAGCTTCTAAAATATCCCCATGAAACAGTTATTAGATAATATAACTTTAGACCATGACTGGAAAAGGATTCGGTAAACATCAGTGGCCCATATAGCTGTAAGGCCTTATTATATGTCACAGTCCATTCTTCGGTCTGACTTCATCACATCTTTGGCCATATCACTGAAAGTAAACTTGGTATGCTCTAGGAGCTCCAATCCACATAAGTCCAGGATTCTCTCATCTCCAGGCTCAAGGTTTTCATTGTTAAAGATGCTTTTACACAAATATTCTACTTTCATCATCATAATAAGAACCATCTATGTACCAGCACTCAATTTCAAGGTCAAAAGGTTTGGATACGGCAGTAAAACCTCTGTGCTGCAAACTAATTACTTGCACCTGACATTCATGAGTCCATCTGACAAGCATTTTACAATTCACATTTGCTTCTTTCCATTTCCTATTTGAGCAATGATAACCTGTTTTGTACCTGTCAAGTACCTGAATTTGTTGATTGCCAGTCACAATTTACTTTTGTAAGTTTCCGTATTCCGTATTTCCCTCATAGCTTTCAATAGAGCAGTTACTTGGATCATTCAGTCCATAATTCCACCTGAATGGTATACCTTCACACAATGGTTCAGATAGAATCAGCGTGACATCAGTGTTTATTAGATCTTCTATCCAGACAAAGCGATAGTGGAAATTCTTGCCAGTATCCTCACCATGAAAGGTAGAAAGGTATTTTTCATCCATATATGTCATAGCCTTTAGTATATTATAAACAACTGATTCAACAAAGTTTCAAATCATAACTGGAGTGATGAATTTCACATACACCTCTTATAAATTTAGGAAAACCACCCAACGTACTATATTTTATGCTATATTTTATGCTATGCCAAGCCATTGTGCAGAATCTCACCTTAGATGTCAAATATATTGATCAATATGCAATATGTAATATGTATGGATGTGATGAAAATGATTTTAGGTTTAAATGCTTCGCTCTGGTTTTAAGATAAAGTTCAAGAAATAAAACATAATGAAAATAAAAAATATATCTGAGAAAGTGAGAAAAATAAAAATAAAAAATAGGGTGTTGGGGAAGAAAAGTCCATTCAAAATAAAAGAAAAAAAGAAATTTGAATGTTCAAAAAAAAAGTCCATTGCTTGATGAATATTGAGAGAGTCCATGAATTCAGCATTTCTCCCCCATTAGCCAGCAATTTCAGACTGTCCTTCTAGTGTTTCTGCTATTCACATGCAAACGAGCATCTTCGGCAAAAAACTCTCCAACAAAAAACTCATTAGCAAGGTCTTCAAACATTATTTGACGTTAAAACAAAGTACTATTTACACATTTACAGTTTGAAGCTAATTCACCCCCACTGCTAGAGAAGTGTCATGTGCATTCAAAAACAGATCTGGAGAATGTACATCTTAATTTATGACACCCTGGAATCTGTTCAACTTTTCCAATAATGTGTAATGTTCTATTTTCAGCTTATCGTTCTCTATCTTCAGGTGGTCATATTTCAGTTTTAACTGAGAAAATGGTATCCAGGTCTTGGACCTTTTTTTATTATTATTTTGGTCAGCTCTGTTTTTCAAATTAATATCACCTATGTTAGACCCGGTGTCTCCCCTCTGGGTGTTATCATAAGATATTATCTTTTGATCTTTATGTTCAGTATTTGCCCTAAACAATGTAGCTAAATCAATTTTGACAGCTTTCTTATTTGACTTTCTCCATAAGGCCTCATGCACACGAGACGCAGTTAAACGCGCGTTCAGATGCAGTTGGACAGTTTTTTCAACTGCCCCTGAACTCATTCAATGTTATCCTATGTGTCCATGCACACAGTCTCGTTTTTTTCCGTTTTTATGCAGTTGCGTTGAGTCTCGTTTTTCCAGAAGCAAAAAAATGCGTTCAGAAACAAAAATTTCCACGTTTCAGACGCAAAACGCGGCAAAACGCCGCTACCGCGTTTAGCCGCGTTTGCGTTTATATGCGTTTTTAAAGGTGACCTTTTTTTTTACATTAAAAATCTCAAAAATGATTGCAAATGATAAAAAACCATTAGAAAAATATTTTAAACAATTGCAATTGCAAGTGGACAATCCACAACTTGTGGCAAGTGACATGGCAGGTGGCAAGTGACGTGGCAAGTGGACAATCCACAACTTGTGGCAAGTGACATGGCAGGTGGCAAGTGATGTGGCAAGTGGACAATCCACAACTTGTGGCAAGTGACGTGGCAGGTGAAGTGGCAAGTGACGTGGAAAGTGGACAATCCACAACTTGTGGCAGGTGACGTGGCAAGTGACCTGGCAGGTGACGCGGCAAGTGACCTGGCAGGTGACGTGGCAAGTGGAAAATCAACAACTTGTGGCAGGTGACGTGGCAAGTGACGTGGCAAGTGGACAATCCACTTGTGGCAGGGGACGTGGCAAGTGACGTGGCAAGTGGACAATCCACTTGTGGCAGGGGATGTGGCAAGTGACGTGGCGAGTGGACAATCCACAACTTGTGTCAGGTGACGTGGCAAGTGGACAATCCACAACTTGTGGCAGGTGATGTGGCAAGTGATGTGGCAAGTGGACAATCCACTTGTGGCAGGTGACATGGCAGGGGACGTGGCAAGGGACGTGGCAAGTGGACAATCCACAACTTGTGGCAGGTGATGTGGCAAGTGATGTGGCAAGTGGACAATCCACTTGTGGCAGGTGACGTGGCAGGGGACGTGGCAAGGGACGTGGCAAGGGACGTGGCAAGTGGACAATCCACAACTTGTGGCAGGTGACGTGGCAGGTGATGTGGCAAGTGATGTGGCAGGTGATGTGACAAGTGGACAATCCACATCTTGTGGCAAGTGACGTGGCAAGTGACGTGGCAAGTGGACAATCCAAAACTTGTGGCAGGTGACGTGGCAAGTGACGTGGCAGGTGACGTGGCAAGTGACGTGGCAAGTGGACAATCCACATCTCGTGGCAAGTGACGTGGCAGGTGATGTGGCAAGTGACGTGGCAAGTGGACAATCCACAACTTGTGGCAGGTGACGTGGCAGGTGATGTGGCAAGTGATGTGGCAGGTGATGTGACAAGTGGACAATTCACATCTTGTGGCAAGTGACGTGGCAGCTGACGTGGCAAGTGACGTGGCAAGTGGACAATCCAAAACTTGTGGCAGGTGACGTGGCAAGTGACGTGACAGGTGACGTGGCAAGTGGACAATCCACAGCTTGTGGCAAGTGACATGGCAGGTGGCAAGTGATGTGGAAAGTGGACAATCCACAACTTGTGACAGGTGACGTGGCAAGTGATGTGGCAGGTGATGTGGCAAGTCACGTGGCAAGTGGAAATCCACAACTTGTGGCAGGTGATGTGGCTGGTGACGTGGCAAGTGGACAATCCACAACTTGTGGCAGGTGGCATGGCAGGTGACATGGAAAGTGGACAATCCACATCTTGTGGCAAGTGACGTGGCAGGTGATGTGGCAAGTGACGTGGCAAGTGGACAATCCACAACTTGTGGCAGGTGATGTGGCAAGTGACGTGGCAGGTGATGTGGACAATCCCTAACTTGTGGCAGGTGACGTGGCAAGTGACGTGGCAAGTGGACAATCCACAACTTGTGGCAGGTGACGTGGCAGGTGACGTGGCAGGTGACGTGGAAAGTGGACAATCCACTTGTGGCAGGTGACGTGGCAGGGGACATGGCAAGGGACGTGGCAAGTGGACAATCCACAACTTGTGCCAGGTGATGTGGCAAGTGATGTGGCAAGTGGACAATCCACTTGTGGCAGGTGACGTGGCAGGGGACGTGGCAAGGGACGTGGCAAGTGGACAATCCACAACTTGTGGCAGGTGACGTGGCAGGTGATGTGGCAAGTGATGTGGCAGGTGATGTGACAAGTGGACAATCCACATCTTGTGGCAAGTGACGTGGCAGGTGACGTGGCAAGTGACGTGGCAAGTGAAAAATCCAAAACTTGTGGCAGGTGACGTGGCAGGTGACGTGGCAGGTGACGTGGCAAGTGACGTGGCAAGTGGACAATCCACATCTCGTGGCAAGTGACGTGGAAGGTGATGTGGCAAGTGACGTGGCAAGTGGACAATTCACAACTTGTGGCAGGTGACGTGGCAGGTGATGTGGCAAGTGATGTGGCAGGTGATGTGACAAGTGGACAATCCACATCTTGTGGCAAGTTACGTGGCAGCTGACGTGGCAAGTGACGTGGCAAGTGGACAATCCAAAACTTGTGGCAGGTGATGTGGCAAGTGACGTGACAGGTGATGTGGCAAGTGACGTGGCAAGTGGACAATCCACAACTTGTGGCAGGTGATGTGGCTGGTGACGTGGCAAGTGGACAATCCACAACTTGTGGCAGGTGATGTGGCAAGTGACGTGGCAGGTGATGTGGCAAGTGACGTGGCAAGTGGACAATCCACAACTTGTGGCAGGTGATGTGGCTGGTGACGTGGCAAGTGGACAATCCACAACTTGTGGCAGGTGGCATGGCAGGTGACATGGAAAGTGGACAATCCACATCTTGTGGCAAGTGACGTGGCAGGTGATGTGGCAAGTGACGTGGCAAGTGGACAATCCACAACTTGTGGCAGGTGATGTGGCAAGTGACGTGGCAGGTGATGTGGACAATCCCCAACTTGTGGCAGGTGACGTGGCAAGTGACGTGGCAAGTGGACAATCCACAACTTGTGGCAGGTGACGTGGCAGGTGATGTGGCAAGTGGACAATCCACAACTTGTGGCAGGTGACGTGGCAAGTGACGTGGCAGGTGATGTGGCAAGTGACGTGGCAAGTAGACAATCCACAACTTGTGGCAGGTGATGTGGCAAGTGACATGGCAGGTGATGTGGCAAGTCACGTGGCAAGTGGACAATCCACAACTTGTGGCAGGTGATGTGGCTGGTGACATGGCAAGTGGACAATCCACAGCTTGTGGCAGGTGGCATGGCAGATGACGTGGAAAGTGGACAATCCACATCTCGTGGCAAGAGATGTGGCAGGTGATGTGGCAAGTGACGTGGCAAGTGGACAATCCACAACTTGTGGCAGGTGATGTGGCAAGTGGACAATCCCCAACTTGTGGCAAGTGACGTGGCAAGTGACGTGGCAAGTGGACAATCCAAAACTTGTGGCAGGTGACGTGGCAAGTGACGTGGCAGGTGATGTGGCAAGTGACGTGGCAAGTAGACAATCCACAACTTGTGGCAGGTGATGTGGCAAGTGACGTGGCAGGTGATGTGGCAAGTCACGTGGCAAGTGGACAATCCACAACTTGTGGCAGGTGATGTGGCTGGTGACGTGGCAAGTGGACAATCCACAACTTGTGGCAGGTGGCATGGCAGGTGACATGGAAAGTGGAAAATCCACATCTTGTGGCAAGTGACGTGGCAGGTGAGGTGGCAAGTGACGTGGCAAGTGGACAATCCACAACTTGTGGCAGGTGATGTGGCAAGTGACGTGGCAGGTGATGTGGACAATCCCCAACTTGTGGCAGGTGACGTGGCAAGTGACGTGGCAAGTGGACAATCCACAACTTGTGGCAGGTGACGTGGCAGGTGATGTGGCAAGTGGACAATCCACAACTTGTGGCAGGTGACGTGGCAAGTGACATGGCAGGTGATGTGGCAAGTGACGTAGCAAGTAGACAATCCACAACTTGTGGCAGGTGATGTGGCAAGTGACGTGGCAGGTGATGTGGCAAGTCACGTGGCAAGTGGACAATCCACAACTTGTGGCAGGTGATGTGGCTGGTGACGTGGCAAGTGGACAATCCACAGCTTGTGGCAGCTGGCATGGCAGATGACGTGGAAAGTGGACAATCCACATCTCGTGGCAAGTGACGTGGCAGGTGATGTGGCAAGTGACGTGGCAAGTGGACAATCCACAACTTGTGGCAGGTGATGTGGCAAGTGGACAATCCCCAACTTGTGGCAAGTGACGTGGCAAGTGACGTGGCAAGTGGACAATCCAAAACTTGTGGCAGGTGACGTGGCAAGTGACATGGCAGGTGATGTGGCAAGTCACGTGGCAAGTGGACAATCCACAACTTGTGGCAGGTGACGTGGCAAGTGACGTGGCAGGTGATGTGGCAAGTGACGTGGCAAGTAGACAATCCACAACTTGTGGCAGGTGATGTGGCAAGTGACGTGGCAGGTGATGTGGCAAGTCACGTGGCAAGTGGACAATCCACAACTTGTGGCAGGTGATGTAGCTGGTGACATGGTAAGTGGACAATCCACAGCTTGTGGCAGGTGGCATGGCAGATGACGTGGAAAGTGGACAATCCACATCTCGTGGCAAGTGACGTGGCAGGTGATGTGGCAAGTGACGTGGCAAGTGGACAATCCACAACTTGTGGCAGGTGATGTGGCAAGTGGACAATCCCCAACTTGTGGCAAGTGACGTGGCAAGTGACGTGGCAAGTGGACAATCCAAAACTTGTGGCAGGTGACGTGGCAAGTGACGTGGCAGGTGATGTGGCAAGTCACGTGGCAAGTGGACAATCCACAACTTGTGGCAGGTGACGTGGCAGTTGGACAATCCACAACTTGTGGCAGATGACATGGCAAGTGACGTGGCAGGTGATGTGGCAAGTCACGTGGCAAGTGGACAATCCACAACTTGTGGCAGGTGCCGTGGCAAGTGACACGCTAAATACAAGTACACTGCAGCTCTCACAGCTGCTGCTACTCACTCTGGTCTCACAAAATTGCTGAAATAGTTAATTTTTGAGCTGGGGAGGGTCTATGATGTTAGCTTAACTAAACGCTTCTAGACGCAAACGCGGTAAAACGCGGTAAAACGCCGCTAAATCGCGGTAAAAATCGCGGCAAAACGTGCGTTTCTAAACGCCGGTTTCAACATGTGTCCAGCAGCGTTTGCATCTGTGTCTCGTGTGCATGAAGCCTAAATGGTCTGCTCTCAACAATACGTCTTTTAAATCATGAGGATTTGGCGTACCGTAACTAATATGATATTTTGGTTGATATCTTCATGCAAAGCATCTAGAAACATACTCATATGTATCAAGCCACCACACTCAAATGCAAGATTATTACCAACCAATAATTCCATAATGGTATCTAACCTGTGTGACAATTCATAGGGAGATTCATTTTGCATTTGTTGGATCTTCCCATGAATAGTAACATCAGAATGTACACCATACAAAACACACACTAATTCCAGTAATATGTCCCTTGTCCTCAGAGGCTGAATACAGATCTGTTTAATTCTCACCCAAAGTCCACTTCCTATAGAATGTTGCAAAACTCTTTCTAAGTCAGATGGGTTTAGATTGTACACATGTCTGACATTCTGCAAGTCACAAAACCATTTTAAAAAATCTGTTCAAATCATGACAAGGAATCATTCCTATTTCTTTTAGAATTGCATCTAATTCTTTTGGTTTCAAAGACTTCATTACAAGCTGAATTTCACCTGTATTATTATTATTATTATAATAAATTGTGGGGGTCACAGTGGGTGCGGCTGGTAATGAATTATCAGATTTAATATGAGGTTCTGTTTCATTTGATAGAAAGTTTGTGTTTGTATTTTGCTGCAGATTGTTGAATCCAAGATTTGATGCATATCTGCATTGCTGAGATCTCTTCTCAAATTCCATAATTCTTAATTTCAATCTCTCATTTTCCTCTGATAATTCATCACAACGTTTTGATTTCTCAAGCAAAGCTCCCCCAATGGTAACTGCATGCAATTTTAAATTTACTGTCTCAGTGTCTGATTGGTTTTGTAACCTCTCACAAACATTGTTGCTATTAGCAGCTGCATTCTGTAACTGGGTAATTTCCTCAACCTTATCCTTCAAGGAACTTTCCATGGTTAAACAGCAAGATAATAAGCCCTGCACAATACAACCTTTTCTTTTACTTTCTGAAATGTTGCTATCAAAAAAAAAAATATTTTTCTCTAAAAATTCCTTCATCACAGTCCACGTCTGCTTACATTTTTCTGGAATTTCATAAGGACCGCCATGACGCTTAATACATTTTAATACCCATCTGTTAACTTTATCATCACTGACACTAGCTTCACACTGAGTAAGCATTTTGACTATATTACTAATAATTAAAAAAAAAGGAAATATTTTACTCACAGCATTAGTTACTCCTTCAGCCTCCAGTTCAGGTTTTCTGGTACACGACACAGTCCTTTTGTTGTTGTTTCCAGTCTCCAGAGAATAATTCTGGGGTTCCAAACTTCTTTAATTTTGTAGATCAGCCTCACAACCAGACATTAGAGTCACAGCACAGGTCTCCATCAGACTTCCGTCCACCTCACAGGATTGTTGTCACCACGACTTCTGTTAGTAAGTCCTGAAAATGCTCTTCTGGTCACTTGAACGGCACCAATGTAGTGATATATTATATGTAGTTTATATCACCAATATCCGGGTCATGGCACCAATGTAGTGATATATTATAAGTGTAGTGGGTAAATGATTAGTAGTTATTATAGATACTCTTCCGCAGCAACCCAATTCTTCCAGAGAGATGCACTTTATTGACTTCCAACACAAAACAAAGTCTTGCAACAGATGACAAAATCCAACAGAGTAAATCTTACCAATCTAGTAAATATTCAGAGCCCCATGTTTCCTCAGACCTTGGTGCCTTCATGACCACACACCCAGACAAGACTGACTGAATGCCAGCTTGAATGTCCTCTCAAGTACTGGTCTGACAAAATGTTTCCCATGAATACCTCCCTCCAATCTAATTACCATCAATAAATACTTCTTCTATGGTCCTACATCTTCCTTAAGTTAAAACAATGTATCCATTGAAATGTTCAATTAGCTCAACAGGCCATACCTCACACACCTAGGTAGACTTGCATAAGATTAACACATCAAAGGGTCTTCAGCTGTCCCTTTGATATGTTAAAATGCAGTTGGCTTGGACAACTCAAATGAATTTCTGGTCATTATGGTACTTTAATACAATATCCTACATGAATTGGCCAACATATTACAACAACTGCCAGCAGCACATCCTTTAACGTTGGTTCTCCTTCTGCAGGGGAAATCTGTACAGGAGCTGTTTTGGGCTTTCCAGCAGCTCCCGTATTTTTATTAGTTGTATTATTTGCTCCCACAGAGGTTGTTGGTGCATTTAACTACCCTTGACTCTTTCTGTCCATTGATGATTTCACTTGGAACGCCTGCCCCCCTTTAGTTGTTGTATGATATGTTGTATTTGGCTGCTATTGATGCCCCAGTTGTTACTGTGAGCTGAGACCCCTTCTCCTTATCCTTATCTTTAGCTGATCTCAGTGATTGTATCCCTACATTCTCCTGGCTGGCATGCTCATCCCCTCTCCTCCTTGCTGACATAATTCTGCTCTGGTAATACACCCACCTTAGGGGGAGGTTAAAATAAAATACATTTCAGGGAATCCACTAGTTCTCCTGGATCAGGAATCACTGACAAAGTCTGACAAAGTCTGACAGAGGGCAGAAAGACAGACAGCTCCTGTGTCTTCTTTTTATTTCCCCTTTAACCTGGCCAGTAACAGTCCTTTGCTTACAAGTTACAGATATATTTACAGGTAGCAGAAATATCTATGTATTTATGTGCAACATGCAGCATACAGAGCGGTGCCTCCTCATCTTCTCCACGCGGGCAGTGACCTCCTCATAAGCAACCAGGATATCCCTCAGGGCTCCCCCCTCCGATACTGTGTCACCGGTGTCTGGCTAGCTGGTATCTGGCTGCAGCGTTCATTGCTCCTCTCTGGGCCCCTCTGTGCTCCTGTGTCTCTGCTCCCCTGCCTCTCACTGCCAAGATCTCGCGAGACTTCGCGGCATCTCTGGGATTTTCCGTCACCAACCGCCGCCAGGAGCTGCCGAACACCCGAAGTCTCCTCCGTCTAGGACACAGGCCATCACCCCCTCCAGGCACCAAAAGCTGTCCGTGCTCACTCCAGGGAGTGTGAAGTTTTTAATGGCAGCCGCTTTTCAACCGGGGACACATAGGGCATACACCGCCACTGTTACCCATGCATTGGAGCGTGGTGAGAGCACACACCTCTCTCACTCCTCACACACCACCGCCATCACCATCTGGCCACGCCCCGTACATAATATAACTGGGTACTAACATTTATAGGTAAAGTTGATCCAGGGAAAGTTCGATTGCCTCTCAGGGGATCAGGAAGGAATTTTTTTCCCCTGCTTTAGCAAATTGGATCATGCTCTGCTGGGGTTTTTTGCCTTCCTCTGGATCAACTGTAGATATAGAATTGGGTATATGGGATTGTATGATATTATTATTTATTTATTTTTTGTGGTTGAACTGGATGGCCTTGTGTCTTTTTTCAACCTGACTAACTATGTAGCTATGTAAGTGCTTGCAGATTATAAAGGAAGAAGGTCGGCAACAGTGCAGGAAAGGGAGGGTTTCTTATATGTAAGCATAGGGAATATATTATTGTGATCAATGTAATTGGTAATTACAGAGATCACAAGGCACAGAGTGCCTGACTTTGCATTTTGCCTGTGGTCTGAGTCTAATGAGGGCTTGATCACGGGTCTTCAAAGGGCACCCTAGCCACCTGTGCATGTTTTCTGCAGCACCATTGATTAATGGCGCTCCAGAAAACGGATTTCACCTTTCTGCACTTTTTTTTTACAATGTGACAGTATCAACATGGTTAAAAGTGAATCCCAGGTATTTTTACATAGGTACAGTGCCTTGAAATACAGTGCCTTGAAAAAGTTTTCGTAAACCTTGAAATTTCCACATTCTATTACAACCAAAAACATACATTTATCTTATTGGGATTTTTTGTTTTAGACCAACATAAAGTGACACATAATTGTGAAGTGTAAGGAAAATGATAAATGGTTTTCAGCATTTTTTAATAATAAATATGTGAAATGTGTGCATTTTTATTCAGTCAATACTTTGTGGAACCTCCTTTTGCTGCAATAACAGCTGCAAGTCTTAAGTATGGCTTTGCACATGTAGAGTGACATTTTTATCTATTCTTCTTTGCAAAATAGCTCAAGCTCTGCCAGATTGGATGTAGAGCATCTGTAAACAGCAATTTTCAAGTCTTGCCACAGATTCTCAATTAGATTTACAGTGCCTTACGAAAGTATTTGGCCCCCTTGAACTTTTCAACCTTTTGCCACATTTCAGGCTTCAAACATAAAGATATAAAATGTTTATTTTTTGTGAAGAATCACCAACAAGTGGGACACAATTGTGAAGTGGAACGAAAACTATTGGATTTTTGAAACTTTTTTAACTAATAAAAAAATGAAAAGTGGGGCGTACAAAATTATTCGGCCCCCTTGCGTTAATACTTTGTAGAGCCACCTTTTGCTGCGATTACAGCTGCAAGTCGCTTGGGGTATGTCTCTATCAGTTTTGCACATCGAGAGACTGAAATTCTTGCCCATTCTTCCTTGCAAAACCGCTTGAGCTCAGTGAGGTTGGATAGAGAGCGTTTGTGAACAGCAGTTTTCAGCTCTTTCCACAGATTCTCGATTGGATTCAGGTCTGGACTTTGACTTGGCCATTCTAACACCTGGATACGTTTATTTGTGAACCATTCCTTTGTAGATTTTGCTGTATGTTTGGGATCATTCTCTTGTTGGAAGATAAATCTCTGTCCCAGTTTCAGGTCTTTTTCAGACTCCAACAGGTTTTCATCCAGAATGGTCCTGTATTTGGCTGCATCCATCTTCCCCTCAATTTTAACCATCTTCCCTGTCACTGCTGAAGAAAAGCAGGCCCAAACCATGATGCTGTCACCACCATGTTTGACAGTGGAGATGGTGTGTAGGGTGATGAGCTGTGTTGCTTTTACGCCAAACATATCGTTTTGCATTGTGGGCAAAAAGTTAGATTTTGGTTTCCCAGGTGGCTTGTGGCAAACTTTAGACGAGACTTTTTATGGATATCTTTAAGAAATGGCTTTCTTCTTGCCACTCTTCCATAAAGGCCAGATTTGTGCAGTGTACGACTGATTGTTGTCCTGTGGACAGACTCTCCCACCTCAGTTGTAGTTCTCTGCAGTTGATCCAGAGTGATCATGGGCCTCTTGGCTGAATCTCTGATCAGTCTTCTCCTTGTCTGAGCTGAAAGTTTAGAGGGACGGCCAGGTCTTGGTAGATTTGCAGTGGTCTGATACTCCTTCCATTTCAAAATGATTGCTTGCACAGTGCTCCTTGGGATGTTTAAAGCTTGGGAAATCTTTTTGTATCCAAATCCGGCTTTAAACTTCTCCACAACAGTATGTGGTGTGTTCCTTGGTCTTCATGATGCTCTCTGCGCTTTCAACAGAACCCTGAGACTATCACAGAGCATGTGCATTTATACAGAGACTTGATTACACACAGGTGGATTCTATTTATCACCATCAGTCATTTAGGACAACATTGGATCATTCAGAGATCCTCGCTGAACTTCTGGAGTGAGTTTGCTGCACTGAAAGTAAAGGGGCCGAATAATTTTGCACGCACCACTTTTCAGTTTTTTATTTGCTAAAAAAGTTTAAAATATCCAATAGATTTCGTTCCACTTCACAATTGTGTCCCACTTGTTGGTGATTCTTCACAAAAAATAAAAATTTTATATCTTTATGTTTGAAGCCTGAAATAGATTTCGTTCCACTTCACAATTGTGTCCCACTTGTTGGTGATTCTTCACAAAAGATTTTAATTTTATATCTTTATGTTTGAAGCCTGAAATGTGGAAAAAGGTTGAAAAGTTCAAGGGGGCCGAATATTTTCGCAAGGCACTGTAGGTCTGGACTTTGATGTGGCCATTCTAGCATGAATATGATTTAATCTAAACCATTCCATTGTAGCTCTGGCTGTATGTTTAGGGTCGTTGTCCTGCTGGAAGGTGTCTCAAGTCTTTTGCAGACTCTAATGCCCCATACACACTATCAGTTTTTCTGCTGAGTTTTTCTTTCAGATTTACCAAAACCATATAATATGAGGTCACACCTTAGGAGTTTCAATTTGTATGCAATCAGGCAGGCCCTTGCACTACATGGTTTTGGTAAACCTGAAAGTAAAACTCAGCAGAAAAACTGATAGCGTGTATGGGGCTTAACAGGTTTTCTTCTAAGATTGCCCTGTATTTGGCTCCATCCATCTTACCGTCAGCTCTGACCAGTTTCCACGTCCCTGCTGAAGAAAAACATCCCCACAACGTGATGCTGCCACCAGCATGTTTCACGGTGGGGATAGTGTGTTCAGGGTGATGTGCAATGTTAGTTTTCCACCACACATAGCAATGGATGGGGCCCTTGGTTTGTGGGCTCCTTGAGGGTAGGGACTGATGTGAGTGTGCAATGTACAGGGATAGGGACAATTGTAGACACTCACTCAGGTTGAACTGGATGGACTGGTGTCTTTATTCAACCTTACTATGTAACTATGTAACATGTTTGCCGTGTCCCCAACATGGCTTCTCACAAACTGCAAATGGGACTTCTTATGGATTTCTTTCAACAATGGCTTTCTTCTTGCCACTCTTCCATAAAGGCCAGATTTGTGGCGTGTACGACTAATAGTTGTCCTGTGGACAGATTCTCCCACCGGAGCTGTGGATCTCTGCAGCTCCTCCAGAGTTACCATGGTCCTCTTGGCTGCTTCTCTGGTTAATTCTCTCCTTGCCAGGCCTGTCAGTGTAGGTGGACAGCCATATTTTGGTAGGTTTACAGTTGTGGCATACTCTTTCCATTATCGGCTGATGGATTGAACAGTGCTCTGTGAGTTGTTCAAAGCTTGGGATATTTTCTCTTTCGTTCACTGACTGACACAGCTCCATTAATCTTGACCCTGGGAGCTTTACAGTTCCACCCAGGGGGCGGTCCCTCCAGTAATAACCCCTCAGCGTGCTTCCTGCAGCTCAGTTTTTTCCTGCCTAGTAAAGGAGATAGACCTAGGATCCCTGTGGGACCATCGGTCCTGGGAATTTTTTTTGCTGAAGCTTGCCTTTTGCTCAAGATTTTAAGATCCTGTGACCTGCTATAAACAGCTGGCTGGGTGACATGCTGGATAATCTAGATCCTTGTAGTCTCCCCAGCCTTGCCATCAAGTGTGTGCAGACCCTAGCTACGCGCTGGGTCGGCAACAACATACCCCTCAGGCTCCAGGGGCGGCCGGTGAGCCCAACACTCCAGGGCATACATATAACTGGACTCCTGATGTCTTTGTCACAGTGTGCGGTGGCCAGCAGCCACCCCGTACTGATTGGAGAGTTGGTCTGTGATGGAATGTCCCTAGCTTGTCCGGATGGTAAGTACAGCTCTCCCTGCCTCGGCGGGATTGAGCAGCTGGGCATTTCCTGGGAGGTCGATTAGGGGGTCCCTCTCCTCTCTCTTCTCTCCCTGTCCCTATTTTCCCTCCCTCCATGGGGGATGCTGCATGATGGGCTGCTGAGCGGTGTGTGTACCTGTAGCCAGGAGTCCCCCTGGGGGCTCTCCCCTTAGATGGGAGACTGCACTGGGTAGCTGGGTCCCTGGGTGTCTGTGGTCTCCCCGCTGGGTGTCTGGAGGTCTACATGTGCTGATCGCCGTAGTGCTGTTCTGCTGCCATTTTCTCTGTTCTTTCACTGTGTACAGTTGTTTGTTGGCCATTTTTGGTGTGCCTCAGTGGGAAGCATGGTCAGGGGCCATTTTTCTGTAGCTCGGTGGCCATTTTCTCTGTGATTATGTCCCTTATATAGGGCGACCAGCGGCCATTTTGTTGTAGTCTATCCCAGTTTTTATGCTCAGCGCTTGTCCCTGCTGCTCAGAACAGCGCGGTTTTTCACTCAGGACACCTGGGAGCTGATACTAGACACAGACACTTGTAACTGAACGGTGCAGCATTCGGTCGGGATGGTGAGTCCTGCGGTGGGGGCCCCTCAGTCTGCAGCAGCTAGGAGGGTGTCCTAAGTCCCCAAGGGTGGCAGACAGGGTGGGTCACTATGGCTTCAGAAACTGGTGCTTCTTCCCCAGAACTCCCTGGAGTTGCAACCGGCTCGTCTGCCAACAGTGCAGTGCCCTTGGACGCTTTGCTGGCGGTCTTTGAAACATTCGTTGCCAGGGTGGAGGCGGTGTGTGGGTGCAAAGGTGATAAAAAATGGCCCCTGCCCCCCTGTCCTCTGGGGAGAGCTCTGACCCAGACTCGGGTTCCACTGAGACCCTGCTCTGTTGCTTCAGATGACGCTGACCAGGACCGATCGGAGAGTGAGGATGAGTCCCCATCTGGGTCCGTGCAAGACAAAGCCCTAGTTGGAGCACTTATCACAGCTGTGCACGATAACCTGAAAATTCAGGATACAGCAGGTTCCTCTGCTGAAGTAGTGGTCCCTTTTGGGTCCCGTAAACCAACCCGTACACCTAAAGTGTTTTGGTATCTGACTTATTACGATAAGTTCATATACAAGGAATGGGGAAGAACGCAACGGACCTTCTTGGTCCCAAAAACAATGGCAGTGCGTTACCCCTTTGAGGAGAGCCCTCTTAAAAAATGGTTGGCTCCTCTGGTCATGGATCCCCCAGTATCCAGGTTAAATAAAGTAACCACGATCCCGGTAGAGGGGACTCCTGCATTTAAGGATCCTACTGACAGGAAGGCCGAGGCAGTGGCCTGTTCCTTGGTTATGGTTGTGGGGTCCACAATACGACCAGTACTGGCCACAGCACTTGTGTCGAAGACACTTACTGAATGGGCAAAACTTTTGCACCATGAATTGGAGAAGCAGCAGGCTACTCCTGCCTGCGTGGAACTAGCAGACCAGTTAGTGCATGGCCTTAAGTACGTTTGTGACGCGGCCCTGGATACGCTTCCTTTGCTCTCCAGGGCTTCAGTGTCCGCAGTGGTGCTGCAGCGCCTGATTTTGCTAAAATGCTGGTCTGCGGACCAGGCATCTAAAAAAAAGCCTTGGCGGATCTACCCTTCCTTGGTGAGCGGCTCTTTGGAGCCTCGTTGGATGACATTATTAAGAATGTCACAGGTGGCAAAAGTGCCTTGCTCCCACAGGCCAGGAAGACTAATGAGCCACGCCGCAGGCAAGGGACCTCATTTTCCGCTCAAGAGGCTTCTTCGTCCTTCCGTGACTTCGGCTAAATGCTCCCAGTCCGACAGGACGACCTCTGAGGGACAAAAGCTTCCCTGGAACCGCAAGCCTAACAAGCCTGTGAACAAAAGTGCTACCGCATGAAGGTTTGCCCCCGCCCGTCACACAGATGGGGGGTCACCTTAGGGAGTTTACAGCCCGGTGGGCCTCTCGGCTATCCGACCAATGGGTCTGCAAACTGATTTCCTCTGGCTACAAGATAAAGTTCCTCTCTTGGCCACGAGATTCTTCCCCTCCAGGACACCCTGACTCCCAACTCCCCGGGAGGCCCTAATGGGGGCGGTAAGGGACCTGCTAAGCCGCGGGGTGATAGTGCCTGTTCCGGAGTCGGAAAGGTTCCAGGGATTCTACTCCAATATGTTTGTAGTCCCCAAAAAGGAAGGGGTACGTCCAATCTTGGACCTAAAAGCCCTCAATTACTTTGTAAAAGTAAAGAGGTTCAGAATGGAATCAGTTTGCTCAGTGGTCGCTGCACTCCATCAAGGAAACTCCCTGGTGTCTTTGGACATCCAGGATGCATACCTGCACATACCCATATGCCTCAGGCATCAGTGGTTTCTGTGATTTGCAGTTGGGGAAGCCCTCTACCAGTTTGTGGCTCTCCCCTTTGGCTTGGCATCAGCACCACGAGTCTTTGCCAAGGGATTGGCTCCAATTTTGGCGTTGTTGCGACAATGCGGGATCGCGATTGTAGGTTACCTGGACGATCTCCTCCTGAGAGCAGCTTCCGCCTCAGAACTAAAGGAAGATGTGGCGATCACCATGCAAACCCTGCAGGAGTTTGGGTGGCTGTTGAACCTAAAAAAGTCGGTGCTCATACCGACTCAGAGCTTGGATTACCTAGGCTTATTGCTGGACTCCATGGAAGCGAGAGTTTTTCTCCCTTCAGACAAGCTGCAGACTCTCAGAGCCGTGGTAAAACTATTGATGAACTGCAGGTGGTCGTTGCTGCGCTTCTGCATGCGAGTCCTGGGCCTCATGGTGGCCTCCTTTGAGACGGTACCATATACACAGTTTCACACCAGAGTCTTGCAGAAGGAGATATTGACCAAATGGGACAAATCTCCGTTATTCCTGGATCGGCAGATTCGGGTGAGCCAGTCAGTCAGGGACTCCCTGCTCTGGTGGCTGAGGTCCCCGGCACTTCGGTCCGGGAAGTCGTTCCTACCTCTACATTCGACAATGATCACAACGGATGTCAGCCTGACTGGCTGGGGTCGAGTACTGGGAGTACAGTCGACCCAGGGCCTCTGGTCAAGGGAGGAATCCAAGTTGCCGATCAACGTGCTCGAGTTTCGAGCGATCAGGCTATGCCTCTCAACATGGTCGATGAGACTACGAGGGCTTCCGATCAGGATCCAGTCAGACAACGTAACGGCGGTGGCATATGTCAACCATCAAGGAGGAACAAGAAGCTTGGCTGCAGCACGGGAGGTCGCTCACAACCTTCAGTGGGCAGAGCGACATGTACCAACCTTGTCGGCCCGGACAAGTATAAAACTGGCAGATGGACTACCTAAGTCGCCAGATGCTGGACCCAGGAGAATGGGCGTTGCATCCGGAGGTGGTCAGGCTACTGTGCCTGCGGTGGGGCATACCAGACATTGATCTCCTGGCCTCCCGTCTCAATAGGAAGTTGCCGAGATTGGTATCCAGGACAAGAGTTTCTTGGGCGACGCGTCAGACACGCTGATGGCTCAGTACCGACTGATCTACGCCTTTCCTCAGCTAAAACTACTACCACATCTGTGGAGGCTGAGGGGATTCCAGTAATATTGATTGCCTCAGATTGGCCTCGGTCCCCCTGTTACGCCGACTTAGTACGCCTGTTTGCGGACGCTCCCAGGCGACTACCGTTACGAGAGGACCTTCTGTGTCAAGGTCCGATTCTCCATCCTGCTTTACCATTGCTGAGTTTAACGGCATGGCTGTTAAGTGCCAAGACTCGGCCGATTTCAACTATATTGAGAGCAAGAAAATCTTCTTGGAAGATATACCATTGTACCTGGAAGGCCCACATCTCCATGTGTGAGGAGAAAGGGTGGTGTCCGCACACCTATTCCGTTTCCAGGACCCTACTGTTTTTACAGCAAGGAGTAGACCAGAAATTGGCTTTAAGCTCCGTTAAGTGACAATATCAGCCTGGCTGTTTTTTTTCCAACGACCCCCTTTTATTCAAGGGGTCTGGCATCTAGTTCCTCCGGTGCATCCACCTTTAGCCCCGTTGGATCTGAACCTGGCGCTATCGGCACTTCAGAAACTGACGTTTGAGAACATCCGGGAAATTCCCTTGTTGAATCTTTCGCAGAAAGTGGTCTTCCTAGTGGCCATTACATTGGCCAGGAGGGTTTCGGAGCTGGCGGCCTTGTCTTGCAAGTCGCCCTATCTGGTTAACCATAAGGATAAGGTGGTGTTGCGTCCGCAACCTTCTTTTCTGCCGAAGGTGGTTTCAGCGTTTCACATCAATGAAGACGTGTTACCATCTCTGTGTCCTAAACTGACACATCTTAAGGAGGTGGCCCTTCATTCCCTGGATGTGGTCCAGGCTCTAAGGGTGTATTTGTCTGCCACGGCTCCCTTTCGGAAGTCAGACTCTCTGTTCATTTCAGTAACTGGTCTGAAAAAGGGTATGGCGGTCTTGTCTGCCACCATTTCTAGGTGGATCAGACAGATTGGGGTACAGGCCTACGCCTTGAAGGAGCAGGTGCCCCCCTTTCTTGTCATGGCCCATTCCACCAGGGCAGTTGGAACCTCTTGGGCTTTCCGACATCAAGCTTCAGTCGCTCAAGTGTGTAAGGTGGCAATTTCGTTGTCCATTCACACTTTTACCAAATTCTACAAAGTGGATGTAAGCGCATTGTCTGCCGCCTGATTTGGCCACAAAGTTTTGCAGGCGGCCGTGTAATGTTGCAATTCTGCACTCTTTACTCTGTTTTTAAAAATACAGTTACTTTTGAGTATAATGCACTGTTGCATTGTTGACTGCAAGTTCTGATGCGGCTAGATAAGGTGGTGACTCCCCTGTTAGGGAGCACTTCTGGTTGTGAGTGAAGTTTTTAATGTCTGCTCCCACACCTCGTTTTGACACTGCTTGGGGACGTCCCTATGGTCAAGATTAATGGAGCGGTGTCAGTCAATGAACGAAAGAGAAAATTGAATTTTTCTACTCACCCTAAAACCCTTTTCTGTGAAGTTCAATGACTGACACAGCACCCTCCCCTCCTATTGGTTTACGTTCTACTGCTTGTTGACGTACTGAGCTGCAGAAAGCAGGCTGAGGGGTTATTACTGGAGGGACCGCCCCTGGACGGAACTGTAAAGTTCTGTTTTATCACATGTATAACATGATTCAAAAACTAGGAAGGGAAATAGGGATTTTGACGGTGCAGGCGTTAACTAGATCATAATAGACATTATTGAACTGATTACAAAATGATATTACAAATATTTATTTAGTTCAAAGTTAAAATTCATTAACAATTTCATTAATGAGATATAAAAACAAACAGTGGACAGTGCAATGCAGTGGTTGTTCTCATTAAACACACATTATCCCAACATGTTTCACAGAGATATTTGCTTCTTCAGGGGATGTGTGGATATTTCAAAAAGATCTACATCAAAAATATAAAATGACATAGTAACAAAATATTGTCATAAACACAATGAATAAAGATACATGTGCAGACTTGAGAGAGGGAAGAAAAAAAAGGGGCTTTTCTGCATTCTGGACCCACCTTTAGGCACTACCAAGATGATATTATAGGGAATTTGTCCACCTCAACAGTCACCCACAGCCATGTTGGATCACAGGGGGCTAAAATACCGGCCAAGAACTATTGAATAATAAGGAATTGAAATAGTTTGTTTGAGAAAAATGGGTAAGTATAAGTAAATAAGTAAAAAATAAAAGGTTGCTAAAATAGAGCAGCCTAAGGGGGGTAAAGACCCTCCCAAATAAGGTAATACCATACTTAAAATGCAAAGATACAAAATTACTATTAAATACTTACATTGATTAAAAAAAGTTGTTGGAATATTAGCAATCGCTTATATTTTTTCAAAAATGCTCGTCTACCAAAAAGGACACCAGCTGTACAAAGACTAAAATGAAAAAATATTTTTTCTCAAGAAAGGGCAAAAATACTGTTAAATAAGTAATGAAGCGTAAACAAAGAGAGTGTATGAATAAATAAATGAGAGGGACGTGAATGGGTTAGGCCCCTCAAAAAGTAACATGCAGGGACAGTCAGTAATTAATGAAAATATAAATGAATAAATAATAGAATCCCATAGTGGTTTAACGAAACCTCATATGTGTAATACAACATAAAACTTGGTGGAAAAAATAAATAAAAAAAAGGAAATTAGGGATTGGTGGAAACACAAAAAATTAGAATTACAAGGAAAATTTAATTAGAGAGAGAAAAAGTGAAGCCATGCTAATAAGAGATCAAAACGATAGTGATAGAGAATAAATGAGAAAAATAACTTACTAGTAAATAGTAGAATCTTTGAGGATAAGCGTCACCCTTGGCTAAGGATAGCAAGGGATGACAGTGTGACGCCGGTCTTTTATATGCCCGCCATTGGGCCGGCGTCTTACGTCACCGGCTCCATGCGGACAGAAGAGCGCTAGTGCGCATGCTCGACATCAGGAAAAAGGCTGGTAAGCCTTCAAACCCCATAGTGCCTCAGGCCGGAAGAAAAAGAAGGGAGGAGGCAGTCACCAGCAACGCCGCAGACCTAACAAAAGAGCGGTGACGTGCAATACCGCAACCACCCAATCAATCCCCCAAACGGACATAGAGGAACAAGGGGAAGAGAGATGGAGCGACAGGAGGGGAGGGACGGCCAGAAATGACCGATCCCTCCCAACCAACCCAAGGGGAGGATCGCAGCACTAGAAAGGGGCAGCGGCACTCAAAGGTGCCTGTGCCCCCGGGCGTCCGTGCGATCCACAATGGTAGGGAAACCAGCAAGGTGGACAACCAAGGAGGGCCCCAGAAATGCAAAAAAAAACACTATAACGAAAAGATCTAAAAATGGCAACAAATCCCACCAGATCAGGAGAAGTCCCAAAATTAAAAAATACTCTCAAAACTGCACATTGCAATATTACATATGATATTTAATAGACATAGACAAAAAACAATGAGAAAAAATTATGAAATAAGTGAAATAAATAAATACAAAAAAAAAAACATATGATGGTCAAAGCTAGAGGACTGGGGGTGAAAAATCACAAAAAAGGTTTAAAGCTTAGGCTTTCATTAAAGCCAGGAAATACTGTGGCCTTAAGATTAAAAATCCATTCGGCTTCATGCTGGAGCAGAATATTATCAACACTGCCCCCTCTAAGATCCAAAGGGATATGTTCCAAAGCAGAAAACGTAATAAATTTAGGATTGAAAGAATGGAAAAGACCAACATGATGACTGATGGTGGTTTCCATTTTCTTTTTAATAAAAGGTTTAATATGGTCTCTAATCCTAATACAAAATTGTCGCTTTGTTTTGCCTACATAAAATCCTCCACAAAGACAGTGGGCGAGATAAATTACGCCCCGTGTTTGACATGTAACTTGGTGTGTGATGTAGTGCCATTTGGCAGTTTGAATTTTGAATGGGAATTAACATAGCAGCAAACATCGCAGTTTCCACACGGAAAAGTACCATTAGTGACAGTTCTAATGTTTGAGTTTATTTTTTCAAAATGGCTGTGTACCAGTTTATCTTTAAGGGACGGGACCTTTTTAAAGGTGACTTCAGGGAATTCTTTGATGTATTTCTTAGTAATAGGATCGGCCAGTAAAAGTGGCCAAAATTTGTGTAAGATTTCTTTAAACTTTTGATGTTGATTTGAATATCGGGTAATTATTCTTACCGATTCATTTGTATTGGAGCGTCGAGTGGAAAACATAAGAGATGATCTAGTTTTAGGTTTGACATGATTGTATGCTCGTTTCAAGCATTTTTTTTTTTCATAGCCTCTTGTTCTCAATCTCCGATACAGATCATTAGCTGCTAAATGAAAACCTGAATTTTTACTGCAATTTCGCTTTAAGCATAAATATTGACTATAAGGGATACTATTAACAAGAGGGATGAAAGCTTGTAGCATGTAGGACTGTATTTCCAGCAGAGGGTTTCCTAAATAGGAAAGAGCTAAGTCTGCCATCACCATCCAAAGAAACTGTTAAATCCAATAAATCTACTTTAAGTTGGCTGTATTGCATGGTAAATTTTAAATTAAAATTGTTACTAGAAATCAATTCAAAGAAATTATTTAGTTTAGTATAACATGTTCTGCCTAGTCCTCTCCTGAAGGTGGCGTAATAACCTTATGGTCAAGATTAATGGAGCTGTTTCAGTCACTAAACTTCAGGAAAAAGGATTTTACTGTGCGTACAAAAATCCTATTTTTGTATACTCTAACCCTGCTTTAAACTTCTCCACAACTTTATTCCCAACCTGTCTGGTGTGTTCCTTGGCCTTGATGATGCTGTTTGTTCACTAATGTTCTCTAACAATCCTCTGGGGGCTTCACAGAACAGCTGTATTTATACTGGGATTAAAATTACATGAAGGTGGACTCTATTTACTAATTAGGTGACTCCTGAAGGCAATTGGTTCCACTAGATTTTAGTTAGGGGTATCAGAGTAAAGGGGGCTGAATACAAATGCGCGCCACACTTTTTAGATATTTTTTTGTCTAGAAATTTCAAAATCATTTATCATTTTCCTTCTACTTCACAATTATGTGCCACTTTGTGTTGTCCTATCACAAAAAATTCCAATAAAATATGTTAACATTTTTGGTTGTAATGTGACAAAATGTGGAAAATTTCAAGGGGTATGAATACTTTTTCAAGACACTGTACGTTGGTCTAGCCTGGACCAATGTAAGTACATACAGTATGCCATACCTGTGGAATCCCTGCAGAAGCTGGAAATTACTGTAGTGGGCACAGCTACTACAGTGATCTACGCTAGGTTCTGGGTCCCATGCCAAGTGGCCGCACTTCTGCATTGTAAACATGAGAGCTTGATCGCACGGTGCAAGTGCCATTCAGGCAACATTTTACTTAATCCTCTGATTGGGTGCGGTGAAGATGTGGGGCAGTGATGTCATAATTTCTACCTCGTCCAATCAGAGAATACTTTGCATTCATTGAGAAAATTAAAATGTCCTTGGAATAGCACCCATGCTAAGTGAGCGATCTCTTTGGTTCAATAAGCGGCTGTTCTGCCATTCGGCAGGGGACCCATAAGCTAGTGGAGATCAATATAGTAGCAGTGCCTACTACAGTGATTTTCAGCTTCTGGGTGGATCCCACACATATGGCTCATCTCAACTGACCCCTCACACAACTTGGCGAACTCAGCAGGCAATGCCTCACACATAGATTGGCACAGAAGGGGATCTGGGGACCACTATGGTACCCTTAGAGACAGTCTTAGCGCTAGTCCCAAAGTTTAACACATCCAACATCTCACTGAAAGCGTGGGAAGAGAGTTAGCTATCAATTCACTGGAGGATGATGCTCGTCCCACTAGTATGGTACTGCAGAAGGAGGAAAAGGCTAGCTTTGAGCAAATAGTGGTGTGGCTGGAACGCCTATTTGCGGAGAATGTCACTCTAAGTTGAGACGCATATTTTTCATTCACAGACAGCAAGAGGGTAAGAGTCTCACTCACCATGGGGTTTATTTACTAAAACTGGAGAGTGAAAATCTCATGCAGCTATGTATTGTAGCCAATCCCCTTCTAATTTCAGCTTGTTCAATTAAGCTTTGACAATAAAACCTCAAAGCTGATTGGTTTCTATGCAGAGCTGCACCACATTTTGCACTCTCCATTTTTAGTAAATCAACTTTTTACCTTTGTACTGCAGAAATTATCAGGGATGTGCTGATTTAGGCACTCCAGGTAGACTATTAGGGGTGGTTTGGGGGAAGGACGGGGAAGCTACTTTAGTGGTGATAAAGAAAAGTGAGGCCTAAAGCCCCATACACACTATCAGTTTTTCTGTTGAGTTTTTCCTTCAGATTTACCAAAACCATATAATATGAGGTCAAACCTTAAGCGTTTCAATGTGTGTGCAAATAGGGCAGGCCCTTGCACTACATGGTTTTGGTAAACCTGAAGGAAAAACTCAGCAGAAAAACTGATAGTGTGTATGGGGCTTTAGAGAACCTTAAAGGCCTTATAGAACAGGCTCTGACTCCTTTCACTTTGTCGGCGTTGCAGACTGTTATATAGGAAATTACACAGAATAAGGCCTCCAAGTGACAAGAGATGACTACGGTCAAGCAGGAGATAGCCCAGTTTATAAAGGTAGGAACCTTTTTCAAAGGGATCCTGACAAAGATCAGAGGTGCTGGCAGTGTGGGTGCCTTGAGCATCTAGACAGAAATGATCACTTTGAGAATAAGGGCATCCCCCATCAGCAGTTAAAGCAGTTGTAAACAGTGGATGTTCAAAAAATAAAAACCTGCAAGGTAATGACATAATGTGCTAGTATACATCGCATCACATACTAGCACGTTATGAAATATTCACCCTGGAAGGAAGCCCTCCAGCGCTGTAAAGTCGCTGTTGAGGGCTGATATGCTCGCCCTGTCTTTCTTCCGGGGTTTGCGAGCATCGGCTGTGATTGTCCGGAGCTGCGATGATGTCACTCCTGCACATGTGCTTGGGAGCCCTTGGTTCCGGCACAAAGCTCTGATGTTTCAGCAAGGTATGATGTCACTGACTGCATTCAGGGTAAATATCTCCTAAAGGGAGATAGTGTCTTATTATAGGCTTACCTGTAGGTAAAAATGTCCAAGCAGGGTTTACAACCACTTTAAACTAAAGGTTCCATGGGGGGAGGGACAATCTCCAGGAACTTTCCACAAATGTCTGTTCCATGATTCAATGGTGCTCCAAGCCCACCTTAGTAAATGGGCAGCAGATCCATTGTCTTATAGATACAGGGTTTAAAGTTACCACTATGGAGTATGTCTCTTATCTGCATCGGTTCAGGGTCCGGAGACAGCTGGTTGTCCTTGAAAGAGGCCAATAACTTACCTATTGTGGTAGAAGGGGACACTTGGTGATGATGCAAGTATTCAACCAGGTGGTAGAGCGGGTAGGGGTAGTAGTCACCTGCAGTTTGGTGGTCTCTGCTGTACCCAAAGTACTGGGTATGAATGTCCTCAAGGACTTATCACAAATGACAGAAAGGGAGAGGCTATGTGGCCATATTAAGGGGTGTGACCATCAGGCAGTCTAGCTATATGTAATTTGTAAAAGAATATTTAGTGGGAAAAAAAAGAAAATATACGCGCCCCTTTTCCTTCTTACACCACCACTGCACCCATACAATGATAAAGACAATATGTGTAAAATACACCTCTAGCTGCTACTTAGAAATAAAATGTATATATGTGATTCCAAATGAGTGAAATAGTAGTGCTTATATTCAAACAGTTAAATGAATACACCTAAAAATATATATAACAATCACCCCGTGACAGAAGTGATCAATGTGATATAAATAATAATGTCCATAATGTTCAGATCCAAACTCAAGTCAAGTGATTACACTTAAAAATAAACAAAAAATCTTCTTAAAGTGACTTGAAACAATCTTCCACCACACCATATGTGTCCAGTGCCTCCACTCCCTTAAGAAATGCACTCACCAATAGATCATGCCTTACACTCTCATGCTCAGCAATATCAATTAATAACCCCCTGGGGTATCAAACAAATCCAACGGTGTTCATTAGCACTCCACATGTAAAGATAAAAAGTGCTTCCAATAGTGACGTATAGTAAAACTATTTATTTAAAACAGCACACGAAATCTTCAATTTTTGTACTTACACCCTTCACAGAAAACAAAGGCACTTCAACATAAACTTTCCAAAATGGGGAGCTTGCAGTGGTAACACGATGTAGTGCGGTCTCGGCGGACCCTGAATAAACCTATAAGTCTCACCCTCCACTCTCTTCTCCACTCCAAAGTCACCGCACACTCAGTGGCCGGTGTATCTGAACGTCAAACAATCCTGATGATTAAGTCGTATTGACGAAACATGTCTGGGCGTGGTTACACGGCAACCATCAGGATTGTTTGACGCAATGACTTTGGAGTGGAGAGGAGAGCGAGCAGAGTGGAGGGTGAGACTTATAGGTTTATTCTGGGTCCGCTGAGACCATACTACATCGCGTTACCACTGCAAGCTCCCCATTTTGGAAAGTTTACATACAAACTATAATTATGGGAAAACAATACTAGACTGACAGATATGGATAAAACAGGTGCACACTACCTAAACTTCCTAGCGAATTAGCATGAACAATGGTCTGTGTACAATAGGAGCATGCTAAAGTTTCTTTACCCAGGTTATAGGATCCCAGGCTCTACTATGGGCAATAGCAGGAAATCAGACACTAGCATCATCCTCAGGTGAAGTTTATTCTGGCACAGAATTTTCTTGTTATGTCATTATGGAGTTCTCCTTTCTTTCTATGTTGCTGGCCTTTTATTTGGAAAAGTTATACCATCCCCACATGGGTGTGGCCCCTTTCTTGCTACCGCCTTTACGTTAACTTTCTATGGGTAAAAGATTTCCCAATTCAACCTCTAGTTGGCACCATTGTATCATGCATATCATAGATCATATATGTCAAAAGGTCTAACTATTGTTAACCATTATTATATAGTGTTTTTTATAACAAAGTTTGACCACAACATTTGTAAAAACAATAGAAGTAGAGATGACTGCTTATGCAAACATTCCAATGGCATCTGTTTCCACTCAAAGAAATCTGAACAAACGGAGTCTGAGAAAGTCTCAAAACTATATTACAAATATATACTGATGCAACACATACCACTCTTGATTTTCAAGGAGTGGAAGAAGTGGTGGCGTGACATCAGCGTATAACACAGCCTGATGCATTTCATTCCAAAGCATGACTTCAGGGAACTCTAGTAAGCCAGTAAGTTACTAGAGTCCCTTGAAGACATACCCTGTTTCCCCGAAAATAAGACCTAGCGTGATGTCGGTGATGGCTGCAATATAAGCCCTACCTCCCAAATAAGCCCTAGTTAACGTCCTTGTAGGTCTTATTTTCAGGGTAGGGCTTATTTATGGGGATACAGGGTAGGGCTTATTTGAGGGGTAGGGCTTATATTGCAGCCATCACCGACAATCATGCTTTTCAGGGAAACAGGGTACATTGGCCCAAAACATGTTGTGTGGAGCTATACACTGACATCACACTGTCACTGCTGGTTTCGGAACTGGTGGCCATCTCAGTAAGTGGACTGCTGTAAAGGTTTTTAGTACTTGGCATCTGGAGTTTTTTTTATAGTTTTTATGTGATTTTTTTATGCATCAATAATACATTACTACACTATATCTGGCCCATTTTGGTATTTGGCTCTGTGCGCAAGGGCTTCTTTTCCATCTAGAGTCATTGTGGGCTTTTCCAAATCTCCCCCAGTGGGGTGGGCTGCTGCTGTACGGTCAAGAATACCTTAGGTGGATGGATGGAGCTGGATGTCCATAGAGTGGAAGCTGAAATTGTTACTTCTCAATGCATGATTTTCAGCATTGGCAGCTGGTGAATTCTGTCATACCATCAGTTGCACATGGTGTCCCCTTTTTTGGATGGTGGAAGCAATACATGGACATTTCTAGAGTTAAAGGACTTTTTAGGTGATTTATGCATTATTTGTGTGATTTCTCACTTTCATGTTTCTAATCGCATAAGATTTATAATGAATGTTTTTTTTTATGTTGCTATATTAAGGCATTGGACCTTTATCACTTTATTTCTAACTACACTCATCCTAAACACTTATTTGCCATTAATGCATCCCCTTCCCATATTTACGCCTCTGAGAAAGGTATTCCATTGATAAATTAAAGATCTTGCACTGTACAGCTCTTGTGGTCTTCTATCATTCTGTTCATCATGAAGCCACTTTCTATGTTCTTCCTATGGATGAAATAGGGGAATGCCCATGGAGGGGGAAGCAAAATGGATTATTTGTTCCTTCCAGTAAAACAAACAGAAGACCCTGGCTCTTCAGCTACAATCTCTGTTCTTACTGGTTTTTGCCACACTCTCTGACCAACACTTTGCCACCTGCCTGTATCTACTTATGATCCATTGAAATCTTAGGAACAAAGAACGCTGATGAGAGATGGGTTTGTTTTAAGAGCATATTAAATAAGGGCATTAGCCAATGCATCTCATTTGGTAATACATTTAAAAGAGTGAACAAAAGTCCTGGATGGCTTAACGCCAATGTAAAAATGCATATAAAAGCAAAGCAGAAGGCCTTCAAAAAATACAAGGTTGAAGGATCATCATCAGCATTCAGACTTTATAAAGAATGCAACAAGAAATGTAAGGGTGCAATAAGGATGGCTAAGATAGAACATGAAAGACACATAGTGGAGGAGAGCAAAAAAAAAAAACCCAAGAAATTCTTTAAGTATGTAAATAGTAAAAAAGGGACGACAGACCACATTGGCCCCATAAAGAATGAGGAAGGACGTCTGGTTACAAAGGATGGGGAGATGGTGAAGGTATTGAATTTATAATTCTCCTCAGACTTCACGAGGGAATCAGGGGGCTTCAGTAACCAAAACTTCAGTGTTTATCCTCAAGAAACATCACAGGAAGCACCTCCATGGTTAACAGAGGACAGAATTAAAATTAGACTTGGGAAACTTAACATTAATAAATCACCAGGATCAGGTGGTTTGCACCCGAGGGTACTTTGGGAACTCAGTCAAGTAATTGCCAGACCATTGTTCCTAATTTTTACTGATAGTCTACTGACTGGAATGGTACCAGCTGATTGGAGAAAAGCCAATGTAGCACCAATATTTAAAAGGACTCAAAATAACTCCCTGGGAATTACAGACCAGTTAGCCAAACATCAATAGTATGTAAACTCTTGGAGGGGATGATAAGGGACTATATACAAGATTTTAGTAATGAGAACAGTATCATTAGCAGTAATCAGCATGGATTCATGAAGAACCGCTCTTGCCAAACCAATCTACTAACCTTCTATGAGGAGGTGAGTTGCCAGCTAGAGAAATGAAGGCCTGTAGACGTGTATCTGGATTTTGCTAAAGCACTTGACACAATTCCCCATAAAAGTTTACTGTACAAAATAAGGTTCGTTGGCATGGACCATAGGGTGAGTACATGGATTGAAAACTGGCTACAAGGGCAAGTTCAGAGGGTGGTGATAAATGAGGAGTACTCAGAATGGTCAGGGGTGGGTATTGCGGTCCCCCAGTGTTCTGTGCTGGGACCAATCCTATTTAATTTGTTCATAAACGACCTGGAGGATGGGGTAAACTGTTCAATCTCTGTATTTGTGGACAATACTAAGCTAAACAAGGCAATAACTTTTCCGTAGGATGTGGAAACCTTGCAAAAAGATCTGAACAAATTAATGGGGTGGGCAACTACATGGCAAATGAGGTTCAATGTAGAAAAATGTAAAATAATGCATTTGGGTGGCAAAAATAGGAATGCCATCTATACACTGGGGGGAGAACCTCTGGGGGAATCTAAAATAGAAAAAGAACTGGGGGTCCTAGTAGATGATAGGCTCAGCAATGGCATACAATGCCAAGCTGGTTCTAACAAAGCAAACAGAATATTGGCATGCATTAAAAAGGGGATCAACTCCAGAGATAAAATGATAATTCTCCCACTCTCCAGTTCTGAGCACCAGTCCTCAGGAAGGATGTACAAAGAAGGGCAACAAAGCTGATAAAGGGTCGAGAGGATATTGGTTATGAGGAAAGGTTGCAAGCACTGAACTTATTCTCTCTGGAGAAGAGACACTTGAGAGGGGATATGATTTCAATATACAAATACCATACTGGTGACCCCACAATAGGCATAAAACTTTTTTCGCAAAAGGGAGTTTAACGAGACTCGTGGCCACTCATTAAAATTAGAAGAAAAGAGGTTTAACCTTAAAATACGTAGAGGGTTCTTTACTGTAAGAGCGGCAAGGATGTGGAATTCCCTTCCACAGTTGATGGTCTCAGCGAGGGGCATTGATAGTTTCAAGAAACTATTAGATAAGCACCTGAATGACCGCAACATACAGGGATGTACATTGTAATACTGACATGTAATCACACACATATTTTGGATTTGATGGACTTTTTTTCAACCTCACTACTATGTAATTATGTATATATGAAAGAATGCTGAAAGTGAGTAGAGGAAATATACTGATATTTCACAGAGGAACATTACTGTTTATCTTTAAAGGTTTGATGTTGTGGAGCCTTATGCCGCATACACACGACCGGACTTTGCGTCAGAATAGGTCCGACTGAATCATTCCGTCAGATAATCGTGTGTGGGATAATCCAATAATTTTTCTTTAAAAAATGCAGACGGACCTAGAAATAGAACATGTTTCAAATCTGTCTGAAGGACTCCTATCGGGAAAATGTTTGTCTGTATGCTGGTCCAACAGACCAAATACGCCACAAGGGCAGCAAATTGGCTACTGGCTATTGAACTTCCTTTTCTAGTACGTCATCACAATCAAAACAAACAGACTTTCGAATGGACTTTAACTCTGTCGAAAGTCCGTCGGGAAGACCGTCTGACCTTTTCTGACAGAAAGTCCAGTCGTGTGTTGCTTTCCACTCTGGCTGAGAAGTGTCAACTAACCAGATATAGACCCATCTACTGTCTTGATGTAGAGAGTCAGCCTGGTAGACTTTACCTTACACATTAGCCATGTGTGGAACTGTATCGAATGCTTTTGCAAAATCCAAGTATACCACATGCACAGCCACCCCTCTGTGCAAGGTTTTCCTTACCTTCTCATAAAAAGAAATCAGATTTGTTTGACAACTCCTGTCTTTCATGAATTCATGCTGTCTGTTGCTTAAAATTTTTTTACAGCAAGAACTCATCTATGCAGTCTTTTATCAAGCTTTCCAGTATCTTCCCGACTATGGAAGTTAAACTAAAAGGGCTATAGTTACTTGATACAGACTTTGTTCCCTTTTTAAATATAGGCACCATGTTGGCCCTACACCAGTCCAGTGGTACCATTCCCGTCATTAATGAGTCAATAAAAATTAGATACCATGGCTTTGAAATGACAGGGCTCAATTCTTTTAGGATCCGTGGTTGGATACCACCTGGTCCAAGTGCTTTATCTACATTTATTCTGTCTAAATATTTCTGGACCATATCACTTTTGAGTCATTGTGTATCATTTGGGGCTGTGTCCCTACCACCCCCATTCTGGATATGAGCTCCCGCATGCTCCTTTGTACACACAGAATTGTAGAGAATGTACACAGAATGTATTTAATAAATTTGCCTTCTCTTTGTCCACAGTCACCCACTCTAGTTTCATAGTTAGTAAGGTTGAATAAAAACACTAGTCCATCCACTTCAACCTGAGTGAGTGTCTACCCATATCCCTGTACATTGCACACTCACATTGGTCTCTACCCTCAAAGAGCCCACAATCTAAGGTCCCCATTCATATACTAGGGCCAATTTTGGACAGAAGCCAATTAACCTACCTGCATGTCTTTGGAGTGTGGGAGGAAACTCATGCAGGCACAGGGAGAAATGCAACCTCCAGGCAGGTAGTGCTGTGGTTGGGATTTGAACCAGCAACCCTTTTTACTGCGAGGTGAGAGTGCTAACCACTACACCACTGTGCTGTCCTAAATGTCTAGATTATTTTTTAAAGGGCCTACATGCTCAGAACTGACCTTTTTACTATTAATATATTTGAAGAATTTTTTGGGGTTTGTCCTATTATCTTTTGCAATCTGTTGTTCGTTTTGAATTTTTGCACCCCTGATTTCCTTTTTACATATTCTGTTATATTCTTTTTAACCTTTAAATGACAATAGTGTTCCTTCATTTTAATATTTTTTTAAAAGCTCTTTTCATATTGTTTATAGCTTTTTTAACTTTGGCCGTGAGCCACATGGGTTTTCTCGTTCAAAAGTTTTTATTTTATGTTAAAATAAATTACATGTACAGAATATAAGACAAATTATTTGATACCAGAAATAAAAAGTAGACATAATGAAGTTCGGATGATACAAAGCAAAGAAGAATTTCAAGATATTCTCGTGGGAATGACAATAAATCGCCTTATATATTTTAGAATTTGAAAGCATTCTTATAGCTGAGTTTTAAACATTTTAATCCCAAGAAAATATAAATATGTGTAAAAGAAAATTTATGGTTTTAAAGTTTTGACCATAACTTCTAAAGTATGTTTATAGTAAGGGAAGAACATAAAAGGTATATAGGAAGGGAAGGGGAGGGAATAATTCTCCGGAGGAGGTTTTATATAACAGCTAATGTTGTCATTCTATAGAAAATCTTAATCACCATGACAATAAAACTTGGTTATCAATATTATCTGACGTATAATATTTAATCCAGGGTTTCCATATGTTATCAAACTTTGTCATCTGGTGTTATATTCCTAATATCTAAATTTTAATTGGCTTTATTATACTTTATTTAGAATATGAATATTCCATACTGTGTGAAAGAAAACTTTGAGTCAATTAATTCTATGTTATGACGTGCGATGATTGAAAAAGTAAACATTTAAAACCTGTCAGGATTTTGATAAATGTTGTTTAGGTTGTAATTCCCCAGCTCATTATATATATGCTTTTAGGAATTTATTCCTATGTAACTGAGATGTTTAAAATTTGAAGCTTTCCCTTTCCCCCCACTTCCTGTCACTTCATTAAATCTATGTCTATGTAACTGAGATGATGTAAAGTCTGAAGCTCTCCCTTCCCCCCTACATCCTGTCATTAAGAATTTTAGATTGCTATAGTAACCACTCATTAGCCCACACTTTTGTAAAGGAGGAGTTATCTTTCGGCCGCAAAATTAGAAACTTTGGCTGATATAGTCATAAGATTGGGGGTCTGACTTCCTCTTGAAAATTCCTTCAGATAGAAGGAACACCTCAGAAACATCTCAGCTACATTCAGCATACAAAGGGTTATTCGGCCATTTTAATTTTAGATAATAAGCCACATGGCATAACCCGAAATCTTCCATTAGACAATTTTTAAAGATACTAATGATTATCATTGTACTATTTTTGTAAGTATTCTTTTCTATTTAAATGTGTACAAATAAATACACATTTTTGAATTACGCTGACTCAGAACTAATTACGGAAATTCGTCTCACAATCTCAATCGGTCTCATCAATCATAAGTCGGAAGTTTTTTTTTCAACTTCCATCCTTTGATCAGAGGGGACAGAAGTGATGAGCAGAAATTAACTTCGCAAAGATTGAAAAGAACCTAGAAGAAAATTTGATCGATTGATTGTGAAAGACCGGAGAATTTCAGATATACAGAAGTCTTGACAGACTTGAATTTCGAGTACAGCGGGGACACTGAAAAGTTTTATATTTGGTGAGTAGAAAAGTAATATGGAATTTGTAGATGTTTTAGCTGATGAAAGTAAATTAGAATTTACAGGTTTATCGAAACAGGTCTCTGATGCTGTTTTATGGAAATCTATGTATAATCAATGCTTACAAGCAAATACTGAAATTGAGAAAGCTAAATTTTCATTAACGAAAACTAAGAGGAAATTACGTAATGTAATGAAATTAATTTCAGTTTTTAATACTATGATATTTGATGAGCCAGAAAAACAAATGATTTGTGTAGTGAATCAAGCAGCAAGTAAAAATGTAACTGAAAATATGCAAACACATGAAAATGTATTTTTTGAACCTAGCTGTTCAGGTTGTGAAACTTTTTGTACGTATATTGAGCATTTAGAGAATGAAGTAGAATTGCAGAATAATGTAACTTCAAAAGACAAGCATATTTTGGTAATTTCAAAGAAAGATGAGAAAAAACAGTCAGTTGCAGCAAAATCATCGTTTATACCAGACAATCCGGTTGACATACAGGATCCTTCTTTGGATGATGTTCGAAAACAGAAATTGTTAGAAAGAGCATCTAGACCAGTGATGGCGAACATTGGCACCCCAGATGTTTTGGAACTACATTTCCCATGATGCTCCTGCACTCTACAGCATAGTGGAGCATCATGGGAAATGTAGTTCCAAAACATCTGGGGTGCCAAGGTTCGCCATCACTGATCTAGACTTAAGTTGCAAATACATGATCAGCTGATGAAAATTTTGAAAGATATCCCTCGTTATGATTCAAGAGCAGATGTGTTTTTCAACGGGGATGTCTTTGAAAGTTTTTGTGATCGTTTCAACTTGAGTGACGAGCAAAGGAATAAAATCTTTTGTTTATGGGTTCCTAGTCACATAGCAAGACGTTTAGTCAAAACACCCTATCGTGATAATTATGGCACTGAAGTTCATAGTAATGCATCTGAAAGACTGCGTCAGTTGTTGAAGTGTATTACTGGGGAAGAAACCCCAACAGCTGAGTTATTGGATTCTTTAAAAGTAACAATACATGATGATCCATTTTATTTTAGTGAAACATTTGCGAAGGCATTCAAAATGGTGTATACAGTGGAGGAAGAGAATTCTGCATTAATAAGGGCATTTGTTCGCAAATTTACATATTTAGACCCTGCATCAATGGCGTTAGCTAGTCAAAAGGAAACTTTGGATGATGCTACCTCAGTTATAGATTTTGTAAGGAGACAATTAAAGAGAAGTAATTTAAAATCAAAAATTTCTGTCATTCAGGATAGCAATTCTGAAATAGACAATCAGAAAGATGTTAAAGCAGGCAATACTGCCACCTTCAGGAATGGCAGGGCAAGACAGTTTGATAATAAAAAGACAATAACTTGTTTTTTTTGTCAAAAGCTTGGTCATTATAAATCTCAATGTATACAGTATTTAAAACATATTGAGTTGAAAAACATTGGAAAAGAAAATGGATTAGTATCCAATAAACCTTCTGCCCCACCTTCAACAGAAGAAGTTAGAAATGTTTCTCCTTACGCCCCTCTGAGAAGAGAGTTAAAAGAGATTGGAATGAATATGAATGCATATTCAAACGGTGATAACAATGGGAGACAGCCTTTGTTATCGGCCCCATGACAGGTAGAGGAAAAGGAAATAATTTATCATTCTCTAGTTCATGTTGCCCCCATTATTTTTAGACAAAAGTGGACGCCCTTACTTAAAAGCTAAAATTAATGGACAAAAAGTGAAAACTCTTTTGGATACAGGTGCTCAGATTAGTGTCACTGGTTTGAATTTACCTGTTTTATCAGACGCAGCAGTTTGTACAATTGTCGGGTTTAATGGAACAGGTGATTCTCAAGCTAAAATGTGTAAAAATGTTTCTTTTGAAATCCCAGGTTATTTGCAAACTGAAATAGACATGTGGTTTTGTAAGGGATCTGAAAATATTATCGGAACTGATATTTTGTATCAAAGAGGATGGATTATTGATTTAGGCAATTGAGTGATTTGGAAGGGTTCAGCTAATCGTAAGCCTGTGGTAATTGATCCAGCTGATTATTCAGAAGTGGGAAGCATTTGTTTAACAGAAGCAGTTGACACAGATTACAAATGGCCTGATACAGGAGATAATTTGAAGTTAAAACAAGTGATACAGTCACACAAAAAACTTTGGAGTCAAAAAAAGAATGATGTTGGCTTATTTAAGGATATTTTAGTCAATATCGAAGGAAAGGATCATCCCTTTGTGAAGCCATATAAATTACCACCAGATTCTGATGAACCTGTTTCATTGATCATACAAGAGTTTTTGGAACAGGGTATTATCAGGAAAGCAAATTCGGTAACAAATAATCCTTTATGCGTAGTGGCTAAACGAGATGACCCTAGTGCATACAGACTTTTGTTTGATCTAAGAATGCTAAACAAATACATACCCTGTTGTTCGCCTATTGTAGCAGAAACACCAGATATCATGTCACAGTTAAATGCTAATGCAAAAGTTTTTTCTGTATTAGATATTGCGAATGGATTTTTTAGCATTCCTTTGGCCAAAAGCTGTTAATATAAATTTTCATTTGTTTTCAAAAATATATCATATGTTTTCACACGACTTCCCCAAGGCTTTCATAGCTCCCCATCTATATTTCACCAGGCGTTGGCAAATGTTTTATCAAGGTTCTCTAGACCTGATTGTTTGATTCAGTATGTAGATGACATACTTCTTTCAAGTGAAAATGAGGAGGAGCATTTGACTCTTCTGGCAGAATTGCTGACAATTCTGCAGGAAGAAGGTCTAAAGCTGAATACACGCAAAGTTCAGCTCATGAAAAGTGAGGTAAAATTTCTAGGAATTTTGATTGGTCCAGGGAAAAAGCAGCCTTTGCAGGAACGTATAGAGGCTATTGCATCTTTACCTGTACCAACTACATTCAAAGAATTGAGACAATTTTTGGGATTGGTGAATTTTTCCAGAGATTTTATTGAGTCATTGGCAGAGAAGGCGAAACCGCTATATGACTTGTTAAAACATACAGAGGATAATGAATTTGGTCCCTGGACAGAAGTCCAACAAAAAGCTTTTGAAATGTTGAAAAATGATTTGCTGTCAGCTCCTGCATTAGCAACAGTGGATAAACAAGCACCATTTGCTTTGCAAGTGCATGCTTCAGAAATTGCCATCTCAGCTGTTTTGCTTCAGAAACAGGGAGAAGATTGGAGAATTCTTGGGTATTTTTCACGTTTAATTACCCCAGTGGAGAGGGGATTAGATGAATGTGTTCGACAATTAGTGGGTGTGAATTATGCAGTAAAAGCAACAGAGCATATTGTAGGATTTAACAAAATCATTTTACAAACCCCACATAGTACCTTGAAGTTCCTTTTTGAGAAAAATGTTCCTGGAGTCTCCAATCAAAGATTTTCTCAATGGTTGTTGGCTCTGTCACCTAAACAAATACAGGTTGAGCACAATGCTAAGTATATCCTTCCTCAGTTGATGGAATACAATGGGCTAGAACATGAATGTTTGTGTGAAGTCCATGATAATCATTCTCCTCTCTTTCGTAGAGAGGCAGAGAAAATTGATGAGCCTCTATTTGTTGATGGTTCGAGATATTGTATGTCAGGCAATTATTACAGTGGGTATTCAATTTGGTATCCAAAACGTAATCTTGCCATACAACACAAGTTGCCAGGACATTTTTTAGCTCAACGAGCAGAACTTGAAGCAGTAAAAACTGCATTGACTATTGACAAGGAAGAGAAGAGAGGTTCACTAGTGATTTATAGTGATAGCTCATATGTTGTACGTCCTCTCACTGATTACTTACCTATTTGGAAACGTAGAGGTTTTGTGGATTCATCCAATAAGACTCTTGTGCAGAAAGAGACATTAGAAGCAGTTTTTGACCTTGCAGAGAGTAATCCTCTTGCATATGCTATTGTAAAAATTCCAGCACATAAAAAAGATGATAGTGAGTTATCTGTAGGTAATAGAAGCAGCTTTGCATGGGAAGTTAGTAGTTCAACCTGAAATGGTATCAATTAATGTTGTGAAGAAAACAGACACACAGATTCCTTCATTTGCAGAGGAACAGAAAAGGGACACGTCACTTTCTTCTTCCTCACCGGTTGACACAGGCTCTTTGGTTTATGAAAACGGGATCTTATGTCATGACTCAGACGGAATTCTATGTCCTGTTATACCACAACACCTACAGGTGGAATTCACTAAATTTAACCATGACAGTTTAGGTCACATTGGCAAGCAAAAATTACTTGAAATTCTTAAAGAGAAATTCTATTGGGACAAAATGGAGGAGACAGTAGACAGTGTAATTAAATCTTGTCTAATTTGTGCACAGGTGAATCCTAGACCAAAGGGTCAGAAACCTCCATTGCAAATAATTCCTCCAGCAGATGGACCTTGGTCTTCTATACAAATAGATTATATAGGGCCATTACCATCAGGAAAATATGGATACAGGTTTGCTTTGGTGTTGGTGGACATTTTTTCAAAATGGATAGAACTACTCCCAGTACGCAGAGATGATGCTTTAACAACTGCTAGGATGTTGATTAATCATGTTTTTCCAGTTTGGGGTATACCAGCACACCTCAGTAGTGACAGAGGATCCCATTTTACAGGTAAAATCATGCAGGCAATGTGTAAAATTTTGGGTATAGAAGAGAGATTTCACGTGCCATATCACCCACAGTCTGCAGGTATTGTTGAGAGGATGAATCGAACAATTAAATCTAGAATTGCAAAAATGTTGTTGGGCAGAGGAAATACTTGGGTTGATGTTGTTCCTTTTATTTTAATGGGTGTAAGAAGCACAATTTCTGCTGCTACAAAGTATTCTCCGTTTGAATTAATGACAGGAAGGAAAATGCCAAATTTCCCCATGAACCTTTTTTGTCTACACCTCAAAGAGAGGCGATTGAAAAGTCAAAATGGTTGCAGATGTTACAAGATAATTTGAGCAGTATCTTGCCACATGCAGCTACCTGTATGCAAAAAATGGTTCCTCCTCATATTTCTAAGTTTGAGAAAGGAGGCCAGCTCATGGTAAAGAGTTTTAGGGAAAGTGGGCCATGGCAAAGTAATTGGGAAGGTCCATTTGACATCCTGGATGTTCAAAGGGTGATGGTACAGGTACAAAGACCTCTTACTTCAGTGAAAAACGCACGTAGACAACAAAAAACGTGGGTACACACTGATCAATGCAAACTTTATATTCCGAGATAATGATGCTGCATTTCTTTTTTCAGGAATTAAATATAAAAATCGAACCTGAAGAAAGTGCGTATTCCAAAAGAAGAAAAGATGTCAGCACAACAAATGCAAAGTGTAAAAGAGAGAAAATTTATCCTCATCACAGGATTCATCTTTTCACTAGTGACAATTTTATTTGTGATAATATATATCAAGAACTGCTCAAGTTATGTAAAGACTAACAGGATTTAAGAATTACACAACAACGATCACATGTTATTCAGAAATAAGAGAGATGTAGACACTGATATCATTACAGATGAACAAAAAGATAACAATGCTGATATCATTACAAAGGACAAAAATGATATTGATATTAATGCTCATGATAAAAACCATGATTTTAGATATGTTGACATAAATACAGCAGAAGATTTGTATGGATATATATGTCTAGGACAGGGATATGATTGTTGTTTACAATTGTATTTCATTCACAGCAATAATATTGAAATCAAAGTTAAAATAGAATCCAAAACAAATTTTGTTAAAATGCAGGGATCTTATAGACTAAATAACAAAACTGGAACTTTTGAATGTAAAATATTGTTGAGGAGTTCCTGGTCTATATATTTAAAGGGTAATGAGTCAACAATTTGGTCTGGAGATGTGGATAATAGTATGTCAAGATCTGGAAAATCACTTTATCCTTTAGATCAATTTTTTTATCTTTTTCAAAGTTTCGTAAAAATATTAGATCCAGAACATTTAGACATCATTGGAGATGAAAAAGGAGATGTAAGAACATGGGATTTTAAAATAACAAGGAAATTTACTCAAATAAGGGTCAAAATTGATATCTTTATAGTTGATAGGATTGTTCCATAAATTAATATTTTCCCACAATCTTTGAAAATTATGGAAGATAAAGATAATTTGCATTTGATATGTGATACAAAAATATCTTTACCTCAAAATTCATTGTTAACTTGGAAAAGGAATGATGAGTTTTTGGGTAGTTTTCTTTACAGTTCTACTATCATAATTCATAAAGGAATTTTTGGTAGTGTGAATTGGATCAATGATACATTTGTTTATCAACAAATGAGAGTATCTTTGAATGATACTGGCCAATATGAATGTTGCATATCAATAGAAAATTATCCAGTGAAATGTGCTAAGGCAAGTGTTATTGTTATGTCTCCAAGGAAAACTCCATGTGTTAATAAGAAAAGTTTCTCTGCAAGTACTTTTCAGATTAACCATTTCCAATCCAGAACTCTTTTGAGAGAAGGAAAGTTTGTCATTATTTTGTGGAACTTTAATTTAGTTACAGAATGGAAAATTTCTACAAGGTTTCCACAATGTCAAGGACATCTGGTTAATATGGAATTGGGTATTGAGAGATGGTTTGGAATTAATAATAGAAATTATAACAGAAATAAGCGTGGTATTGTTCAAGGTATTTTAGGAGGGATTGGCACAATTGGGAGTATAACAAATAGTATGGATATTAATACTTTAAAGTCTGATCTAGAAACCGCTGGTTTAGTGGGAAGTAATGGTATTAAAATACAAAGACATTTAAATCAGATTTTAGAAAATATGGTAATTAAAACTGCTACCGTATATACTCGAGTATAGGCCGACCCGAGTATAAGCCGAGGCCCCCAATTTACCCCCAAAAAACTGGGAAACCTATTGACTCGTGTATAAGCCGAGGGTGAGATATGCCTGTCCATCCCTGTGTGTGTCCGTCCATCCCTCTGTGTCCGTCCATCCCTGTGTGTCCGTCCATCCCTGTGTGTGTGTCCATCCATCCATCCCTGTGTGTGTGTCCATCCATCCATCCCTGTGTGTGTGTCCATCCATCCATCCCTGTGTGTGTGTGCGTCCATCCATCCATCCATCCCTGTGTGTGTGTGTGTGTGTGTGTCCATCCATCCATCCATCCCTGTGTGTGTGTGTGTGTCCATCCATCCATCCATCCCTGTGTGTGTGTGTGTGTCCATCCATCCGTGTGTGTGTGTGTGTGTGTGTGTGTGTGTGTGTGTGTGTGTCCGTGCAGCCTTGTGTGTCCAGCCTACCTGTTCTTGAGCCTCCGTCCGGTCCCGTCCCGAGCCTCCGTGTCGTCCCGTCCCGAGCCTCCGTGTCGTCCCGTCCCGAGCCTCCGTGTCGTCCCGTCCCGAGCCTCCGTGTCGTCCCATGCCAGGATCGCCGCTCTTCGTCGGCGCCCTGGCGGCCATTCCCCTGTTCAAAAGCCGCGCCTCCGCCTCCGATAGGCGGAACACTCAATTTCCCAGCAGTCAGTGTTCCGCCTATCACGGACATCGGCTCATCCGAGGATGAGCCGATGTCCGTGATAGGCGGAACACTGACTGCTGGGAAATTGAGTGTTCCGCCTATCACAGGCGGAGGCGGAGGCGCGGCTTTTGAAAGGTAGAATGGCCGCTGTCTGTCTGCTCGACACGCTGTTCGGGCAGTCAGACAGCGGTGACTCGAGTATAAGCCGAGGGGGGCACTTTCAGCCTCAAAAAAGAGGCTGAAAATCTCGGCTTATACTCGAGTATATACGGTAATATAATGGGTCCATCTATTTTACATCTTCAAAATATTACTCTTGATTTGATGAGAAGTGAACAACATTCTCATATAGCCAGAGCATGCTTAGAGATTCAAACAGAATATTCCACTAATTTTTAAATAATTGCGCAAGCATTTCAGAGTGGAATAACTCCTCTTGGCATTTTACAGTATTTGCCCAAAGAATATTTATATGCGATAAATCATACAGATTTATGGGTAAATACATGGATAGGATGCAAGCAGGACATATGTTATAGTTCTTCTATGATTCCAATAGCCGGAAAAGAACACATTTTGGTTCACTGTTTTGGGATTACCTGTCAGCAACACACAATTATTATATTATAAATTACAGTATACAGATTTTGTATTTAACAATGAAAATTCTGAATTAGAACAATTAGATTTGTCATCATGTTTACAATTCCAGTCTAAAATTATATGTTTACCTAATCAAGATAAAAGTATATTTCATTCTTGTTATCATAATCACACATTATGTTCAGCAAGAATTGAAAATGGAATAAGTTCTGAATTAATTAGTTGTGTAGATAAAAAGAAGGTTTGTTTTCAGATTATGTCAGATACAGAAAGGGTTAACATTTTTTCTCTTCTTGTACAAATACAGAAATACAGAAAACCTAAATCAAGGGTTGTATTGTATAGAAGGAGACATTGTTGCAATAAGTATTAATGGGTTGAGAACAAATTTAACAAATATGTTTATGAAAAATATTAGCGCTCTTCCAACACAGTATAATATTTCCCAAATAGATGAATTTCCATGGGAAAAATGGGCAAATATAATTCAAAAGGATCAAGGTTTATTAATGGCTTTGGCTAAGGAACTGCAGAATGCAGAAGTATTGTTTAAACATGAACAAGGTAATTTGCAAGAAATATCGCATCAATGGTCAGAATTTTCAGGAAGTAATTGGTGGAAAAAATTTAGTAATAGTGTATCCATTTGGGGAAAAACTTTGATAACGTCAGCAGCAGGAAATATTTTATCACATCCTATTGTAATTATTTTTATTATTATTATGTTATTTCTTATATTCCAGTTATGTTTGATGTTTAGAATGAAAAAATTATATTATCGAATTAGAAGTGATATTAAGAAAGGAGATGATTTGTTGCAAAACAAGTTGAAAAGGAAAATGGATTTTGGAGGTACGAATTCAATTGTACATGACAAAACATTTGGAGTTATTGAATCAAAGTTTGTTTGAATGTGACATGAATGTTGATGAATGAATTTTTATCTGAAAAATATGATTAGTATTCGAATTTCAGAGGGGGATGTTATATTCTTAATATCTAAATTTTAATTGGCTTTATTATACTTTATTTAGAATATGAATATTCCATACTGTGTGAAAGAAAACTTTGAGTCAATTAATTCTATGTTATGACGTGCGATGATTGAAAAAGTAAACATTTAAAACCTGTCAGGATTTTGATAAATGTTGTTTAGGTTGTAATTCCCCAGCTCATTGTATATATGCTTTTAGGAATTTATTCCTATGTAACTGAGATGTTTAAAATTTGAGGCTTTCCCTTTCCCCCCACTTCCGGTCACCTCATTAAATCTATGTCTATGTAACTGAGATGATGTAAAGTCTGAAGCTCTCCCTTCCCCGCTAAATCCTGTCATTAAGAATTTTACCAGACAGATTTTAGATTGCTATAGTAACCACTCATTAGCCCACACTTTTGTAAAGGAGGAGTTATCTTTCGGCTGCGAAATTAGTTGGCTGATATAGTCATAAGATTGGGGGTCTGACTTCCTCTTGAAAATTCCTTCAGCTAGAAGGAACACCTCAGAAACATCTCAGCTACATTCAGCATACAAAGGGTTATTCGGCCATTTTAATTTTAGATAATAAGCCACATGGCATAACCGGAAATCTTCCATAAGACAATTTTTAAAGATACTAATGATTATCATTGTACTATTTTTGTAAGTATTCTTTTCTATTTAAATGTGTACAAATAAATACACATTTTTGAATTACGCTGACTCAGAACTAATTACGGAAATTCGTCTCACAATCTCAATCGGTCTCATCATATATATATATATAAGAGATATATATAAGACATTTGAAATATTTTTACATTGCGAGCAATTTTTTACATCTGGTTTTTATCTACAGTGTCCATTTTAGCATGGATAAAGGATTGATTCATTCTACGTTTGGTTTCTGCAATATTCACCACATCTGTTTTCCATGCATTGGCTATAGTCTGCTTTGCAGCTATCAGGAGTGTAAGAACTAATTTGAATTTTTTCTGATTCAGAAAGGCTGGTTTTAAATTAAGGAGAGCTATAATTGGGTCTGGAAAAATTGGACGGTCAAAAAAATTTGTAATTATCAGAAAGACCTTGTTCCAAAATGATTGTACAATTGGGCAATGCCACCAGGTATGTATATAGGTACCTTTTTCTGGACAGCCACGAAAGCAGAGGCCAGTATTGTCTGTTGAGAATTTGGCGATTCTCGCAGGAACCAAATACCAGCGTGTGAGGACTTTATATGATGATTCAGATGCCAATATATTTATAGAGGAAGATTTTGTGAAAGACCATATGTTGGACCAAGACCTAGAATCGATCTTACAATCCTGATCTTTTTCCCACTTGGCCACATAGTTAGGTATAACAGTATTAGAATTAGATATCAATTGTGTATACAATGATGTAATACGACCTTTAGCATGTGGTTCCTTGAGACAAAATCTTTCAAATTGAGAAATATTATGTAAGTTTACATTTAAATTGAGAAGAGGAGTGTAAAAAATTTTGATTTGGAGATATCTGAATATTTCGGATTGTGGAAGCTTATATAATTCACATAGATCTGTAAAAGATTTAATTGATGTAGTTGAAGTTAAATTATATAGACAAGTGATACCAGCCTTAGACCAAGCTTTAAAAGTATTGGAATATTTCCAGGCTGGGTAAAAAGTCAGATTCTTGTGAAAAGATAATAGCGGATTTTGTGGAGATTGCAGACCATGTGAATTTCTATACCTATCCCGTATAGATAGAGAGTGCTTAGAAATGGGGTTATTTATAGACTTATGATCCGCAGGTTGTAACCATAATATATTGTTTATAGGAAGAAGATCAAAGTCTACAGCTTCAATGAGGACCCATAAAGGAATCTCTGTAGAAGAGTGATATTTTGTTAATTGAGATAATTGAGCTGCCTTGTAATATGTGTTAAAGTCTGGAAATCCCAAATCACCCAAAGCTTTGGGAGAGAACAAGTTTTTTTTGTAAAGTCTGGGCTTTATTTTCCCCCAAAGTGAATTTCGAACTTTTTGTTGGATCAGCCAAAGAAAATATGCAGGAATATGAATCGGGAGAGTTCTGAATAAATAGAAAAATTTCGGAAGAACAGACATTTTTATGATATTGATTTTCCCAAACCATGATATTGCCATTGATGACCAATTACCTTGTAATTTTTTTTAATAGAGCTGGGTAATTAGCTGCAAATAAATCGGAGGGGTTAGGAGTAAACTGCACACCCAGATATGGGAGGCTATGATATACCCACTTAAAGGGTAGTGAATTTTGTAAAGATTGTTTATCTTTCTCGACAAGTGAAATGTTTAATGCTGAAGATTTTTGAATATTGACCTTAAGGCCCAAAATAAATGATAATTCTTGTAGTACAACCATAAGATTTGGAGCCGAAACATGTGGAGAAGATAGAAAAAGGAGAATATCGTCTGCGAATAAACAGAGCTTATGATGAAAGCCACCCATTTCAATACCCGTTATAGTGGGTTCCATCCTAATTCTTTGTGCTAAAGGTTCAATGAGTAAAGCAAATAATAATGGTGAAAGTGGACATCCTTGACGAGTCCCCCTCTGTATATTAACCTCGTCCGATTTGTACCCTGCATATCTGATATAAGCTTTGGGATCTTGATACAAATTAGAGATCCATTGTAAAAAATGAGGGCCGAATCCCCATTTGGAAAGGGTATAGTTCTTATATGACCATGATACTGTGTCAAAAGTTTTCATAATATCTAAAGAAAGAAAACAAGTGGGAATACGCCTTTTTTTAGCGGCATGTGACAGGAGTGTTGCACGTCTAATATTATCTCCTGCTTGACGTAATGGAATGAAGCCCACTTGATCACGATGTATAAGATTGCCTATAATAGTATTTAATCTGTTAGCTAGAATTTTGGCTAAAATTTTTATGTCCAAATTTAGTAACAAAATAGGGTAATAATTAGACCATATTGAATCCTCTGTGTGAGGTTTAGGGAGCATACAGATAATTGCAGTCAGGGTTTCTCTTCTAAAAGAATGACCTTCCAAAAGGGAATTAAAAGTGTTTGTCAAGACTGGAGATATGGAGTCTACAAACTTTTTGTAATACAGCGCAGAAAAACCATCAGGACCTGGTCTCTTATTTAGTTTCAGATTTTTGATAACTTCAGATACCTCTATAATTAACACTGGTTCCTCCATCATTTCCATTTGTGTTTTAGATAGTGTCGGTAGAGATATATGAGAGAAAAAAATCATTCGCTCTAGAAAGGTCCAACTCATTATTAGAAGAGTATACTTTTTTTATTGTGTTTTGAATTTTTGTAATATTTTTAAAGGATTATTTGTGTATACCCCCCTAGAGATTTTCAGATGTATCGGTTTCGTTGGGTTCTGGCAGGATTTTAATGCCCTGGCTAATAGTGTGTGAGGTTTATTCACATTTATATAGAAATTGTGTTGTGATCTCTTGATGGTTTTATCCACTGCTTCAGTAAAGAATAGATCAAATTCGAATTTGGCTTTGTCAAGATTTGTTTTAGATAAAGAAGAAGGGTTATTTTGGAATGCTGTGTGACATTTGTTGAAATTTGTTTCTAAAGTCTGACAATGGATTTTTCGCTCTCTGTTGAATATGTTTGCTTGCTGTAGACATATGCCATGGAGAACAGGTTTGTGTGCTTCCCATAATGTAGTCGGAGAGACATCAGGTGTGTAGTTATATTTTATATAATCTTTGAGCGCAATTTCAATATTATTTTTATGAGCTGGATTTTTGAGTAGGTAATCTCTTAATATCCATGTTGGATCTTTTTTCTTTTGGAATTATAAAGGCAACAGTAATGTAAAGTGCACTATGGTCAGACCATGGGATGGGAATAATTTTTGTAGATATTATTTCTGGAATTAGCCCTATGGACATAAATATATGGTCTATCATAGAGAATGAGCGATGAGGGAACGAGTAATGTGTGTATTGTCTCTTGGTTGGATTCAATTCTCTTCAAGTATCTACTAGGTTATGTTTTATAATTAGTTTTGATAAGGGTTGTTTGTCTTCTGTATGTGATTGTGGGATTGGTGATTTATCCAAAAATGGAAATATGGTCTGATTAGAATCTCTGCATAGAATTGTAGTACCTATTTTGTGGTGTTCTATAGTTTGAAATAAATGAGAAAGAAAAGAAATAGGATTTTTGTTAGGAGCGTAGTATGATGTAATGGTGATAGCGGTATTAAGTAGGTGTCCTTTAAGAATCAAGCAACGACTTTCTGGATCCTTGATTTCCTTCATTAGTGAAAATGGTGTGTTGCGATGGAAAGCTATAAGCACGCCTCATTTTTTAGAGGAGGCGGAAGCTGTAAATACTTGGGGGTAGTCTTTACTGAAGAATTTGGGAGTGGATTGTGACGCAAAATTAGTCTCTTGGAGGCAAACTATATGTGCTTTTTTGGATGAAAATGTGCAGAAGGTTTTAGTGCGTTTGTGTGGAATGTTTAGTCCCTGAGTATTTAATGATATAAATGATATATATTTAATGATATTAATGATTTAAAGCTACCCCAGGACGACGTGATCTTTTCACGAAACGCGTTGGGTGGCGTGACACGCTTTCTGCCTCATTAGAAGTTGCAACTGAATAAGGATATCGTTTGGAGTTTGCGATCGGCCGACGCTTTTCCATTGACGATATGCTCTGTGTCCATTTACTTCTGTAAGTGCACTCCTTCTTATGTTCTTTTTTTAATAAACGGTGTTACACTATTTTGGATTGTTTGTTTCCTCCTTATGGTGAACATCTGCTTCTTGGTTGAAATTCGTTTGAGTCCGGCACCAGTGGTCTCTTATCCTTCGAAGATCTGAGTCTGATGCATACTTTGTCTTGACCTTTAAGATACACACTCCTTACTGGGGCATCTGGTAAGGAGCCATTTGTTATCTACACGGTGGTGGTGCACTTTAAATTTTGCTTCACGACTACACCTGTTTTGGATTTTTGGACAAGTCACTGTGGACATTTGTTTGTTTTGAACTTACTTACCTGGACTTTTTAACGAGTTTTTTATTTTTTATTTATTTTTGATTTTTATTTAGTATTTTTTGCACATATTTCTTTGAAGCACTAGTACCATTGAGATTTCAGTATTGATTTATTAGTGCTTATTTATAACAATTGGTGTTATTTTATATGTGGTCTTACTTGTACTGCATGGGTATATGTCGCTAATGCATTTTCTATGTTGGGGTTTATGTTAATACTCTGCACAACATTGAGCACACATGCACTTTATTGTTTATTCACACCTTAATTTAAATATTAAGGATTGCGCAGTTCCATTATTTCTTTTTTTCATTTAATGATATGATGTTTAATGGGGCCATGGAGTTGGGAAAAGTGAATATATGTTGGTGTTTATGTTATAACGTGTGTCATATAAGAAATTATTTATCTCCAGAGCATAGGGGTGGAGGGAGGGAGGGGAAAGGAGATAATAACTGAAAAAGAAAATACAATTAATATACAATATTGAAATATATCTTAACATATATATGTTCTTAACGTGTCCGTTGGGAGGAGAAAAACTCTCCCTCCAAGGGTACATGAGCCACTGTCAACTGCCCGGTGTACACCGAGCTGCTGAGGGTAGCAAGAGAGGGTGCAAGGAACTTCCCTGCAGAACACCAAGAGCCAATCATATAATTTAATTTTTCAAGCTAAAAATAAAAATGTAAGATTAAGGCAACCTCAGAGACAAAAGAGAAGAGAGAGAAAAAAAACAGTTATAATAAGGTGCCTAAATTATTAGGAACATTTCTCAAATAAGATTATGATAAAAATATTGATTGGAAGTCAGAGAAAAAACTCAGTACAGGTGTTTATCAGTCCATGGTGTCAGCCAGTTCTGGATCTGGAGGTGGAGATTGTATGCGACTTCTTTTCTGTGGATTGTAGTCTTCTTCTCTTCTGGAAGCAGAGGAGGGATTGTCAGCATATGAGGATGATTTTTGGCGAGTGTCCACAGCATCTCTTGATGTGTTTATCATCCCTAGTTTCTGTAAAGTAGTTTACAGGTCCTTAGCTGTTCGGCACATATATTTGCAACTTTGAAAAGTAAAACGCACTGAGAAAGGAAAGCCCCATTGGTAGATTATGCCATTTCGCTGTAATATTTGCAGTAGTGGTTTCAGGGTTCTTCTTTTGTTGATTGTAATTTGTGAGAGGTCTGTGAATAATTGATATTTATGACCCTGGAAAATTAGGGGATCTTTATTTCTAGCTGTATTTAGCAGTAGTTCCTTAGTGCGGTCGAAATGCAATTTTACGATAATGTCACGGGAGGGCCATCTGTTTTCTTTCGTGCTAGGGCTCTATGAACCCGGTCCATTTTTAAGATGCTCTAGTGGGATAGCTGATTGTAATTCTTGAAAAAGTGCAGTAATAGCACCATTTAAATCAGTCACAGATTCGGGTATTCTTCCGATTTGGATTGTAATATGTCATTTTCCTCTTTAAGAAAATCAACTTCTGAGGCAATGTTAGATGTATAATTTTCCAGATCGTCTGCTCTAATTTCCAGTGCTGATGTACGCTGACCAAGTTCTCTAATTTCTTTAGTAAGATTTGTGGTGATGGTATCTGCAGTGGATTTTAGTGATTTTTGAAGCAGATTTTCTATTTGTTTCAGCGTTACAGGAGGGGATAAGTCTTTTTGTGTGGAAAGTTCTAAATTCTCCAGAGCTGACATATTTTTCTCAGGTATTTGATTAGAGAGACTATGTGCCTTTAATGAGAGAACATCTTTATGTAAAGCAGCAGATGGGGCTGTCTGTTTGTTCTCTTCACTGTGCCTCCCCTCAGAGGAAGGAGGGTTTCAGCGCCATACTTCTGTATGTGTGAGGCGGCGCTTTCTTGTTAATTTTCTGCCTCATGAGTCTCCTCTGACCCCCCCGAATGTTGCCTATGTAAGGTAAGGATATTTATCTATAGTTTGATATTATATATGTGCGGAGGGACGAGTTACCTCTGCCGTTTTATGGCTCCGTTGTCCCGCTGAGAATGGAGCTCTAAGCCAGCATTACCACTCGGCTCGGCTCCCACAGCTGCACCCGAGCCACATAGGTTTTATTTTTAGCCTTTTAAACTTATTGCCCATGGGAATATACTTTGCAGTGAGTTCACAAATAGTCTTTTTGAAGAAATCCCATTTTTGTTCTGTGTCCATTGAGGCCAATATTCCCTTCCAGTCTAAGACCTGGAGATCTGTAGCTGTTGCAACAATTTTGCATACATGTGGCACACTGCATTGAAAAAAACCTTCAACCCTGCTAGCACTCATTTCCCAGTTACAATAAAATTAGTAAGTGTAAGATCTTACAGGTTAGAAGACTCCTGTCTTAACTCCTGTATTAACTCTCCACTTTAGTTCAAAATTCCACTTATGTTCACAAAATCCAGATGCAAGCCAGCATTTGCAGGGAGCCAGCTCCAAAGGGAGTAGTATAGACACTTATATACACCTGCGAACAGTTAACCACCCCTTTTAATTAGCAGCTCCAAAGGGAGCTAGCTGTATAGACACTTATCTACACCTGCGAACAGTTAACCACTCCCCTTAATTAGCAGAGGAAAATAATGTGCTGTTTAACCACTTGAGATCCGCGCTATAGTAAAAAGACGTGTATAGCGCGGATCTCAATTTCCGGGACTACGTCTATTGACGTAGTCCCCTTTAAGAGTTCCCCGCGCGCTCCAGAGAGCGCGCATCGGGGAAAATCTGTGTTGGCCGTGTCCGCTGGACACAGCCAATCACAGATCGCTGTAAACGGCCAATCACAGCGGCCGTTTACAGCGCGATCGCCACCTCCAATGGGTGATGATCTCAAATGTAAACAAATGAGATCATCACCCATTGCCGAACGTGTCTCCTCACACAGCGATAGCGTGTGAGGAGACCGAAGGTGTCTGTGAGTGTAAAAGTGACAGTAAACTGATAAAAAACCCACCTGTGCCCAGATCTACCCTGCCAGTGCCCAGATCTACCCTGCCAGTGCCCTGCCAGTGCCCAGATCTACCCTGCCAGTGCCCACCTGTGCCCACCTGTGGCCACCTGTGCCCACCTGTGCCCACCTGTGCACCGCCAGTGCCCACCTGTGCACCGCCAGTACTCCATCTGTGCACCACCAGTGCCCGCCAGTGCCCCGCCAGTGCCCGCCAGTGCCAGCCAGTGCCAATCAGTGCCCATCTGTACCAATCGGTGCCCATCTGTGCCTCAGCAGTGCCCATCTGTGCCGCCTAAGCAGTGCCCATCTGTGCCGCCTCAGCAGTGCCCATCTGTGCCGCCTAAGCAGTGCCCATCTGTGCCCATCTGCTGCCTTATCAGTGCACATCCGTGCAATAAATCAGTGCACATCTGTGCCGACCTATCAGTGCCCATCTGCCGACTCAGCAGTGCCCATCTGTGCCGATTCAGCAGTGCCCATCTCTGCCGCCTCAGCAGTGCCCATCTGCCGCCTCAGCAGTGCCCATCTGCCGCCTCAGCAGTGCCCATCTGCCACCTCAGCAGTGCACATCCGTGCAATAAATCAGTGCACATCCGTGCAATAAATCAGTGCACATCTGTGCCGACCCATCAGTGCCCATCTGCCGCCTCAGCAGTGCCCATCTGTGCCGCCTCAGCAGTGCCCATCTGTGCCGCCTCAGCAGTGCCCATCTGTGCCGCCTCAGCAGTGCCCATCTGCCGCCTCAGCAGTGCCCATCTGCCGCCTCATCAGTGCACATCCGTGCAACAAATCTGCACATCTGTGCAATAAATCAGTGCACATCTGTGCCGACCCATCAGTGTCCATTTGTGCCACCTCAAAAGCGCCCATCTGTGCCACCTCAAAAACGCCCATCTGTGCCACCTCATCAGTGCCCATCAGTGCTACAATGGCTAAACGCGTCTTTTCCGCTGAGGAGGCGTACCAAATTATTTCCGCGGCCGACGAGAGCAACGGGGAGCTCTCCTCTTCCGATTCCTTTTCGGATTCGGATTCTGAAGACGTAACTTATGAGCCAGTCCTCAGCAGTGAAACACTGACTGATGAATCCGAGGAGGAAGATATCCGGCCCATCAAGCGAAGGCGTTCTAGTGAGGCAGTGCCGTCCACCAGCACCGCAGTGCCGTCCACCAGCACCGCAATGCCGTCCACCAGCACCGCAGTGCCCCAGCAAGAAAGGCCAAGTACCAGTGGGGTGTCATCTCAGCCCCAAAGGGTTAGGAGCCATGCTGGCCTTCCCTATGCCCTTCAGAACCCCTTGTGGCTTCCTCCTAATTCAGGAGAGGCCAATGTTCCCCCTTTCACCGCCCAGCCAGGAGTCCAGGTGGACACGGAGAATTTTAGCCCCATCGGTTTTTTTAATTTAATTTTTACGGAGGACATGTTGGCGTCAATTGTGGCCCAGTGCAACCTGTATGCACAACAATTTATTTTTCAAAATCCGACCTCCTATTATGCCCGTCCCTACGAATGGAGAGACCTAACGGTGGAGGAGTTCAAGCTTTTTTTAGGCCTCACATTTAATATGGGACTCAACAAAAAAAACCAATTACGTACCTACTGGTCAACCCACCCCCTCCACCACTCACCGCTCTTCTCCGCGGTAATGCCCAGAACCAGGTATCAGATGATCCTGAGGTTCTTACATTTCAGTGACAATTCCCAATGCCTTCCACGAAATGATCCAAATTATGACCGCCTTTACAAAATTCGACCAATACTAAATTATTTTTCTGAAATATTCCCCAAATTGTTTACCCCGGACCAACACATATGTGTGGATGAGTCCCTTATTAAATTTAGTGGCAGGCTTAGGATGAAGCAATTTATGCCCAGCAAAAGGGCCCGCTATGGGGTGAAGGTCTACAAATTATGTGACCGAGCCACAGGGTACACATATTCCTTCAAGGTGTACGAAGGGAAGGACACCCAGCTACAGCCCCCTAATTGTCCGGATTATTTGGGATCCAGCGGAAAAATTGTTTGGGACCTCATATACCCCCTACTGGATAAAGGCTACCACCTCTATGTAGACAACTTCTACACATCTCTGCCCCTGTTCCACAACCTTCACCGGAAGAAGACGCCAGCATGTGGCACTGTAAAAAAGAACCGGAAGGGCTTTCCTCAAAGTCTGGTGAACAAGAAGCTGCGGAAAGGAGAAACCGCAAGTCTAAGAAACAAGGAGGTTCTGGCAGTGAAGTGGAGGGACAGAAGAGATGTGTACATGTTATCTTCTATCCACAACGATACCTTCGTAGAAATCCCCAGAAGGAATGGCCCCGTAAAGAAACCCAAATGTATTTCAGAGTATAATTTGTTCATGGGAGGAGTCGACTTCAACGACCAAATGATGGAACCATATCTGGTCTCAAGACGGACATATCATTGGTACAAAAAAGTAGTAATTTATTTTTTTCAATTGGCCATTTACAATTCATATGTAATTTACAGCAACGCCACCCAAAACCCCAAACGTTTCTTTGGCTACCAGGAGGAAGTTTTCACAGCCCTTATTTTCCCAAACGGCCCACCAGAAAATATCAGATCAGACGTTGTAAGTCGACTCTCCGAGCGCCACTTTCCGGATAAAATTGCCCGGACACCAGCAGGCAAAAGACGCCAAAAAAGATGTAAGGCGTGTACCAGAGCAGGAGTCATAAGAGACACATCTTATTATTGTGCACAATGTCCTTCCCAGCCAGGCCTCTGTATAGGCGACTGTTTTCGGCGTTACCATACTTCAATAAATTTTTAGTGAAGTATGGTAAACATAATCCTCAGTTCCTGCCTTCATACACCTTCACACCCCTTATGCCACTGCCTGCTCTGTAACGGACCCTGGCTTGTTATTTGACCACTCTTATGCCTGCCGATTCTGTACATACCGCTGCCTGATCTGGAACTGACCCTGGACTGTTATTCGACCACGCTTCTGCCTAACGATTCTGTACATACCTCTGCCTCATCTGGAACTGACCCTGGACTGTTATTCGACCATGCTTCTGTCTAACGATTCTGTATATATCTCTGCCTGATCTGGAACTGACCTTGGACTGTTTGACCACGATATTTGCCTGCCTCTTGGACTGATCTTGTATTCTGCAACTGGACTAGTGGGATTCAACACGGGGTCTCACATATGTGAGGGGCTCCAGTATAGTTTTTCTGGAAGAAGAAAACAATTTTCTTTGTTTTCTTATTCCTAGATTAGGGTCTGGAGACTCGGAGGCTTCAAAGAGATTTGGGAGGGAGAAGCCTCTACCCCTATCCCCATTCTGTCCTGAACGAGGCTCTACTTTTGTCTGCTGCCTGTAGGACTTACTGCCATCATGCCGCACTGACCACACCACAAGGACCTGCCTACTACCAGGACCAATATTTTTGGCACTGCTGACATCTCTGCACTAACCCTGGACTGTAATATGGACAGTATCCCTGCCTGCTGCCTGAAAAACTGTGTTCGCTGTTGCTGACCAAGTCCCTGCCTGCTGCCTGGACCAGTGATATCCTCCTGTGGACAACTGCGCTTCTAAAACCACAGGTAATCTTTTCTTTACCCTTTGCTCAGCATAATGTATTTGGGGGTGTAATTCTTGGTATGTGCAGGCTATGTGTCCCTGGAACGCCGACGGTGTTTCTTGCATGTTGCGCCTCTGTATTTGGTCAGGCTGTGTAAAAGTCTCACACATGTGGTATCGTTATACTCAGGAGGAGTAGTAGAACGTATTTTGGGGTGTTATTTTTGCTATGTAAATGCTATGCGTTGGAAATATCTTATAAACTGACAACTTTGTGTAAAAAAAAATGCGTTTTCATTTTTTTCCACATTTTCCGAAAACTTCTGGAAAAAAATGAACCATTGAAAAGACTCATTATGCCTCATAGATTATACGTTGGGGTGTTAGCTTTCCAAAATGGGGTCATTTTCTGGACGTTTCCATTGCCCTGGTGTTCCAGGGCCTTCAAAACTGTAATAGGTGGTTGAGAAATGAAATGTGTAATTTATGCTCCTAGAATGCCTGAAGGTGCTACTTCAAAATTAGGCCTCTGTATGTGGTCAGGCTGTGTAAAAGTCTCACACATTTGGTATCGTTATACTCAGGAGGAGTAGTAGAACGTATTTTGGGGTGTTATTTTTGCTATGTAAATGCTATGCGTTGGAAATATCTTATAAACGGACAACTTTGTGTAAAAAAAAATGCGTTTTCATTTTTTTCCACATTTTCCGAAAACTTCTGGAAAAAAATGAACCATTGAAAAGACTCATTATGCCTCATAGATTATACGTTGGGGTGTTAGCTTTCCAAAATGGGGTCATTTTCTGGACGTTTCCATTGCCCTGGTGTTCCAGGGCCTTCAAAACTGTAATAGGTGATTGAGAAATGAAATGTGTAATTTATGCTCTTAGAATGCCTGAAGGTGCTACTTCAAAATTAGGCCTCTGTATGTGGTCAGGCTGTGTAAAAGTCTCACACATTTGGTATCGTTATACTCAGGAGGAGTAGTAGAACGTATTTTGGGGTGTTATTTTTGCTATGTAAATGCTATGCCTTGGAAATATCTTATAAACGGACAACTTTGTGTAAAAAAAAATGCGTTTTCATTTTTTTCCACATTTTCCGAAAACTTCTGGAAAAAAATGAACCATTGAAAAGACTCATTATGCCTCATAGATTATACGTTGGGGTGTTAGCTTTCCAAAATGGGGTCATTTTCTGGACGTTTCCATTGCCCTGGTGTTCCAGGGCCTTCAAAACTGTAATAGGTGGTTGAGAAATGAAATGTGTAATTTATGCTCCTAGAATGCCTGAAGGTGCTACTTCAAAATTAGGCCTCTGTATGTGGTCAGGCTGTGTAAAAGTCTCACACATTTGGTATCGTTATACTCAGGAGGAGTAGTAGAATGTATTTTGGGGTGTTATTTGTGGTATGCACATTCCGTGTGGGAGAAATAAGCTATTACAATGAAAATTTTGTGAAAAAAAAAAAAAAAAAATCGTAATTTTGCAAAGAATTATGGGAAAAAATGACAACTTAAAATAACTAACCATGCCTCTTACTAAATACATTGGAATGTCTACTTTCCAAAAAGGGGTCATTTGGGGGGCATTTGTACTTTCCTGGCTTGTTAGGGTCTCAAGAATGGAGATAGGCCTTAGTACATCAGATGTGATCTTTTTTTGCAAATCTTTATGATTTGCACCATAGCTTGTAGACTCTATAAATTTCACACAGATCATATAATATGCAAAAATTTGGGTTATTTTTACCAAAGATGTGTAGTAGTATAAATTGTGGCCAAAATTTATGAAGAAAAATTGCTAATTTGCTAAATTTTGTCACAGAAACGAAGAAAAATTCATTTTTTTTCAAAATTTTCGGTCTTTTTCATTTATAGCGCAGAAAATAAAATTGCTGGAGGCACATAACACCCACTAACTCCTGCAGATGGCTGTATTAGAGAACTCCAATTGGAGCAATTTGACAAGTCATAGCCTATTGGAGGCAATGGAGCAATTTGACAAGTTGCAGCCTATTGGAGGCAATGGCACTGTTTCAATCGGTGCAACACCGAATTAGCGGCGCCGCCCCAATTTACAAAGGTAGTTTCTGCGCTACTTTTGCCAATTTCAGATGTGACTTCAATAGACATCTATGCATGAAGCTACACAAATGTCTATCAAGTAGCACCTGAAATTGTGTTGACCTTGCTACATAGAAATCGTGCCGCTTTAAGTGAAGTAGCTCGATTTCCAAGTAGCATCAATGTGAACCAGGGCTTAAAAGTTAGAAAAATATGTGAAAAGTGTAAACAGAAGCCAACAAGTGGAACAAAACTTCAGGCCAGATGAACTTAAAATTTGGCAAGCATGTTGACATAATCACATATTCTTCTCTGTAAAGCAGTGGCAGCCTCCTTTATTTACTCAAAATCATTTAAACACTGCATCATATCTGCACTCCTTTGGCCAATTGCGCATCTTGGAAGTTGGTGACCTTGTAAGAAGAGAAAAAAGTATTAAGGGAACGATGGTCAAGTGGCTGAGGTTACTAGTCAAATTGTGTAAATACTTACCTACCCAATATATTGTTGCTTGCAACCTGCTTGCCCTTCAGACTCCTACACTACTAGGAATGTACACACTGCAACTACTAATTAATCTTGGCCCTGGTGCATATGTCTACAAAACTCGGGTACCTAGCAACACTGCCAGCTCCTAAATCTCTTCCTTTTCCATGCTAATGTTAACAAACTACATACTTTTCTAATGTGTGGAGTGGGTGTTTGGTCTGGACATCTAAAAACTTGACATGTAGACACAATTGAAGCCAGATTCAAAGAATACTTACTTGCGTAAACAAGAGGCTCATGAATAGTTTCTTCTACTTCTGGGTCTCTTTGGCCCTCTGACTTGCATCAGGGGATGTTGCATCAACAAGTGGAAGGTCTGTGCTGGGTCCAGGTGTCAGATCCCACACCTCAAAACCAACATCCTGGTTCAGCTGAACACACTCACTTTCCTGTAAAAAGAAATAATACACCATTCATTAATCCACCTCAAGTCACATCTGTTTCTAGAATCCATTTTGCTGTATTAGTTGACCAACCTTGCACTGGGGACAATGTTTGCTCCTGACTAGTGGACTACACCATGCTGCACTGTTTTTTTTTTCCCCTTAAAAATGCATCGACAAGGGAAGGTGATGTCATTTTACACTGGACAAGTGGCAACATTGAAAAACTCATGCAGTTGCCCCCCACCCCTCTTGTCTCCTATGGGATAGGGGATATATGAGGATCATTCTAGCAGACGTGACACTGTGTGACTGATCCCCGGGGGCCTCTCTTCTACCCATGTCTACCCTGGAAAGGCTGCATTAATGGGCACCGATGAGCCAGGCAGCAACAAGAAAGTGTTCTTTACCCCTTCATTTACGCACTAAGCCCATGGCCTTTGGCCCACCTAGAATCACCCCTGTTGGTGGTTAAATGAGTGTTTGAAGTTGGCACTTATGATTTTGGGGGGTAAGATGGCCTTTTTGTCTCCCCTGTTGGGGCCCGAGCGAAGGTAGCCTCCCTTCGTCCCCTCTGGTGGCTTGTCTGAAGCCTCATTTTTTTGAACCTCCCTATTGAAGGAACAGAAAAAAAAATAGTTTTTGAAAATATATATATGAAAATTCCTTTTTTTGTGGTGTTTTGTCATAAATCAATGACAAAACACCACAAAAAAAGGAATTTTCATATCTGCTTTATATTTAACTTCATCTTTAAAAAAACAATTCAAAGATTAGAGAAAACATTAACTCGATTTTTCAAGGCCTACTTGGAGAAAAGACATATAAAGACAGCTAATTAATTTACACATATACATATTGGTTAGATACAAATATTGCTTACTTTTTTTGATTATGTGATGAATGGACATTTGTTCTTGCTCGCAGTGCTTTAGATCAGACCATCGCTTTCGGATCTGGTCCTTCGTTCGTTGCACCGAAAATTCTCCCTCCAAAACAGCGATGACCTTCTTCAAAATTAGGTACTTTTGGCTGTTGGGCCTTTCATAGTTGCATAGTTACATAGTAGGGGAGGATGAAAAAGACACAAGTCCATCAAGTGCAACCTAAGTTGTGCAGCTTGCAGTCGTACTTGTGCTTCTTAAAGATGCGCACCATCTCTACTATCTCATCCTTGCTCACGAGGGTGGCTTTGTGCCTCCTATAAGCTACACCACCGCGGGCCTGCCTCAAATTCTCTGAACCCGCCATGCTGTTACTCCCGAATGTTCCGCTGTGTGTGTCACATGCAGAAGAGAGATGGTCACACCCCAGCGCCATGACGCACTGAGAGCAGAGTTTCATGCACGTGCAGTGTATATAAAGCCATTATGGTTTGTCTTGTGTTCTGTCTTGTAGGGATTTGCAAATTTATCATGGTGGATAAAATCACTGCGCCTGACTTTTTGACTCAATTTATCTACCAGTACCGGGAGCTGCCCTGTCTGTGGAAGGGGAAGAATAGGGATTACTCTAATATAATCAAGAGGAAGGCAGTGATGGAGAAACTTCTGGAATTGGGGAAGCCTCTGTGTCCCAGGGCAGACATCAATTTTGTGAAGAGCAAAATTGGGAACCTGAGGAGTACATTTAATAGGGAGCACAAGAAGGTCCAGGAATCAGAAAGATCGGGAACATCAGCTGATGATATCTATGTCCACAGGCTGTGGTACTACAACAGCCTACGTTTTTTGTCCGACCATAAACAACCCAGGCCATCACTCTCAACACTCCCTTCCACACTGGATGAGGCCACAGCTCAACTCTGATCCTTTGAGACAGGATGAAGATGTGGAGGAGCCCAGCTCGACCCAGGTATAGCATTGTTGAACATATTTGTATCCAAAAATAGAATAATGATAACTAGACGTTATTGTTCAAAAATGTATGCCTTAACAAAGTGGTTTCCATATCAATAGACAGTAGTGGCCAAACATTATTGGGACAAGAAGGAAAAATGCTGATTGAAAAATGCTGAATGATAGTCTTTTCTCTTTATCCACATTCAATTTGCAACAGTCATGAGCTCTAAATTGTGTGTTATTGATGACCAAAATAAAAAAATACTAATTATGTCCCATTTTCATACACAGGAAAGTGGCAATTTGGAGGAGCCAGTGGTCAGCAGCCACAAAGAGTCACAGATCCCTCTCCTCCTGCTAAAAAGGCCAGGAACCTAGACAAGGCCACAGCTGCCTTCCTCAGCCATGTAACAACAGCAATTAGTACGACCGCAGATGCAGCTGAGGTATTTGGCTGTCTGACAGCTAGTAAGTTAAGGGATATGATAGGGATAGCCCACTGGGCTGGGGATTTTCAGCCATACAATTTTAAATTTGCTTTTTTTTTTATGATTTTAGTTATACTTTATTTATTTTTGTATGCAGGGAATGCACTTTTTGGTTAAGTTATTGAATTTTGATTTGGATGGCAGATAACATGTCTAAGCCCTGTACACACGGTCGGAGATTTCGACAACCAAATCCGTCGGATCTTGTCCGAAACTGTTGCATACACACGGTCGGACTAAGTTGTCAAAAAATCCGATCTTTCAGAACGTGATGACGTAATTTCGTTACGATGGGACTACATTCAGGCTAGTAGCCAATAGCTTTGGTGTAGGAATTTGATCTGAGCATGCGTGGCACTTGGTCCGATCAAAATTCTCTACACATGATTGGAGTATGTCCGATCGAACCAGTTGGTCGGGAAATATTTCCAACAAGTTGGAAAATTGGGTCCGACGGATATTCCGACGGAATCAGTCCGATGCATACCACAAACAGTCGGATTATCCGACAACACAGTCCGATAGGACACATTCCGACGGATTCTCCGACTGTGTGTACAAGGGCTAATTTTTTATTTTTTATTTTGGAAGAATGTACAAGAAGAATAATGGCCTCAGCCGACATGAAAGGGAGCGTTGACAGTGATGGCCTGGGTTCGGTCTGGCCTGTCAAAAACAGCAGGCTGTGTTAGTACCACAGCCTGGGGACAGTCATCTGCTGCTGCTCCCGATCTCTCGGAGTCCAGGACATTCTTGTGCTCCCTATAAATGTACTCCTTAGCTTCCCAGTTTTGTTCTTCATATACTTGAGGTTTACCCTGGGGTACAAAGGCTTCACCAATTCCAACAGTTTCTCTATTGCTGCCTTCCTCTTGATTTTTATAGGACCTTCTTGTGATCCCTATTAAATAAAAAAACAACAATTTGAAAAATACTTGGCTATGTGTTTTACTTAAAATGACAGTTTGGGAGTAGGTAGGTACATTTAGAAAATACAATATAAAATTAACAAGGGACACCAACATAGTTTTATCTTTGATCTTCAAAACTAACGGATAATGATATTGTGGTAACTTGACACCAAAAATAAATAAAAAATTCTTCACTAGATAAAAAAAGCCTTTTTAACCACTTCCCGACCGCCGCACGACGATGTACGTCGACAGAATGGCACGGGCAGGCATAAGGGCGTACATGTACGTCCCTGCCTTCCCGCGGGTCGGGGGCCCGATCGGGCCCCCGCCCGGTGCCTGCGGCGGTCGGTATTAGTTCGGGAGCGATCCCGGACGAGGGGGCGGCCATTCATTCATGGCCACCCCCTCGCGATCGCTCCCGACGAATAGAAATCGTTCGTGACATCACTTCCTCTCCTGTAATGTAAACACAGGAGAGGAAGTGATGTAATCTCTCCTCCGTGTCGGTATTTTTCGTTCCGACACCGAGGAGAGAGGATCGGTGAGTTGCACCAACACGTCACTGCACAGTAGAACATGCCAGGCACACTCACACCCCCCCGATCACCCCCCCCAATTACCCCTGCCCCCCAGTCACAGTGACACCAATGTAATTTTTTATTTTTTTTGCATTGGTGTCATTTGTGACTGTAATAACTGTTAGGGCAGTTAGGGTTAGCCCCCTTTAGTTCTAATGTACCCCCCTAACCCCCCCAATAAAGGTTTAACCCCGTGATCACCCCCCGTCGCCAGTGTCACTAAGGCTGGGTTCACATTGCAGCGGTTTATGAGAACGAATGTGATTCGCACCGCACTGCAGTGCAAATCACATCCGATCTCTGTGCGATTCGAGTTCAGCCATACAGATAGTATGGCTGAATTCGCATCGCACCCGCCGCACCCGCCGCAAATTCGCACGGGACCCTTTTTTTGGCCCGCAGCAGAATCGGATCGCATGGGTGTTCACACCATGCGATCCAAGTTTGCAGATCGCACTGCGATATGCGAACTGATCTGGGGGTGTCATTAACATTTCACTGACACTCCCAGCAGTTCGCATAGGGCAGTGTGAACTGCCGCCGGGAGGCATGCGATGCGGGAACCCGCCGCGGATTCGTGGCGTTCCCGCATCGCTCCAGTGTGAACCCAGCCTAATAAGCGATCATTTTTCTGATCGCTGTATTAGTGTCACAGGTGACGCTAGTTAGGCAGGTAGGTATTTAGGTTCGCCACAGCTTTTTATAGCGCCAGGGACCCCCATATACTACCGCATAAAGCCCCCTGATTGCCCCCTAGTTAACCCTTTCACCAGTGATCACCATATAACTGTTACAGGTGACGCTGGTTGGTTAGTTATTTTTTTATAGTTTCAGGGCACCCGCCATTTATTACCTAATAAAGGTTTAACCCCCTGATCACCCGGCGGGTGTCATTTGTGACTGTAATAACTGTTAGGGCAGTTAGGGTTAGCCCCCTTTAGTTCTAAGGTACCCCCCCAATAAAGGTTTAACCCCGTGATCACCCCCCGTCGCCAGTGTCACTAAGGCTGGGTTCACATTGCAGCGGTTTATGAGAACGGATGTGATTCGCACCGCACTGCAGTGCAAATCACATCCGATCTCTGTGCGATTCGAGTTCAGCCATACAGATAGTATGGCTGAATTCGCGTCGCACCCGCCACACCCGCCGCAAACTCGCACGGGACCCTTTTTTTGGTCCGCAGCAGAATCGGATCGCATGGGTGTTCACACCATGCGATCCAAGTTTGCAGATCGCACTGCGATATGCGAACTGATCTGGGGGTGTCATTAACATTTCACTGACACTCCCAGCAGTTCGCATAGGGCAGTGTGAACTGCCGCCGGGAGGCATGCGATGCGGGAACCCGCCGCGGATTCGTGGCGTTCCCGCATCGCTCCAGTGTGAACCCAGCCTAATAAGCGATCGTTTTTCTGATCGCTGTATTAGTGTCACAGGTGACGCTAGTTAGGCAGGTAGGTATTTAGGTTCGCCGCAGCTTTTTATAGCGCCAGGGACCCCCATATACTACCGCATAAAGCCCCCTGATTGCCCCCTAGTTAACCCTTTCACCAGTGATCACCATATAACTGTTACAGGTGACGCTGGTTGGTTAGTTATTTTTTTATAGTTTCAGGGCACCCGCCATTTATTACCTAGTCTCACTAGTGTACCCCTAAATTTAGGGGTGTCTACTTTCCAAAATGGGGTCATTTGGGGGGGGGGGGGGTTGTGCCATCTTGGCATTTTATGGCCTTCAAAACTGTAACGCCCTTAGAAAGCCTGAAGGCGGTGCTTGGTTTTCGGGGCCCCGTACGCGGCTAGGCTCCCAAAAAGTCCCACATATGTGGTATCCCCGTACTCAGGAGAAGCAGCAGAATTTATTTTGGGGTGTCATTTCACATATGCCCATGGCATGCGTGAGCAATATATCATTTAGTGACAACTTTGTGAAAAAAAAAAGTTTGTAATTTTCCCGCAACTTGTGGCAAAATATAAAATATTCCATGGACTCAACATGCCTCTCAGCAAATAGCTTGGGGTGTCTACTTTCTAAAATGGGGTCATTTGTGGGGGTTTTGTGCCATCTTGGCTTTTTTTGGCCTTCAAAACTGTAATAGGTAGTGAGAAGTGAACTCAAAAATTTACGCCCTTAGAAAGCCTGAAGGCGGTGCTTGGTTTTCGGGGCCCCGTACGCGGCTAAGCTCCCAAAAAGTCCCACATATGTGGTATCCCCGTACTCAGGAGAAGCAGCAGTATTTATTTTGGGGTGTCATTTCACGAATGCCCATGGCATGCGTGAGCAATATATCATTTAGTGACAACTTTGTGAAAAAAAAAAAAAAGTTTGTAATTTTCCCGCAACTTGTGGCAAAATATAAAATATTCCATGGACTCAACATGCCTCTCAGCAAATAGCTTGGGGTGTCTACTTTCTAAAATGGGGTCATTTGTGGGGGTTTTGTGCCATCTTGGCATTTTATGGCCTTCAAAACTGTAATAGGTAGTGAGAAGTGAACTCAAAAATTTACGCCCTTAGAAAGCCTGAAGGCGGTGCTTGGTTTTCGGGGCCCCGTACGCGGCTAGGCTCCCAAAAAGTCCCACATATGTGGTATCCCCGTACTCAGGAGAAGCAGCAAAATTTATTTTGGGGTGTCATTTCACATATACCCATAGCATGTGTGAGCAATATATCATTTAGTGACAACTTTGTGTAAAAAAAAAAAAATTTTTTTTTGTCATTATTCAATCGCTTGAGGCAAAAAAATAAAATATTCAATGGGCTCAACATGCCACTTATCAATTTCCTTAGGGGGTCTACTTTCCAAAATGGGGTCATTTGGGGGGGTTTTGTACTGCCCTGCCATTTTAGCACCTCAAGAAATGAGATAGGCAGTCGTAAACTAAAAGCTGCGTAAATTCCAGAAAACGTACCTTAGTTTGTAGATGTGACAACTTTTGCGCAAACCAATAAATATACAATTATTGACTTTTTTTTTACCAAAGACATGTGGCTGAATACATTTTGGCCTAAATGTATGACTAAAATTGAGTTTATTGGATTTTTCTAATAACAAAAAGTAGAAAATATAATTTTTTTTCAAAATTTGCGGTCTTTTTACGTTTATATCGCAAAAAATAAAAATCGCAGAGGCAATCAAATACCATCAAAAGAAAGCTCTATTTGTGGGAAGAAAAGGACGCAAATTTTGTTTGGGTACAACATTGCATGACCGTGCAATTACCAGTTAAAGCAGCGCAGTGCCAAATTGTAAAAAGACCTCTGGTCATTGACCAGCACAATGGTCCGGTCTGAAAGTGGTTAAATACGTTTGGCAGAAATCCATAAGTATCACCTGCAAAGCTGCTTCATTATTATCCCATTATAAAGAAGAAGAGAGTGTGCGCTGCATTTGGAGATTTCATAATTTGCTGCGTCATAAATGTGAATTCTCCATTACAAGCACTAGTTTTACAAGACGGACCGCTTCTGGCTTGTACTTGCTTCCGAGCATATGTGTTTGTTCTTTGTACTTTTGTCCGACAGACTTGTGTACACACTCTCAGAAAATCCAACAACAGAGATTTGTCCGTGGAAATTTTTAAAGCCTGCCATCCAACATTTGTCCGCGGAAAATCCAACAATTGTCGGATTTACCGACAACAACCTGTAATCATACAATTCCCGTTGGAAAATCTGATCGCTTGCACGCGGATTTATTTCATAAGCAGGAACAACAACTACAGGAAAAAAAAAGTAACAAAACATATAAAAGCTAACACTTGGAATGATGCATGGCTGTATGAAACTCAGGTAGGAAATTAAACATCCTCACGACAATAGATCGCATGACTAAACATAAAAAACAAATATCAGAAATACTAAGTACTCCTGAACCTAGAGCTCAAAAATGGAAATAAAATATGCTCCAATGTAAAACCAAAGCATTAACAGCGCTTAGTATGAATAAACCATTCAAAACACATAATGATAATGACCTTTGGTAAGCATATACACAAAGGGGTGAGCATGTGGTTGAACTTTTTATAAGTAGAGAGGGCTGGCTATACCACTCTATATTTCTGCATAGTGCATTGTTGGACATTTCAGTGGACATTTATTTTTGAAATCCATGAACAGTTGAGAGTTTATCATTCATTCATTTTTTTATCTGATTTTATATTGCACCATATGAGATATCATTATGTGTTTTGAATGTTTTATTCATACTAAGCACTGTTAATGCTTTGGTTTTACATTGGAGCATATTTTAGTATTGCATGACTAAACATGTAATACAGTGTGTGACCTCTGAATGGAGGAGGGCCAGACAAGATTAAATAAATAACCAGGCCACCAACTTGTGGGATGCCTAGGTACCCCTGGCAGGTGTCCTCCACTGTCCATCCTCACATATCGTGGTGGGATACAGCCGTGCCGATGGTGGAAAACCGCGCTGCCCCAATGTCCCAACTAAAGAAAAAATATATATTTCCCCACAACGTTTGCTGGCACATGCTGCTGCACCAACTCCCACCCACAGCTATGTGAAAGCAAAGTGCATAAAAACAACAAACCAGTCAGCAAAAAAAAAGGGGGAAACACAGACTATGACGAGACTGGTTGCCTAGGGGTCCCCCTGAAGCCAATCTGGAGCAAATAACCCCCTCGTCCCAAACACCCCCCCCTTTTTTAGCAAAGAAATAGTGGCAGCACAGTGGTGTAGTGGGTAGCACTCTCGCCTAGCAGTAAAAAGGGTCGCTGGTTCAAATCCCAACCACCACACTACCTGCCTATGCTTGCGTGGGTTTCCTCTCAGTACTCTAGTTTCCTCCCACACTCCAAAGACAGGTTAGGTAGGTTAGGTAGGTTAATTGGCCCTAGTATATGAATGGGGACCTTGGATTGTGGGCTACTTGAGAAAAGAGACTGATGTGAGTGCGCAATGTACAGGGATAGGGACAACTGTAGAAACACACCCACACTCAGGTTGAACTGGATGGACTAGTGTCTTTATTCAACCTTACTAACTATGGGTACAGGGTACGTTGCGAGTAATGCGATCCCGCAGTGCATTATGGGGCGTTCCATGGCACTTGAATTTGCTGCAAATGCTCTATAATATTCACTGTTCGGCGAACACCCAATGTTCAAGCTCATCCCTATTAATTGCCTAGGAACAGCCCAGTATATGACGACGTTAGACCTGAGCAAAGGGTATTGGCAAATTTCTCTCAAAATCTTTCAAGTTAAAAACAGCATTTGTAACTCCACTGGGGGGTCTTTCCAGTATCGGAGGATGCCTTTTGGGTTAAAGAATGCTCTAGCCATATTTTAACAGGCCATCAAACCTATGCTGCTGAATACCTAGATGAAATGGTCATCCATAGTGAGGATTTGAACTCACACTTACCAAAGGTTCAGTGTGTGTTTGAATCCATCTGGAAAGCCAGGTTGACAGCCAATCCAAAAAAAAAAAATAACTTTGAGCTAGAGAGAGGTCTAGTAAAGCCCCAAGTAAACAAAGTTGAGGCTATTCAGAGTTGGCCACCCCCCACCAACAAGAAGCCAGTTTGAGCATTTTTAAGAATCGCTGGCTATTATCGCCGCTTTATTCCCCATTTTGCCTCATAGGCTGCTCCCGTGACCAATTTGACAAAACGGAAGGAGTCTGTCATGATCAAATGAACCCCCAAAGCAGAAGCAGCTTTTGATGCCCTAAAACAGGCCTTATTAGGTCAGCCAGTGTTATACTCACCTGACTTTTCAAGCGACGTTGTGGTCCAGGCTATTGCTTCAAATGTTGTGTTAGGAGCTGTGTTGTCTCAGGTTTTCAAGAAGGAAGAACACCCTGTCGTTTACCTCAGCCGGAAACTGAAGGCCCATGAAGAAAATTACGCCACCATTGAGAAAGAATGTTTAGAGATAAAATGGGCTTTAAATTCTCTCTGGTACTATCTCTTAGGTAGACAACTTGAACTGGTAAAAGATAGGGTTGTCCTGATACCGATACTAGTATCGGTATCAGGACCAATAGCGAGCATTTGCACGAGTACTTGTACTCGCACAAATGCTCCCGATGCCTTAGCCGATACCTGGGATAGGAGAGACAGGAAGTCAGCGGGCGGAGTCAGAGGGCAGAGCGTAGAGCAGAGCGGAGAGTCCTCAATCAGGTAGTACAGAGTGCAGGGCACAGCTGCATCGGGATCGGCGACCGGAGCCGTCACATTCGGTAATGGAAGTGACGCTCCATGTTGCCGTTACACTGTCAGTGCTTGAAAATCCTGACGCCCATCTTGGTACACCCTGCACTCGGCCACAGTATGCTAGCAGCGGACATCTTGTTACACCCAGCCCATATAGTTTGGGCTGGGTGTAATAAGATGTCCACTGCTGCTTTGAGGCCGAGTGCAAGGTGTACCAAGATGGCAGAGGCAGCATAGAAAAAGAAATCCCTTTGTGCCCATAAGTGTCAGCCATCAATCAGTGTTCAGTGACATTAGTGCCATCCATCAATGCCCATCCAGCCAGTGCCAGCCATCAGTGTTTGTCACCTATCAATGCTTGTCAGTTGCCACCTATCAGTGCCCATCAGTGCATGCCACCTATCAGTGGCCATCAGTGCGTGCCACCTATCAGTGTGTGTCACCTATCAATGCTGCATAATCAGGGGAACCTATTAGTGCTCATCAGTCAGTGCCAGCTATTAGTGTGTGCCACCTATCAGTGCCCATTAGTGCGTACCACCTATCAGTGCCCATCAGTCAGTGCCACCTATCAGTGCCACTGCTCAGCCATCAGTGTGTGCCACCTATCAGTGCTCATCAGTGCTGAATAATCAGTGCCATCTATCAGTGCAGCCTATCAGTGCCATCTCAGTCCAGCTTATCAGTGCCCCATCAGTGCAGCCTCATTAGCACACATCAGTGAAGGAGAAAAAGTACTTATTTACAAAATGTTGTGACAGAAAATAAGAAAGGCTTCTTTTTTTTAACAAAAAACAAAACCCAGCAGTGGTTAAATAAAAGAAATACCACCAAAAGAAGCTCTATTTGTGTGAAAAAAAAATGATAAAAAAAATTAATTTGAGTACCGTGTAGCATGACTGCACATTGCGCAATTGTGATTCAGAGTGTGGCACCGCTGATAGCTGAAAATTGGCTAGGGCAGGAAGGGGGTGAGAGTGCCTGATATAGAAGTAGTTAAACAATGGACACTTTGAGTTGAATTTTTTATTTAGTTTTTTTCACCTAAGGTTGAGCAAATTACCAGAGCCTTTCGGTGCACACTGCACAGAGACACCAGCAGAATGTCAGCTGTGTGGAAGTATTTTAAAATGAACAAGGACAACCCACGGATTTGCTGACTGCAAACTTTGTTCTGCAAAATTATCTAGAAGAGCTACAAAAATCAGTTCTTACAATACCAGTAATCTGATAAAGCATTTGAAATTAAAACATAAAAGTGAGCATGGAGAATTTACCGCTATCGCTAGCAGTAGCACTCAGCAGCCAACTCTGCAGCAAACTTTTGCTAGAAGAGAAAAGCTGTCAAGAGACAACCCCAGAGCTGTAAAAATAACAGAGGCGCTTACCCGATTTATTATTCTGAATGATCAATCTCTTTCAATCGTTGAGAACATGGGTTTTCATCGATTTCTTAATGTGTTGGAGCCGAAGTATGACATTCCCAGTCGCCATTACATAACAAACATCATCTTACCAAAGATCCACGGCATGGTTAAAAAGCACATTACCATCATGTTGCAGAAGGACATAAAGGCAATTAGCTTCATCGCTGACATCTGGAACAGTAGTGCGAGTCCACTGTCTCTTAGCTTAACGTCGCAGTGGATAGATGGCGAATTCTCTCTGCATCAGGTCATGCTCCACGCTACGAAATTTGAAGGCTCCCACACCGGTCAAGCAATAGCAAACATACTTGAGGAAATGCTTCAGACTTGGGGCGATTCCCAAAAGTTCTGTTCATGTTGTGGCCCGGACAATGGCAAAAACATAATAAAAGGTATGGAAGATGGTGGACTTCCCAGTATTTAATTTGTGACACATACACTGCAGCTTGTTGTCTCAGAGGGACTGTTATAACAACGCAGCATTGCAGATACTGTGGGAGTTGGGCGCAGAATAATTGGCCACTTCAAACATTTTATCCTGGCATATTCTCAGCTGCAGGACATCCAAATACAGCTTGGTCAGCCAGTAAGAAGACTCCAGCAAGACATGCAGACTTGTTGGAACAGCACAATTTACATGCTGAAGTCTCTGAGCAGAAACAGGCCCTTGGAGTGTGTGTCTGAATATGAGCTCCCAGCAAACCAGTGGAATCTGATGAAGAAGATGATCAATATCTTGGCTCCCTTTGAAGAGATGACTTGCCAAGTGAGTTGTTCAGATGCATTTGCCTCTGATGTAATTCCTGCAGTAACAGTGCTACAGAAAGTTTTATCAAAAGTGGTTGAGGACCATGGTATCAAAACAGTGAAGAGCACTTTGCTTGCTGCTTTGCAGAAGCGCTTCCCTGATACTGAGCGAAACCCACTTTACTGTATCGCAACTTTACTTGATCCAAGGTAATGTTAATTTTTCTGCTATTAAACGTAATTGTTTTCTTAATTCATAGAAATAATATGCTGCATTCATTTATTGTTGTTTATTTTTTTCTTAATTCTAGGTATAAAAATTGATTTTTGTGTAATTCAGACACCTCCAGGGAGGCAAAAGAAATGTTAATACTGGAACTGCAAAACATTTCTGAAAAGACAATTTTATCTGAGGAGCATGAAGAACCAGCTTACAAAAGGCCTCACCGTGACCAGCCAGGTACCAGTCTGGACAGTATTTGCGAGCAGTATCAGTATCTGAGAGCAGTGCCCCAAAAGCTGCTACTATACAGCTGGAAGCTTACCTGGGAGAGGTCACTGTACTTTGTTCAGAGAAACCCATGAAGTACTGAGCAATTTATAAAGTGAGATTTCCAACTCTGGCTAAAATGGCCTAAAAATATCTTTCTGCCCCATGCAGTAGTGTGGAAAGTGAAAGACTGTTCAGCTTAACGTCTAATGTCCTTACTGATAGCAGAAACAGACTTATGGCTGAACATGCAGAGATGCTTTTATTGCTTAAAAAGCACTTGCCACTAACTTTTGAGAAATAATAATTCTATTAGCTATAGTGCCTGTAAAACTTGCCCATACTGTTCCACATGATTAAACAATGCACTGTTAAATGTTTTACTGTTTTGCACTTTTGGTTGGTTGTGTGAGTTTTTACATTTGTTACTGTTGTTATTAATATATTTTGATGTTGTAAAATATATTTTTTGTATTTATCAACAAGTTCTGTGAAAATTATTTGAGTTTATTGTATGACAAGCAAATGATTTTCTAATGTCTTGAGTTACAGTTGTTTTTATTCATTTATTTATTTATTTTTTAATTATAAAGAAGATATCATTAGTCTGTATTGTGGTTTGAAAACTGTCACATGACATTAAAAAAAGTATCGTAATCGGTATCGGCAAGTACTTGAAAAAAATATTGTAACTTGTTCTCAGTCTTAAAAAAAGTGGTATCGGGACAAGCCTAGTAACAGATCATTAAAGTGGATAGCACAGAATAAAGAGACCAATAGGAGGTTGAAACTGCTGGTTGGAAGCTAAACAGTGGGGACCTTGAGTGGAGAGTGAACAAGCCTTGCTTTTTGACTGCTGGTGATTGCTGGGTTGCATTTTTAGGTTCTTTTTGGGGATTTTCCTTGTAGCTTTTTAACACCTTCTTTTCTGACGCTTTTTAAACCACTTTTTTTTCTTTGCTTCCTTCAGTCTACTAATTAAGGGGGGTGGTTAACTGGATACAGGTACTTGAGGCCTATATAACCTTGTGTAGAAATCATTGTGAGCCTGCTCATCTTTGAGTCTGCTGGAACGCTGTCCAAGTGGAACGGGTCTAAGTGGGGAATTAAAAACCAAAGTTAGTGGAACTAGTCTTAGTGGTGAGTTAAAAAACACAGTTTAAAACAGGAGGTTATAACAGGAGTCATAGTACCTGTGTAGTGTGAGTACCTGAGTGTTGTATGAGTAGTGTGTGGATCGTTAGTACTTGTGTATTGTGAGTGCAAGTGGTCTGCGAGTGCACGTAGGTCTGTGAGTACATGTGGTTCTGCGAGTGCACGTAGTTCTGCGAGTGCACATAGTTCTGTGAGTCGTCTGCGAGTGTACGTAGGTTTGCGAGTGGTCTGCGAGTGCAAGTAGGTCTGCGAGTGGTCTGCGAGTACCTGTGTATTGTCTTGAGTATCAGTGTCAGGAAGCTAGTTAGGTAATTTGGACAGGGTATAATCCCCAATCCTCATTAAATGTAATAGGTACGATGCCCGGCGGGTGTGGAGAGGCGACTTGTTGTACATCTTGTGACATGTATGCGTTCCTTGATCATCCGATCAAGGGTGAATACTGCTATGCAAAATGTAAGCACATTGTTTCCCTGGAAGCCCAGGTTCTGAATCTGGGAAAGCAACTGTCAGCACTGAGAAGTCCCTCAAATACTAAAGGAGATCCAGGAATGTACACGGCAGGTGCCGGCAGGGTGCAGGCACTTGCAAAGAGTAGATGGGTGACAGTCAGGAAGGGTAGAGGGGGAAGTGCCAGGGAGGCCGATCCAGGGCTGGAGCATCCCAATAAGTATGCTCCATTGAGTGACATTGGTTATCCCAGTCAGGGACCAGCACTGCTGGAGCTGAGGGACTCTCCTAGCTGCCGGGGGAAAAACTCCTCCAGTGAGAGTGGGGGGGGGGGATGAAGGGAAAGGAAAGACAGATTCTGGTGGTAGGGGACTCAATTTTTATAAGGACAGAGAGGCCAATCTGTAACAAAGACCTGAAGCAGTATGTTGTCTACCGGGCGCTCAGGTTTGGCACATCACGGAACTGGTGGACAGATTACTGGGAGGGGCTGGGGAAGACCCAACGGTCATGGTGCACGTTAGCACCAATGACAATGTCAGAGGCAGATGGAGTGTCCTAAAGAACGATTTTAGGGACTTAGGAGCTAAATTGAGGAAAAGGACCTCCAAGGTAGTATTCTCAGGAATTGAGCCACACCACAAAGGCAGAGGGAGATTAGGGAAGTAAACAAGTGGCTGAAGAGCTGGTGTAGTAAGGAGGGGTTTGGGTTTCTGGAGGACTGGGCCAACTTCTCAGTCGATAACCGTTACTATAGAAGGGACGGACTGCACCTAAATGAGGAGGGTACAGATCAGCTGGGAATGAAGATGGGCAAAAAGTTAGAGGGGTTTTTAAACTAGGTGACGGGGGAGGGTCCAGAGGTAGAGATAGTCAGAGCGGAACATATTCCAGAGGGTAGTATTGGGGGAATTAGTGGTAGGTTGACCAAAGCACATAAACCCAAGGTAAGTATAGTAGCAAGTCCTAGTTGCAATCTTGGAACACCCAACAAGAGGATAATATGCGACCAGTCTAAACTACATGGCACGTTCACCAATGCCAGGAGCCTGGCAGACAAGATGGGTGAACTAGAGATACTATTGTACGAGGAGGATTTGGATTTTGTGGGAATTTCAGAGACCTGGTTCAATAGCTCTCATGATTGGGTGGCAAACATTCAAGGGTATACCCTTTATCGCAAGGATAGAGAGGATTAAAAAAGGGGAGGGGTATGCCTATATATGAAGAATAATGTACAAGTGAATGTGAGAGATGACATCAGTAAGGGAGCTAGGGAGGAGGTGGAATCCTTATGGGTAGAGTTCAAAAGGGATGAAGCTAAGGGGAAAATAATACTGGGAGTGTGCTATAGACCCCCTAACCTGAGGGAGGAAGGGGAGACTGATCTGCTATCACAATTTGGATTAGCAGCAAGGATGGGAAGTGTTATCATAAAGGGGGATTTTAATTATCCAGACATAGACTGGGCGGAGGGAACCACGCATTAATCTAAGGCTCGCCAGTTCCTAAATGTCTTGCAGGACAATTTTATGGATCAGATGGTAGACTAAAGCATTACTGGATCTACTGATTACCAACAATACATACCTGATCACAAATGTGGAAATCAGGGCAATTTAGGGAACAACGATCACAGGTCAATTGGCTTCTGTATAAATCACACAAATAGGAAACATAAGGGGAATACAAAGACACTGAATTTCAAAAGAGCCAACTTCCCTAAACTATGAACCTTACTAGAAGGCATACGTTGGGATAAAATCTTAGGAACAAAGAACGTGGAGGGAAGATGGGTTTGCTTTAATAGCATATTAAATAAGGGCATTAGCCAATGCATCCCATTGGGTAATACATTTAAAAGAGTGAACAAAAGTCCTGGATGGCTTAACTCCAATGTAGAAATGCATATAAAAGCAAAGAAGAAGGCCTTTAAAAAATACAGGGTTGAGGGATCAGCATTGAGACTTTATAAAGAATGCAACAAGAATTGTAAGGGTGCAATTAGGACGGCTAAGATAGAACATGAAAGACACATAGCCACATACATAATATTTAAAAAGAGCCCAAAATACATCCCTGGGAATTACAGACCAGTTAGCCTAACATCAATAGTATGTAAACTCTTGGAGGGGATGATAAGGGACTATATACATGATTTTAGTAATGAGAACTGTATCATTAGCAGTAATCAGCATGGATTCACGAAGAATCGTTCTTGCCAAACCTACTAATCTACTAACCTTCTATGAGGAGGTGAGTTGCCAGATAGAGAAAGGAAGGCCCGAAGAAGTGGTGTATCTGGATTTTGCAAAAGCATTTGACACAATTCCCCATAAACATTTACTGTACAAAATAAGGTCCATTGGCATGGACCATAGGGTGAGTGCATGGATTGAAAACTGGCTACAAGGGTGAGTTCAGAGGGTGGTGATAAATGGGGAGTACTCGGAATGATCAGGGGTGGGTAGTGGGGTCCCCCAGGGTTCTGTGCTGGGACCAATCCTATTTAATTTCTTCATAAACGACATGGAGGATGGGGTAAACAGTTCAAGCAGGGCAGGGCAGTTCAAGCAGGGCAATAACTTCTGTATGTGGAAACAGTATATTGGCATGCATTGAAAAGGGGATAAACTCCAGAGATAAAACAGGAACTCTACAAGACTCTGGTCCGGCCGCACCTGGAGTATGCTGTCCAGTTCTGGGCACCAGTCCTCAGGAAGGATGTACTGGAAATGGAGTGAGTACAAAGAAGGGCAACAAAGCTGATAAAGGGTCTGGAGGATATTAAAGCGGGAGTCCGCCATTTTTTTTTTAAAAAGCCAGCAGCTACAAATACTGCAGCTGCTGACTTTTAAAATAATGACACTTACCCGCCCAGCGCGCCCGCGATGTCGGCACCCGAAGCCGATCTCTCGATCGTCTCTCGGGTGCTGCCACCGCCATCTTGGGAATGGGAATCAGGAAGTGGAGCCTTTCGGCTTCATTTCCCGGTTCCCTACTGCGCATGCGCAAGTCGCGCTGTGCAATAAGGATGGTCCCCGCTGTCTCTGGGATCCGTGTGTTTCCCAGCAGGCAGCAGGGGACCTTTGGAAAGGGGCGTAGATTCTGCGGAAAGGGGCGTACCTTCTGCAGAATCTACGCCGGAAGTGGGTGCAGATACCTGTACTGTACAGGTACCTGCACCCCCCTCCCCCCTGAAAGGTGCCAATTGTGGCGTCGGAGGGGGGGAGAGTTCCAATGAGAGGAAGGTCCACTTTAGGGTGGACCTCCGCTTTAATAAGGAAAGGTTGCAAGATCAGAACTTATTCTCTCTGTTGAAGAGACGATTGAGAGGGGATTGAGAGGAGATATGATTTCAATATACAAATACCATACTGGTGACCCCACAATAGGGATAAAACTTTTTTGCAAAAGGGAGTTTAACAAGACTCGTGGCCACTCATTAAAATTAGAAGAAAAGAGGTTTAACCTTAAACTACGTACAGGGTTCTTTACTATAAGAGTGGTAAGGATGTGGAATGCCCTTCCACAGGCGGTGGTCTCAGCGAGGGGCATTGATAGTTTCAAGAAACTATTAGATAAGCACCTGAATGACTGCAACATGCAGGGATATACAATGTAATACTGACATATATTCACACACATAGGTTGGACTTGTGTCTTTTTTCAACCTCACCTACTATGTAACTATGTGAATAAGTGGTTCCTGGCCCTTCAAGAATTCAGTTTTACAGTGAAACATCAACCCGGTGTTAGAATGGGAAATGCAGATGCTTTGTCCAGTGTGCACGCATGCCTGGCAACCTGTGTCTCAACCCTTGGGTTAAAACAAGAGGTGGGGAGTATGTGACAGGAAGCCAGGAAAATCTATGGGTTGTGTCCAAGATGGAAGATATATTTGTCCCAGGTTTATGCTGTACACTGATTGCTTTTGGGTTTCTGCTGGGTAGTAAGCCAGTATGGGGCTAAATGAGGATTAACAAGCTCAGTTGTAACAGATAAAGCACTCAAGGCTCTATATATGTGAATAAGTGGTTCCTGGCCCTTCAAGAATTCAGTTTTACAGTGAAACATCAACCCGGTGTTAGAATGGGAAATGCAGATGCTTTGTCCAGTGTGCACGCATGCCTGGCAACCTGTGTCTCAACCCTTGGGTTAAAACAAGAGGTGGGGAGTATGTGACAGGAAGCCAGGAAAATCTATGGGTTGTGTCCAAGATGGAAGATATATTTGTCCCAGGTTTATGCTGTACACTGATTGCTTTTGGGTTTCTGCTGGGTAGTAAGCCAGTATGGGGCTAAATGAGGATTAACAAGCTCAGTTGTAACAGATAAAGCACTCAAGGCTCTATAAAACTCCCATATTGCTTCAACAAGGGGCTCCACCCTAGAACAATATTCCTGCATAGAACTGGGGAGCAGCTTCTTCTGAGCGATGTTATTAAGTCTGTATGACTAAAGGCCCATACACACGATCTGACTTTTTGACAACAAACATGCAAATTAGCTGTTTTGGAGCAACATCCGACCGTGTGTACGCTCCATCGGACAAACTTTTTTGGTTTTCATCTGACTTTTGTTGGCTGTGCGAACGGACAAACTTTCTGGCAACAAAAGTCCGATGGAGCAAAGTCTGATCGTGTGTACATAAAACCATAGGACTTTTGTACAAAGTACAAACAGGCATGCTCAGAACCAATGCAAAAGATCAGACAACAATACAGAAGTTGACCAAAGGTGGCGGTAAAGAGCAGAAAAACCACATGATTTGGTGAATGTTGGCTGAAAAAGTCCTGCTGTGTGTATGCAATACAAGTTCAGGGCCGATGCCCTTTGTACAAAAATCCAAGGGAAAGTTTGTACAAAGTCCTATTGTGTGTATGAGGCTTAAAAGACAATTTTTTTTTGTGTCAGACAGGTGTTTTGGCAGCAGTAGGCTGTTCCAGACCAGGTAGATAGGTTCCTGTGTTTTGCAGTTAAATACCCAAAGTGGCAAGGATTTATTTTGTGTTTTATTTTTGCTGTTTTTGATACTTGCACTTGGAAATAAACCACTATTTTGTTTTCACAAAGATCCTGCTTTCTGTCCATGCCTACAGCTACACCCTGCTACTGAGCTAATCCCTTACATTATATATACACTATATTGGTAAACGTATTGTGACACCTGCCTTTACAAGCACATGAACCTTAATGGCATCCCAGCCTTAGTCCGTAGGGCTAAATATTGTGTTGGCCCATCTCTTGCAACTATAATAGCTTAATTTCTTCTAGGAAGGCTGTCCACAAGGTTTAGGAGTATGTCTATGGGAATGTTAGGCCATTCTTCCAGAAGCGCATTTGTGAGGCCAGGCACTGATGTTGGACGAGAAGGCCTGGCTTGCAGTCTCCGCTCAAATTCACCCCAAAGGGGTTCTATTGGGTTGAGGTCTCTCTCCAATCCATTCAAGTTCTTCCACCCCAAACTAACTCATCCATGTCTTTATGGACCTTATTTTGTGCACTGGTCCAAATCATTTGGTGAAGGGGGGATAATGGTGTGGGGTTGTTTTTCCAGGGGTTGGGTTTGGGCATGGCCTCTTAGTTCCAGTGAAGGGAACTCTTCAGGTGTTAGTATACCAAGACATATTGGATAACTTCATGCTCTCAAATTTGTGGGAACAGTGTGGGACATGGCCCCTTCCTGTTCCAAAAAGACTGTGTACTAGTGCACAAAGCAAGGTCCATAACAATCTAGATGAGTCAGCTTGGGATAGAGGAACTTGACTGGCCTGTAGAGAGTCCTGACCTCAACCCGATAGAACACCTTTGTGATGAATTTGAGCGGAAACAGACCTTCTTGTCCAACATCAGTGACTGACCTCACAAATGCACTTCTGGAAGAATGGTCAAACATTCCCATAGGCACACTCCTACGCCTTGTGGACAGCCTTCCCAGAAGAGTTGAAGCTGTTATAGCTGCAAAGGGTGGGCTAACTCAATATTGAACCCTACAGACTAAGACTGGGATGCCATAAAGTTCATGTGTGTGTAAAGATGGGCGTACTGTATATGACCTATGTCATGCATGATACAATGATGCCATCTATAGGTATAATTGGGAAATGTTTCACCCATAGAAAGTTAACATAAAGGAGGTTGTGAGAAAGGGGTCATGGTAAAACTTTCTAAATAAAAGGCCAGCAACATAAGCTCAAAAGGAGGACTCCATAATGACAAAACAGCAAGGAAAGTCTGTGCCAAATCTGGTGCAGCTCTGCAGAGATACCAATCACCTTCCAGGTTTTACTGTCAAAGTTTAATTGAACAAGCTGACCTTAGATCCCGTTCACACAGGGGCAACTCAGAATCCAACTTCAGGTCGCTTCAAGTCGCGCTACATGTAAAAATCAATGTAAGTGAATGAGAGCCGTCTTAATGCACACTACTGAAGTCGCTCCGACTTCAGAAAAGGTTCCTGTACTACTTCTATCCGACTTCTAGGCGACTGGTACCCATTGATTTCAATGGAAGTCACCTCCAAGTCGGATCTCCATCTATATTGATGCGACTCTTACAGAATAATCAGCTCTCGATAGGGAACTGCACACCAAATTTATAAAAAAAATGTGGCATGGGTTCCCCCTCCGGGAGCATACCAGGCCCTTAGGTCTGGTATGGATTCTAAGGGGAATCCCCTACGCTGCAAAAACAGTGTGGGGGTCCCCCCAAGGTCCATACCAGACCCTTATCTGAGCATGAAGCCTGGCTGGTCAGGAAGGGGGTGGGGACGAGCGAGCGCCCCCCCCCCCCCCGGACCGTACCAGGGTGTGTGCCCTCAACATGTGGGGGTTGTTTTTTTTTTTATTTGGCGTGGAGTTCCCCCTTGAGAGCTCATTCTCTGATTAGCCATGGCCAAAGTTGCCTGGCCTGGGGTGACTTAAAGTCGGGTTGTAAGTCGCCCCAAGTCATGTTGACAAGTCGTGTCCAAGTTGCCTACAAAAGTCGCGTTGGAAGTTGTAATGGAAATTTGTAGGTTCTGTATATAATTGTATTCTATTTTACATGTATTGCACAATGCCCTCACTGTGCACACGGCACTAACAATGTTTTCAGTACATGTTTTGCATTCTTTCAAGTTCTGATTAGAATAAGCCTGCCTATGTAACGCCCCTTGTTACCATAAATGTACAATTGTAATATTAATGTGATACCTACGTAATCATGTGTATAAAAGCCTTCAAATGCGTCATAATAAAGGAGAACGGTTATTTGGAAAGATGCTGAGCGTATCTTTTGTGTCTGTTCCCTACTGCAGTAGTTATTAATTTGGAACCACTAATCAATATGAGGATAGGAGTTGCCTATCATCAAAATATCAATTTCAGGTGGCGAAGCCAGCCCAGCAGGGGTTATCAGGTGACCCTGAGTATCCGAAACGAGGAGCTTGAGACGATCCGGGAATTTCTGATAGTCAGCCGGCTGAGGTAAGCCTTTTGCTTACATTTGAGTTATCAGACTTCCTTGATCGGTAATGCATTTTCGGGACAAAGGGTACCTATTTTACTCCCCTTAATCGAACTGTATTGATTAGTGGTTATATGTTATATGTCACTGTCTACTGTCCATCAGAGTGTTATAGAGAAAGGGAAGAATAGTGCTGTTCACAGGTATATGTAGTACATCTGCTAGATAAAGTAGTTTAGAGGCAAAAGGGTATAGGCACACGTAGAGAAGACTGGCCAGTCATTATGGGCATTAAATTAAGTAAGGGAATGATGGGTAAGAGACCCTCAAAAATGCCCAGCGCAAGAGGAGCGCTATATATGAACCGAAGGTGCGGTTCCGCCTATACTGAGCCCCTAGATTAATGGTTAAAGTGGACAGGGATCCACAATGGGTAACTGGGTTACCACCAAAGTCCACAGGGACAAAGAATCATGCAGAGTATACAGCTAGAGAAACAGCTATTTATGTGAGCAGGATGGATCAAGAGTGACATTAACACTAGACAGAAAGGGACATTTTGATGTTAAGTTGTGGGATGAATTTGGGGTCAGGCACTACAACTAGTAAAGTCAAGTAACAGTAATGAGAGTTAAAACAGAATCCTTTATATGTTGTCAGAGAGGGAAGATGGGATGAGCACTTTAGCTGCCCGTCTGATCATAGAAGGTACAGTATGTGAAGTATGGTATTACAATACATTGGATGCAAAGGATATCAGAACAAAATAAAGAAAGCAGAAATTTAAGCAAGGAAGTATTTAAAAAGCATTAAAATAAAGAGAGAATGAAATGCATGTGTTGTGTACAAATGGGAATAATGTAAGCGATTTTAGAGCGATACTTGTATATGTTTGTGAATGCTGGAACCTGTAGTTCGCTCGCTTGTGTCATGTACGCAGATGTGATTCCCTCCTTTGTGCTCTCCTCAAAGAATGTGGCTGACATGAGAGATTGGTGATAAGCTGGAAGGACACCATGCCAATTTCAGTTTTTTAGACAAAACATTTATAACAAAATGTGCCGAGTTAACGAATCTAATGATAAACAATGTGATCACAATTATTTTTGAATCTGTTTTCCAAACATGGTAAAATGAAGGTTACAAATTAACCGTGTCTTACACAAATTTGAATATCCTTTGATAGTGGAAACAGTGCATTAAAAAAAAAAAGAGAGAAATTGAGTAAAATTAAGTAATATGTCCCCCTTTAAGGACATTTATCTGTGCATATATATATATTAGTGTGTGATATTGAAATTATCATATGAGTATTAATTTCTAATATGAGTTTAACAATTTTATTAATAAATATAGATATATTGAAACTGGTTTAGACAACCTTTGGTTGGAAATGAAATCCAGGTTAATGGGGAAATTGGTAAAAATGGAATTAGTTTAGTTTAAGATAACAATTTTGTAATTTTGAATAGTAGTGATGGGCTAATGGCACTACCTCAAACCTTATATTACCTTTTAACTTCCCTATAGGCTCTGTGCAACCCAATATGTGTTTGCTATAATGTCCCAATTTTTTGTGTTTATGTCCAACTAGTTGGACATAAACACAAAAAATTGGGACATTATAGCAAACACATATTGGGTTGCACAGAGCCTATAGGGAAGTTAAAAGGTAATATAAGGTTTGAGGTAGCGCCATTAGCCCATCACTACTATTCAATTTTTAAACATAACCTGGTTTGCAGATTGTGTTCTTAGGGAGGCAGCAACCTCATAGCGATTAAAATAAATAGGTCCAATCTTTATATATGTATTTTTTATATATGTATTTTCTACATTGTTATACCTCATAAAAACTGAAACTAGTAATACATTATCAATAGAGCCTGGGGGAGGCACAGGCATTCACATATATCCCTGTTTGACTGTGACCTATTCCATAAGCGCGGCCTTCTGTGTACAATTAATTTTGTAATTTTACATTAATTGAGTGGAAAGAAAAAAAAAGATTAAGATGAGGTTGTTAATTTGAATACAGCTGCAATAATGTTTAACAAAGCCAAGATGAATGGGATACATAAGGAAGTTTTTCTACAGAAATGAAATCTTAAAGTCTGATAATAACTTAATGTGCGGTCCATGATGTGAGAGTAATAATAACATTTAAATATAACAGACCCATCACATCAAGTCCACACACCCTGTTAGGATAGATGCTGCCTGCAGCCAGTTGGTTTATAGTTTTTGATGGCCAAGTGCTTTCTGGTCCGTCATACATATTGTTGGTCCTTTTGTTTTTATGTATTTTTATTTTTGAAATCCAAAGCAGAATGTGTGGATTGTGAAATGATGTGCCCCTTTTCCTTGTAAGTGCAGTGGGTATAAGTAAAAGAATATTTTGGATTTATGGACATCTCTGCATGACTGCAGGGTATTCTTATCATTTATTAGAATATTGCCAGGAAAAAGTTGTCTTTTTGAAACATTAAACTGGAGTTCTTACACAAACAGCATGATAGAAAACAAGCCATTGTTATATTTATGCAAGGTGGACCCAGTAATGAAGGGTTCACTCTGATATATCAGAGCTGTAACTTTATGCAAAGGTGCTATTAGACAAAGTTACAGATATTATTTTGGTCAAATATTGAATTTTTAAAAGTCCGACATTCTGCACAGCAAATATATAGCTAAGTGTTTGTCTAATGAAAGGTTCAAAATATGAATTTGTTTTGTGTGTTTATGTACAAATCTAACAATGAAAAATGTGTACATTTGAATCCAGCCACCTTATTGCCTCTATTGGAGGAGGCTGGAGACAAAGAAAAAACACGTGTTAAATTGATGACGTGGGAATCAGCTGCTGTGAGCCCAGTGCAGGACACACTCCCAGAAGACCCGAGTATTTACTTTTTTGTAGTGTTATTCCTGGTTTTATACCGAGGATGAAGTTTATCACCCAGAAGGATTCCCTGTATTCAGAGTCATTGGATCCTTTTTCCCCAGCTCAAGAAGCAGAGCTCCATGTTTTAGAAAAGCCTGTGAGCTATAAAAAGAGTATATATTTATATAGATAGTCGAGATATAGAGAGCTTTTGGTTCCATTTGAAGGGCCAGAAGTTTGTTTTTACTTCGGCAGGTAAACCAATCAAGCATGCCAAGTTAATTTGATCGGCTGTTTTCAGCCTTCCAGGTTCTTACTGAGGTAGCCATACTAACAGTAAAACTCACATATGGAAGCAGACCAGGCGACTCTAAGGATGCTGCATTTACAGCCCCGGACACTTGCTGGGTCTGTGCAACTCACAGATTCCACCCTAGTTCTGGCCCAGTATAGCTGGGATTAATAATTCAACTTTAAGGACCCCAGAACGAGAAGCACAAGTGGTCCACAGAGGGCAACTTCTTACGAAACAAGACTTTGGAAAAGGTGATCATTTATGTTTGCCAGACACTCTTTTCCCTCCATCTTGACACATGGACCGTGTCATCAGTCACAAGTAGTTATGGCTGCCTTAGTAAAAGAGCGTGGGATAGAGCCAGGGTTCTCCACAGTTGTTTTTATAACATACCACTTCTTGATTTACCTGTTACCAAAGGTGTTACCAAAAGCTGAACATCCCTTCCAGAGATAACAAAAAGATATATCCAAATGCCCAAGTCAGGATGTTACGAGTATGTATTTTGTTTGTATGGACATGTTTTCTGGATGTCCAGTGGCAAATGCTACTGCAACGGCCACAGTAAAAAAGTGTTATCAGAAGTAGTTTGTAAGTACAGAGTGCAGAATCTACAGAGAGTAACAGAGGAAATCATTTTTATAGGAGAGTCCTTACTAGTTTTGAGGTTTTATTTTTACACCCCCTACTGTCTACAATGTAGTGGACAAAGTAGAGTAAGACACTAGAAAACGTTTACCTGAATGTTTTATTACAGTGGTGTGAAAAAGTGTTTGCCCCCTTCCTAATTTCCTGTTCCTTTGCATGTTTGTCACACTTAAGTGTTTCGGAACATCAAACCAATTTAAACAATAGTCAAGGACAACACAAGTAAACACAAAATGCAATTTGTTAATGAAGGTGTTTATTATTAAAGGTGAAAAAAAATCCAAACCATCATGGCCATGTGTGAAAAAGTGATTGCCCCCCATGTTAAAACATACTATAACTGTGGTTGTCCACACCTGAGTTCAATTTCTCTAGCCACACCCAGGCCTGATTATTGCCACACCTGTTCACAATCAAGGCATCACTTAAATAGGAGCTGCTTGACACAGTAAGGTCCACCAGAAGATCCTTAAAAGCTACACATCATGCCGAGACCCAAAGAAATTCAGGAACAATTGAGAAAGAAAGTAATTGAGATCTATCAGTCTGGAAAGGGTTATAAAGCCATTTCCAAAGCTTTGGGAATCCAGCGAACCACAGTGAGAGCCATTATAGACAAATGGCGAAGACATGGAACAGTGGTGAACCTTCCCAGGAGTGGCCGGCCGCCCAAAATTACCCCAAGAGCGCAGCGACGACTCATCCAAGAGGTCACAAAAGACCCTACAACAACGTCCAAGGAACTGCAGGCCTCACTTGCCTCAGTTAAGGTCAACGTTCATGCCTCCACCATCAGGAAAAGACTGGGCAAAAATGGCCTGCATGGCAGAGTTCCAAGGAGAAAACCACTGCTGAGCAAAAAGAACATCAAAGCTCGTCTCAATTTCTCCACAACACATCTTGATGATCCCCAAGACTTTTGGGACAACATTCTGTGGACCGATGAGACAAAAGTGGAACTCTTTGGAAGGTGTGTGTCCAAGTATATCTGGCGTAGAAGGAACACTGCATTTCATAAAAAGAACATTATACCAACAGTAAAATGTGGTGGTAGTGTGATGGTCTGGGGCTGTTTTGCTGCTTCAGGACCTGGAAGACTTGCCGTGATAAAAGGAACTATGAATTCTGCTGTCTACCAAGAGATCCTGAAGGAGAATGTCCGACCATCTGTTCGTGTACTCAACCTGAAACGAACTTGGGTTCTGCAGCAGGACAATGATCCTAAACACACCAGCAAGTCCACCACCGAATGGCTGAAGAAAAACAAAATGAAGACTTTGGAGTGGCCTAGCCAAAGTCCTGACCTGAATCCTATTGAGATGTTGTGGTATGACCTTAAAAAGGCCGTTCATGCTCGAAAACCCTCTAATGTAACTGAATTAGGACAATTCTGCAAAGAGGAGTGGGCCAAAATTCCTCCAGGACGCTGTAAAAGCCTCATTGCACGTTATCGCAAACGCTTGGTTGCAGTTGTTGCTGCTAAGGGTGGCCCAACCAGTTATTAGGTTTAGGGGGCAATCACTTTTTCACACAGGGCCATGATGGTTTGGATTTTTTTTCACCTTTAATAATAAACACCTTCATTTACAAATTGCATTTTGTGTTTACTTGTGTTGTCCTTGACTATTGTTTAAATTGGTTTGATGTTCCGAAACACTTAAGTGTGACAAACATGCAAAGGAACAGGAAATGAGGAAGGGGGCAAACACTTTTTCACACCACTGTATATTTTATCATGCCCGTAAGGGGATTTTGGACTCTTTCCCTATGGGATTTGGTTTGGGAGTGTGTTACTCACTTGCTTATATTTTGTCTCAGCAGCTGAAGTCCTCCATTCGGATCTCACAGAGAATGTTGCTGATCTTTTAAGGTTTTTGACAAACTTATTTATGTGTTTTCTCCCCAATTCCAGATCCTAAAAGTTTGGAAGGATCTAAAACTAAAGCCAGTTGACTTGTGGATTGTTAAGAGACATTTATATATAAGGAAATGTTTGGAGACTCAATACAGCATCTATTTTATGTACAGTTTTGCAAAACTTGAAGGAAAAGTCACCCAAATCCACACCAGACACTGTAATATGACTAAATGAAAGAAATCTCTGTGTTTGATTTGTTTCCCTCTTGCGATAACAGTCTAGGGTATTTTTTGATTCAATTACTTTAATTGTAAGGGATATAGATATTTGAAAAGTAGTTTAGCCATGTTGAAGTCATATTTGTCTTTTGTACCTTTTCCATTTTATGTAGAATTGTCTGTGTTTACATGTGCTGATAAGTCAGCATACCAGCAATTAAGCTAGAAGGCCATTCTGGCCACAGGAGTGTACAGCCAGTACTCTGTAAATATGTCTTATCAATCATTTGTTTTTCACAGTGAAAAGCCGTTTTGTAATGAAAAAAGCTGCTCAGCTATTATTTTCTCCACAATGGAGTTTTTGCCTCTTTGGCCAGGACTACCCCCACCTAAGCGTGTGGAGGTTCCAGGTTAAAGGTGATAGGAGGTATGGTTAGTGATCAAAATATTGATCAAAAGAGAGGAGACTGTAATGGAAATTTGTAGGTTCTGTATATAATTGTATTCTATTTTACATGTATTGCACAATGCCCTCACTGTGCACACGGCACTAACAATGTTTTCAGTACATGTTTTGCATTCTTTCAAGTTCTGATTAGAATAAGCCTGCCTATGTAACGCCCCTTGTTACCATAAATGTACAATTGTAATATTAATGTGATACCTACGTAATCATGTGTATAAAAGCCTTCAAATGCGTCATAATAAAGGAGAACGGTTATTTGGAAAGATGCTGAGCGTATCTTTTGTGTCTGTTCCCTACTGCAGTAGTTATTCATTTGGAACCACTAATCAATATGAGGATAGGAGTTGCCTATCATCAAAATATCCATTTCAGAAGTCATGTTGCCCCTGTGTGAACTGGCTCTAAGAAGCTGATTGGCTACCATGCACAGCTGTACCAGATTCCGAGTGCTCCAGTTTTAGTAAATCTCCCCCATTATCTGAGAATGATGCTAGCACCCGATTTCCTTCAATCGCTCAGAGCCTGGGGTCCTGGTTGCCTACGAAGATCATGAAGCCACTATAACCTGAGCTTTAACTTTAGCGTATTCCTATCGTACACAGACCATTGTTCATGCTTATTTGCTAGGAAGTTTAGGTAGCATGCGCATGTGTTTTATGAATATCTGTCAGTCTTGCATTGTATTTCTATAACTGTAGTTTGCATGTACAGCATTTTGTTTAGTAAAGCACATTACACTACAGAGGCTTTATGGATTCCTTGGTTTTATCACAAAGAACCTTAAAAGATGCAAAGCAAAACAATTGGAGGCTCGTCCGGGATTCACGATAGCGTTCCATTGAACAGACCTGTTTTCTGTATTGTTTTTTGTTGCTTGTGATAAGAAAATGCTGTGTAAGCTGTTTAGGGAAAGCAAGGTTGCAGAGGTTTCCAGTATCCAGGAGATAGAGTGCAACCTGCCTACCTGGGCCAGAGACAGTAATTAGGATCTGCTTGCTAAGGAATGTGCAAAGTATATTTCTCTCCTAACCACTTCCCGACCGGCGCATGACGATGTACGTCGGCAGAATGGCACGGACAGGCATATGGGCGTACAGGTACGTCTCTTTAAGAATGCCGCCGTGCCATTGCGTCCGGGGGGATACCCACGATCGTCTCACGGGGAGGCTGAACGGGGAGATGCGGAAGTAAACAGCATCTCCCCATTCTGCCTAGCAACAAGTGACACTGATCTCTGCTCCCTGTGATTGGAGCAGAGATCAGTGTTCACTAACACACAGCCACGCCCCCCACAGTTAGTAATGCGCCCCTAGGACACACTTAACCCCTACACTGCCACCCCCTGGTTAACCCCTTCACTGCCAGTGTCACTTACACAGGAATCAGTGCATTTGTATAGCACTGATTGCTGTATAAATGACAATGGTCCCAAAAATGTGTAAAAAATGTCCGATGTGTCGCAGTCACTATAAAAATCGCTGATTGCCGCCATTACTAGTAAAAAAAAAAAGATTAATAAAAATGCCATAAAACTATCCCCTATTTTGTAAACGTTATAAATTTTGCGCAAACCAAGCAATAATCGCTTATTGCGATTTTTTTTTACCAAAAATATGTAGAAGAATATGTATCGACCTAAACTGAGGGAAAAAAACGTTTTTTTTGTATATGTTTGGGGGATGTTTATAATAGCAAAAAGTATTATTGCTCTTTTTTTGTTTATAGCGCAAAAAATAAAAACCACAGTGGTGATCAAATACCACCAAAAGAAAGCTCTATTTGTGGGAAAAAAAGGACGCCAATTTTGTTTGGGAGCCACGTCGCACAACTGCGCAATTGTCAGTTAAAGCGACGCAGTGCCGAATTGCAAAAAGTGGTCTGGTCTTAAGCCAGCAAAATGGTCCTGAAAGTGGTTAAATAAGACTCGGGATGATAAAATCTCAGATCATTTTGTAGACTTTAGCCTTGATCATTTTGATTTATGTAAAGCAGAGAAGAATTCTCCTATTAGGATAAAGAAGCCACTCTCATATACCACATATAATTACATCAACTATTTCAATACTTTATGTATACAAATTAATAAATAACCATTTCATGTGAATAAAGTGCTCTGTGCATTAATCAGTCCAAATGGCAAAACTATGCGTTTTGTCTAATCAAAACTGTGCTCTCTCCTCTGTGTCCCCAGTATACACACTACACTCACCAGATGTCGACTTCTTGGTAAAAAAGAAGTCAAATAGCATTTTCCAGCTGGTGTGTCATGCGTCAGGTTGGTAATGGTCTTTGGTCCCTTTAAGGTCAAACTGCTGGGTCCTTTACCTTTGTGGTCTTTAAAATGCCTCTGTCCTTTTAATCCTTTCACTGCCAAGTCCGTATGCCGCATGGACCTAAGGAGGTGTCAGGTAACCAAATCAGTACAGCATGTGGACCTCTTTTCTCTCTCTCCTATAAGCTTATTGTCACTTCAATGACCATAAGCTTATATCAGAGTTGTTCAGCAGACTCTGAACAATTCTATAACTCTGATCAGTGGGTTACGTGTCCATTTATATCAGCCTCTCCATAGAAAACAATGGGTGGTCCGATTGGGCTTGTCTGAAAAACGGACAGGCAGACCCAATCGGTGTGCTTGTGTAAAAGGGGCCTAGGGTCTTGTTCACACAGGGCATACACAGCGTACTTTTACAGGAATGCACAGGTGTTCTTTGCATCTCTGTGCAGGCAGTCCCATTGATGTCATTTGGGATGTAGCAACTGCATGAACAGAGCCGTTGCTTCCAAATTTCCAATCAGATGTCCCTGCGCTCACACTGCCTGCATTCAAAGTCATGTACCCACACTCACACGGATGTCAGATTGGGAACAGCAGCTATGCCTATGCAGCCGTTGCATCCCAATTTACATAAATGGGGACTGCCTGTTCAGGGATGCATAGAACACCTGTGCATCCCTAGGTGGGTAAACATGGCCATCCATGGGCATACACTTTAGTATGCCCCATGTGAATGATGCTTTAGTACTAATTTAGTAGGAATTTTGTAAGTCAGGTTGTGTTTATGTGCAATATTGATGATTTTAGTGTATTTTTTGTGAAAATAGCAATATGATGAGAATTTGTGCAATTATTGCGGGGCCCAAAAAATCTGTAGCACTTTTTTTTATTCTACAGGTCATGTGCTTTTAGAAAATGTCTAGTTTGAGGGGTCTTTTCAAATTCTGAAAGCCGTAAGTGAAAAATGAAAACCTCTAGATTCTTTGAGAGATTTTTGGGTTCATTCGATTTTCACCATTTTGCAAAAAGGCACAATGTAAAAATTATAACTTTTTGTTATTTATTAACTCCAAACAGATTAAGCGTTTATATTTAGTTGGGATTTAGCAGGAATTTTGTAAAATTAGCTGTGTTTTTATCTGCTAATAATGGTTTTAGTGTATTTTTTGCGAATATATTGGCTTGATAAACATTTGCACAAATATTATGGGGTCTAAAAAATCAGTAGCACCTTCTTTTTATTCTAGATGTAATTTTCTTTCAGAAAATATATGACTTTGGGTGGACTTTCACAAATTCTTAAAGCTATAAGGAAAAAATGAAAACTTTCAGATTTTTTAGATATTTGGATATTTACGCTTTTGCGTCTGTTCAATTTTCACCATTTTTGCAAAAAGGCGGAATTTAAAGGTTACAAATATGTGTTATTTATTAACTCAATACAGGTTAAGCTTTTATATTTAGTAGGAATTTTGAAAAATTTGCTGTGTTTTTAGGTACTGCACTTGTCTCCTTCTTCTTCTACAATTCAAAATGGCCTCTACCTCGAACTCAGCTTCGCCTGCTACCAAGACTGGAGGTGGTGGTAATTCTCCTCTTTCAGGAAAAGGGCTGGGAACCGCTGGTTTCAGTAGTGAAGCATGAAAAAGCGGGAGGATCTTGTAAGAGCTAGGTAATGCCAATTTAAAGGCTACTGGGTTTATTATCTTCCTGGTCTTGAAAGGACCAATCAACCTTGGTCCAAGTTTCTGTGATGGACATGAGAGTTTGAGATTTACAGCAGATAGCCAAACTTCCCCTCCTACCTTGAAAGCAGGGTTATCTCTTCTTCCTCTGTCATGATATCTTTTGTAGTTATCCTGAGCCTTTTGCATAGCTTCCTGGAGTTGCTGGTAATTGGACTGGATGAAGTTTATCCGATTCTGAACTGGTGCTTCTGGCATAGAATTGGTCAAAAATAAGTGATAAAAGCAGTGGCGTAACTAGAACCTTCAGGGCCCCGATGCAGGAAACCATGGCGGCCCCCCCCCGGACCTCCGGACAGGGCTCTTTTCTCTGAGCCCGATGGTGGAACACCAGGGCCCAGTCCCAAGTGGGTGGCTGCATATAAAGGAACCGATTTAAAAAACATCAATTACAGCCACTGTGCCCATCAAATGTCACTACTGTGCCCATCAAATGTCACTACTGTGCCCATCAAACTCTGCCGCTGTGCCCATCAAACTCTGCCGCTGTGCCCATCAAACTCTGCTGCTGTGCCCATCAAATGCCGCCACTGTGCCCATCAAATGCTGTTGGTGTGCCCATCAAATGCTGCCACTGTGAATCCCCACCGCCCGCTCGCTGTCTGCCCACCACTTACCCTGTCTTGGTGGGGCAGCGGGTAACGGCCATGAGCGGGGTCCTCCATGCATCTCCTGCCATCCTCATCTCCCGTCCTCTCCTCCTGATGGGCGTCCAATAGCTGTGTCTATCGTTTCAGCCAATCGGGTGATGGGTAACAGACCCGCACACCTGATTGGTGGAGAGGCGGTTCAGTGTTAGGAAAGTGAATATTAATTCACTTTTCTAACACACCTGGGTAGACTGTGAGCATCAAGCATGGCGCTCGCAGTTCATCTATTTTGAAGCCTATTAGAGCCCATGGCTCTAATCAGGTGCTGCAAAAACACCCCCCCCCCCCGCCGCTCTAATTCAGGCGCCCAGCACCCGAAAAGGGGCCAGACACCTAAATATGGGGGTGACAGCGGTGGCCATGGATAGATTCATGCTATGCATGAATCTATCCATTGGTCATAGAGGGGGTGGAACCTGTGCACCCTTTTGGATGCACCGCCACTGATAAACACATGCACACTCACATACATGCGCACACACACACATGCATGCTCACACACACGCACATACAAGCATGCTCACACACACACACGCACATACAAGCATGCTCACACACACACGCACATACAAGCATGTTCACACACACGCACATACAAGCATGTTCACACACACGCACATACAAGCATGTTCACACACACGCACATACAAGCATGTTCACACACACGCACATACAAGCATGTTCACACACACGCACATACAAGCATGTTCACACACACGCACATACAAGCATGTTCACACACACGCACATACAAGCATGCTCACACACACGCACATACAAGCATGCTCACACACATGCACATACAAGCATGCTCACACATGCACATACAAGCATGCTCAGACACACACATGCACATACAAGCATGCACACACACACACACACACACAAGCATGCTCACGCACACACATACAAGCATGCTCACACACACACATACAAATACAGTAGCTAGTGGGCTGGTGGCACTGGAGGGCAGGTGGTGGCACTGGAGGGGGTTGGCACAGTCTGGAGGGGGGCTGGTGGCACTGGAGGGTGTGTGGTGGCACTGGAGGGGGGCACAATCTGGAGGGGGGTGGTGACTTACCGCCAATCAATCAATGATCGATCAATTCCCCCTCCTCAGAATCCTGCAGATGCAAAGTTCCTCCACAAAGCGTGTCTCCTCCAGGAATGCCTTGCTTCAGAGAGCTCCTCCCCTGCCTTCACTGAATTGGCTGAAGTTTTTTCTGTGTCCACCCCGCCTCCCTTACAGTTGCTCTGGATAGGCGGGGGCGGAGCCCACAAAGCACTTCTCTCACGCTGCTCTCTCCACTGTAGTGGGTGAAAGGAAGCCACCCCTCCTCCCCACGGCATGAACCGCAGCAACAGTGAATCACACCGGGTCCGTCACCACACACCCCCGGCCGGACAGTCAGGTGGGCCCCTCGGGCGGCGGGCGGGCGGGCTGCCGGTGGGCCCCCTGAAGTGGCAGAGAATTACAGGGCCCAGTCGCACTTGCGACTGTTGCGACCCTGATAATTCCGCCACTGGATAAAAGCCATAATTAGCCCAAAAGGGCATTTTATTAGTGGTGGTATGCAACTGGTTATTGTAGGCAAAGTCTGCATAAGGGAGAAGAGAAGCCCAGTCATCTTGAGAGGCGGTACAAAAACATTATAGATATTGCTCCAGGGTTTGATTCGTCCTTTCAGTTTGGCCGTTGCTTTGTGGATGGTAGGCCGATGAAAGGCAAACTTTCATTGCCAAGGATTTGCAGAGGTCCCTACAGAAACTGGAAGTAAATTATGCTCCTCTGTTGCATACAATGTTATCTGGTATTCCATGCAGCCTGACAATTTAATTGATGAAAATATTTGCTGTGTCAACAGCAGAGGGAATGCCAACCATAGGTAAGAAATGTGGCATCTTTGAAAGATGGTCAACCACTACCAAGATGGTGGTGAATCCTTCAGAGGGGGGCAAGTCTACAATGAAGTCCATCAAGACTTTTCTCCAGGGCTGTTCTGGAATGGGCAATGGCCTTAACAAACCTCAGGACTTGGTATTAGACCCCTTATTGCATTGGCAAATAGTACAGGAACTGACATAGTTCTTACAATCTTCCACATTGGCCACCAGAAGGATCTTTGTATAAGCTCAGAGGTTTTATGTAGGGCTGTTACTAATTAAAAATTTTGTGTTTGATTAATCGTTTGTTTTTTTATTGATTCATCGACTAATTTAGATTAATTATAACGCACATACAGATCCAACTTTTAGCTGATCTCCTTCCATTGCAGCTCTGCATTAGTCAGTGGTAAATGTGGTATACACTATATACAATCACCCGACACTAGTTTGTTTCCACAATCCATGACTTAACTTCACAGTTCACACAAAAGTTTTAAATTCAAACTGTAGCCCTGACGCAAGTAATTTATTTTTTCCACATTAGCGTGACAATCCCTCCACCTCTGGTCTAACTAATCCCTCTCACCTTATAGCATGGACCCTTGTGCAAACAGGTGGTCATGCATGCGGGTATCAAAAGGGTTAACACGGACCATAAACTTCTCTCACAATCTCAGGTCATGGGTAGAAAGAAAAGATTAAAGTGCTCACCATTTAAGTATAACATTACATTTTTGTGTTCAAACACAAACTACTCACATAAAGAAGATAAAAACGCATGTAAAGCGGATGTAAAGCGGACAATCGCGTTAGTTCCGTAGGGCAGCAGCAGGTGGCGTCATGCGTAGCTCCTCCCCGTACACGTTACGTTCAATCAGAAACTTCAACGTCACCGGACTCCTCCCCCCTTACCTTCATTAGCAGATGGAGGCACTTGGGGAAGGGGAGAGGAGTCCGGTGACGTCACCGAATCTCCAGCGGAACTCCCTGAAGTCGGCTGAGAGGTGAGTACCGGTCAAAAGAATTTTGATCAATCAAAAAAAATTTGATCGATCAAAAAAATTAACGATTAATCGAGGAATTAATCTTTTTCACAGCCCTAGTTTTATGCACCCCAATATCTCCAGCAAGCTTACGATCATGGAAGGTTCTTAAGACCTGAAGCCTTACTTGTTGAAGGATGAAGATCTTGCCCTGAAACCAAAGTATTTTTACGTAAAGTCCATGTTCTCTGAGAGTTGTAAGTACCTACTTTACATGGGTTTGATGAAGTTCCACTGTGGCGGCAAAAAACAAGTATGTCTTTAACCACTTAACGACCAGCGCACGACGATGTACGTCCTATTTTTGAAGAGGGATATCTCGGTAATGGCAGCAGCTGCTGCCACAACCGAGATATCCATCTTTTCAGGCGCCGGTCATCTGTACGATAACGGTGGTCTCCACGGTGGATTCGCCGCAAGATCACCGCTATTGGCAGTGGGAGAGGTGCCACCCCCCCCTCCCGCCGCCCTCCCGCACCTTCCGGCGGAGGCAATCGGGTCCTTTTGCTAGCTGGGTATGGAGACGAGTGAGGCTAAGACTCGTCTCTATACCATAGGAGAGTGGAAGCGATGTCAAAATGTCACTTCCGCCCATACCTCTTAAAGGTATATTTTTTTTAAATGTCATTTTTTCTTTCTTTTTTTTTTTTTGCATTTTAGTCCAAATATGAGATCTGAGGACTTTTTGACCCCAGATCTCATATTTAAGAGGACCTGTCATGCTTTTTTCTATTACAAGGGATGTTTACTTGTAATAGGAATAAAAGTGATCCATTTTTTTTTAAAACAGTGTAAAAATAAATAAAGTCAATTTAAATAAATAAGAAAAAAAATAAGGTTTTTAAAAACACCCCGTCACGACGAGCTTGTGCACAGAAGCGAGCGCATACGTGAGTAGCGCCCACATATGAAAACGGTGGTCAAACCACACATGTGAGGTATCGTCGCGATCGGTAAAGCGAGAGCAATAATTGCCCTAGACCTCCTCTGTAATGCAAAAAATGCAACCTGTAGAATTTTTTAAATATCGCTTATGGAGATTTTTGAGGCTAAAAGTTTAATGCCATTCCACGAGCGGGCGCAATTTTGAAGCGTGACATGTTGGGTATCAATTTACTCGGCGTACCATTATCTTTCACAATATAAAAAAAATTGGGCTAATTTTACTGTTGTCTTATTTTTTTATTCAAAAAAGTTAATTTTTTCCAAAAAAAGTGCGCTTGTAAGATCGCTGCGCAAATACGGTGTGAAAAAAAGTATTTCAATGACCACCATTTTATTCTCTAGGGTGTTAGAAAAAAACAATATAAAATGTTTGGGGGTTCTAAGTAATTTTCTAGCAAAAAAAAACTGTTTTAAACATGTGAACACCAAATCTAAAAAAGAGGCCTGGTCCTTAAGTGGTTAAGATAGACAATTACAAAGTTATCAGGAAACTCACCGATGTCATTTACCAAACGTTGAAAGGTAGCTGGAGCATTGCAAAGTCCAAATGGCATGACAAGGTACTCAAAATGACCGAACCATAAGCAGAAAGCCATTTTCCACTCATCTCCTTCCCGGATTCACACAAGATTATAGGCCCCTCACCAGTGGCATAACTAGAACCTTCAGGGCCCGATGCAAGAAACCATGAAGGGCTCCCCTGACAGGGCCCTTTACTCCGAGTTTGGTGGCGGAACAACAGGGCCCGGTTGCAAGTGGGTGGCTGCATGTAAAGGAACCAATTTCTCCATTTGCCGCCGCTTCTCTACCTCTCCCTCCCACAGGCATTCAGCGGCTGCAGGAGGAAAATGGAGAGATGGGTTCCTCTATGTCGGTGTTTCTCAATCTTTTTCCAGTCAGGGCACCCTTTAAGTACATCCCTATATGAATGGGGCTGCACTGCAACCTCCCTGCAACTGTGTGCATTGCATGCAGTTGCAGCATAGTGATGATGCATTTAAGGGGTTGTAAACCCTCGTGTTTTTGCATTAAGGTGAAAAAACACCTGGCAGTCACCGGAACCCCAGCCCCCCCCCCGTTTTACTTACCTGAGCCCTGGAACTTCACCAGGTGGAGATGCGCTCTTCCTTTGCCCGGGGTTCTTGGCTCCTGATTGGATAGATTGATAGCAGCTCAGCCATTGGCTCCTGCAGCTGTTAATCAAATCCAATGACGCGGGTGTCGGGGGCGCCTGCAAGGTAACCCCCCCCGGGAGAGTGCTTCTCCTAGGGGGTTGTCTGATAAAAGGAGGAGCCACGAGAGCCACCGAGGGACCCCAGAATACAAGGTTCGGGGCCACTCTGTGCAAAACGAGCTGCACAGTGAAGGTAAGTATAACATGTTTGTTTAAAAAAAAAAAAAAAGCAAACCTTTACAATCACATTAAGGGATTAAAACAGGTGGTCAGGAGGCAACATATTGCCTCTTTACCAGCTGTCTTTACCAGCTGTTTACCAGCTGTCAAATGCCTCTGAAAAGTGATCTGAGCACAGATCGCTTTTCAGAGGAATAGCTTTTTTTGCTGGTACTTTGAACAAGCAAGAAAAAAAAATCAGTTTTGATTGTACACATATGGGGTAGGGCTGGTGAAAAAATCGATTTGAATCTTGAATCGAGTTGAGAGGTCAAATCGATTCAAATTTTCACCAAATAGTTTTTTTTAGATATTTATTTTTTCACCAGGATCGGTGCTGACAACGCACCGGTCCTGAGGATCTGCGGGCAGGAGTTTTTAGGTGGGGCCGCGGCTTCGGCCTAGTCCGCGAGGCCGGACCCATGGACTAGGACGAAGCCACGGCCTCACCTAAAAACTCCTGCCCGCAGCTCCTCAGGACTGGCGCGGTGTCCATAAAAAAAAAGCTCGATTTGAATTGTGAATCGAGTTTTTTTTTTTTAAATGACAATTTTTTTTTTTTTAGAAAATCACCAGCTCTAATATGGGAAGGGGGGGCAGGATTAAACGCAGATACATAAAATGTGCATACATACATCTAAATAGCAGCGGCTGGTGCTCAAAATTTTTGGGGGGCACAACATTTTTTATAAACAAAATCATCAAATGCAGCCACTGTGCCGTCAAACGCTGCCACTTACCCTCAAATGTAGCCACTGTGCCATTAATCGCAGCCACTGTGCCCAAATGCTGCTACTGTGCCATCAAACGCTGTCATTGTGCCATCAAACGCTGTCATTGTGCCATCAATTGCAGCCACTGTGCCATCAAACGCTGCCACTGTGCCCATTAAACGCTGCCACTGTGCCCATTAAACGCTGCCACTGTGCCCTCAAACGCTGCCACTGTGCCATCAAACGCTGCCACTGTGCCATCAATTGCAGCCACTGTGCCAAATGCTGCCACTGTGTCCATTTAATGCTGCCACTGTGTCCATTTAATGCTGCCACTGTGCCATCAATTGCTGCCACCGTGCCATCAAAAGCTGTCACTGTGCCATCAAACACTGCCACTGTGCCATCAATTGCAGCCACTGTGCCCATATAACGCTGCCACTGTGCCCATTTAACGCTGCCACTGTGCCCTCAAATACTGCCACTGTGCCATCAAACGCTGCCACTGTGCCAAACGCTGCCACTGTGCCCATTTAACGCTGCCACTGTGCCCTCAAATGCTACAACTGTGCCATTAAACACTGCCAGCTTGCCATCAAATGCTGCTAGTGTGCCCTTGAATGCCCCCCGCCCGCTCGCCATCTACACACATGCACATACATGCACATACACATGCACACACATACACACACACATGCACACACACAAATGCACACACACACATAAAGTCTTTTAAAAAACGGCAGTGCTTTATCTTACCTCTTCATGCGGGGTACTGCACTGTAGGGGGAGACAAAGAGCACACACTGCTTTCACTTTAGTTACAAGCAGTGTGATGACTCTGAGCTCCCCGCACAGTGCCGATTACACTTCGGCTGAAGATCGAGGAGCTCGGTCTTGGCCGCCCGCTACTTCAGATATACAGGGGGGCCCTCAAGGGCCCCCTGCAGCATGGGGCCTGGTCGCCTTGGCGATCTCAGCAACCCCTATAATTCCGCTACTGCCCCTCGCAGATCCAGCTAAGTAAAAATACGGACACTTTGGAACCTTTGGACAAACAGGATCTTTCTTTTCAACAAAAAATATACCGGCTCTGGCTGGGGATGAGGGACGGATTCAACTTTTTTCAAGGGTCTCATTGATATATGTCCGTAAAGCTTCCAACTTGATCTCTGATAGCGGAAATATTCGGCCAAATGGAATTTCAGTTCCGGGTAGAAAGTCAATTGGGCAATCATAAGGCCAATGAGTGAGAGTTTGTTGGCTTTCTACTTATCAAAAATGTCCACAAATTCCTGGTACACTGGAGGGACATCCTGGTGTGTATTAGATGTGGGCAGAATAGTCAGGCAGTTGGCTGAGTTGTCGACATGTGGAACAAAACAATGCTGTAGGCAAAGAGCAGAAGGAAAGGATATTTCTTTCTTGATCCAGTTTATTTGTGGATTATGGGCCTGTAGCCATGGAATTCCTAGAATAATAGGGAACATAGGTAAACAGATGATGTTGAAGCAGATAAATTCTTGGTGGCCAGAGTCTGTAATAGTGAGGATGGGCCTGGTTTCTTGGGTAACGGGTCCAGAGCAGAGTAGAGAACCATTGACCTAATGTACTTGAAGGCTCTGTCCTTTATCATGAAGCGTGATACTACTTTGCCAGGGGAGAGTCCAGGAAGCAGCTGCAAGCCCCAGAATCAACGATGGCTTGCCTTCCAAGCCTCGTTCTGGATCTTCACCGCACGGGTGTTTTCCATCATTGCAGACACCATTGTGAATCGTGAAGCTGCAAGGCAGCTTGTCACAGGCTCTGGCGCTTCACTACCCTTATCCTCCCTTGAATCTATACCGTGCTAAGTGGACTTTCTGTGATCCCACTTCACCCTCTCTGAGTTTCGATTTGCTTCACTTTGTCAGCTATAAGAGGACTCACTGTGACCTGTAGTTCCACCTTATCCTCCCTGGGATCTGATGTGCTGCATCTTTCAATTTAGAAGCAGACTCACTGTGACCTGTAGCCCCACCTCCTCAGCCCAAAGAGGTACCCAAATTCAACTTTACTTCTTTCCATGTAAGTGGATATTGTTTTCTTAATCATACATCACGAGACACAGAGCCATAGTAGTTACTATGTGGGTTAGATAGGCCACTTTTAGGTGATGGACACTGGCACACCCTAAACAGGAAGTTCAACTCCCTATATAACCCCTTACAGGGAGTACCTCAGTTTTTTTGCCAGTGTCTAAGGTGTTGGTCACGAGTAAAGACGTGCTGGGCTCAGCTCCATTGGAGTAATCATTGCTGGGGTAGGCCATGCACCCGAATCCATTTAAAGTGTCTTTTTAGGCCGAACTGAATGGTACCCTGGCCTCATGTTGGAAGAAACAAGGTTTTTTCTCATAACTCTTCTCTTTTTAGAGAGCTGGACCCCTGGATCCAGTGCTTTGGTATTTTTAGTCATAAAGTTTCCTGGCGGGTGCTTTACGGGTCCAGGGTATGATCCTGATAAAAAGAGGCCCCAGTTCTTGAAGGTTTGTTAACGGAGCCCACCGTGAGTAGGGGAAGATTGGGAAATCAGAGTGTGGAATTAATGTTTTTCAGACTTTCTCAATGCAGGGGCTCTGTAAGCTATAGCATACACCTTTGGCAGGTCAATTAGCTGATGGAGGGACACAGAAAAGAGGAGGGCATGTGAGTGTTGGTGCAGAGGCATTCTAAGACACATTTACTTAGCATCAGGCTGAGTTTTTAATAGCAGCAGTGCTTGACTCAGCGGTGGGTGCAACTGCCTAGTAAACTACTTTAAAAATCTAGAAAAAATTCAAAAGCTGTGCCAAAAAGACCATATATACTAACTACCCAAAAAAGTAGAAAAAATTATGAAAGGTTATAAATGAATATTGCATTCCATACAGATTCAATGAAAAAAATAACAAAAATTGTGATTTATCTGTTTAAGGGGAAGGAATAAACAAAGTTCATAATAAGTCCTCAGTTGCAATCCATTCCAGAACACCACAGGGATTCCACTCAAAAACTGCACACAAGTACCCGTCACCACCCGTGAGGAGTATGGGTTTTTTCGATCAATTAACTGGTTTTTCTAAATGTGGGAGATGTAGGGTCTGTTCTCTAAATTCATGTTCTCGGAGATGCACTACCACGTTTAATAGTACAGTCACAGGGATGGATTATACCATTAAGCCATGTATCACATGTGTCACAACATGGGTGGTCTACATGTTGCAGTGCCCGTGTGGGCTGCAATATGTGGAACGGACTAAACGCCCATTACAGGTACGACTTAATGAGCATATTACAAACATATTGATTGGTTTGGATTGATTTCCCAATCATTCTGTGTCCAAACATTATTTGGTGTCCCATAATAAGGACCCTTCTAAAACTCTATTTTTAGGAATAGATAAGTTGAAACCCCGCTGGTGGGGGAGCTCCTTGGTGAGGGAGATCTCAAAACTTGAAATGGCTTGGATTCATCGTTTAAAATCATATGCCCCACATGGACTTAACATTGACACTGATGTTAATGCTTTTGTAGATAATTCTTGATTTTGTTTTATTATGTATTTTTTATTGTAAAAAAAAAATTTTTTTTGTATGTTTATTACTTTGGTTCGGGAGACCGGCCTTTTGTTATGCTTTCACTAACCCGTTCTGGGATGCTTGATAGGCCTCTAGTTTGACAATTATGTTATTGGGCTATTATGGAGATGTTTTCTGTTGGGGAAGAGATCTATAGGTCATCTTTGCTGATTAAATTACTCATCGATCATCATACATTGATATGATAAAAAAATATATTCAATTACTTTTTTACTTTTTTTCACATTTATAATAATTATGGTGAATTTATTTATATATTTTATATTATGATAAAAACATGATTTATTATATAAATTTTTTCTCTCTTCTTATATTCACATTAATCATGGTGTGTTCATTTATATATTTTTGATTATTATTGATTTAATTAACATCAAATACATACTAGGTACACTGAGTAGATGTTTGATACATGTTGTGCGACACTAGATTTAAAAGCACATTCACTGTATCAATTATAGATATTTGATTAGGTGCATAATATCATGTTATCAGTAATGATATGAGCTATGCATCTGCAACGTTATATTATTAATTTGAAATATTAAATATAAATTTAATTCAGATATTTATTTAATTTAATTTATTTATACACATATGGATTTTCTAGATTTTTAATTTTTTTAATTTAAATTCATACACACATTCTTTGTCTCTTTCTTTCTCCTTTTTTATCAAATGTGAGTTAGTCATTATACACTAGAATTAGTGAATGTTTCCTTCGACCCCCTGACCCCTTTCATCTCTGGGGACATGTCATCATCCATAAAGGTATATGAGGTACGGAGGTTTCCTTCCGATTGGTTTCTTAGCCAATTGGGTAAGGTTTAGGGCTTTTTGCCATTAATTAAAATGGCGGTGTTTGACCGGATCTCACATCTCAGAACAAGGTTTTGTTTTGTTTGGTTATAAAAGGTGGTGCGTCGCTGCGCTGCCCGTTCCCCATTGACAATGTAATTTGTGACGAAACGCATCTGGGAAGGCACGCAGTGACGCCATCACGAAGGGAGGACGGGCTCTCGAATGCCGGCTGGCTTTCTATGTTTCACTTTTTATGCTGTATCTAAATGGATGCTAATGTAAGTGCAATATTTATGTTTTAAAATACATTTTCCAAACGGTGTTATACTATGTGGGTTTCCGCCCATACCTCTTAAAGGTATATTTTTTTTAAATGTCAGATTTTCTTATTTTTTTTTATTTTTTTATTTTTTTGCATTTTAGCCCAAATATGAGATCTGAGGACTTTTTGACCCCAGATCTCATATTTAAGAGGCCCTGTCATGCTTTTTTCTATTACAAGGGATGTTTACATTCCTTGTAATAGGAATAAAAGTGATCCATTTTTATTTTTTTAAAACTGTGTAAAAATAAATAAAATCAATTAAAATAAATAAGAAAATTTTTTATTTTTTTTTAAAACACCCCGTCACGACGAGCTTGCGCACAGAAGCGAGCGCATACGTGAGTAGCGCCCGCATATGAAAACGGTGGTCAAACCACACATGTGAGGTATTACCACAATCGGTAGAGCGAGAGCAATAATTCTAGCCCTAGACCTCCTCTGTAACGCAAAAAATGCAACCTGTAGAATTTTTTAAATGACGCTTATGGAGATTTTTGAGGCTAAAAGTTTAACGCCATTCCACGAGCGGGCGCAATTTTGAAGCGTGACATGTTGGGTATCAATTTACTCGGCGTACCATTATCTTTCACAATATAAAAAAAATTGGGCTAATTTTACTGTTGTCTTATTTTTTTATTCAAAAAAGTGATTTTTTTCCAAAAAAAGTGCGCTTGTAAGACCGCTGCGCAAATACGGTGTGAAAAAAAGTATTTCAATGACCGTCATTTTATTCTCTAGGGTGTTATAAAAAAAACAATATAAAATGTTTGGGGGTTCTAAGTAATTTTCTAGCAAAAAAAACTGTTTTAAACATGTAAACACCAAGTCTGAAAAAGAGGCCTGGTCCTTAAGTGGTTAAAGTAGTTTACTAGGCAATTGCACCCACCGCTGAGTCAAGCACTGCTGCTGCTATTAAAAACTCAGCCTGATACTAGAATGCCTGTGCACCAACACTCACATGCCCTCGTCTTTTCTGTGTCCCTCCATCAGCTAATTGACCTGCCAAAGGTGTATGCTATAGCTTACAGAGCCCCTGCATTGAGAAAGTCTGAAAAACATTAATTCCGCACTCTGATTTCCCACCGTGAACCCCTCACTTTAAAAAAAAAAGCCTGCTTTCACGCGCAAGCGGGGCTCTGATCCAGACCGAATTGCATGCAGGGAGGGCTGGGATGAAAGGAGGGGAGGAGGGCTGGAGGAAGAGAATCACTGTGCTATGGCGGTGGCGGCAGGAGAGGTGCAGCATACCGCCAACTGATCTGTGCCCATATGCCTTCTGGCGAGAGATTTATCTCTGTCCAAGTGGGGGATATCTGAGACAAAAATTCCCCTTTTCCTACATGAGACCTGGGCTGGAGGAAGCATGCAGCTTGTCTGACACAGAACGAGACTGATAAGCATGGAACAGGTAAGTGTTCTTGACAGCCCCCGGTGGCGACTTTAGACATGACAACATTTACTTAAAGGAGAAAACCCATAAGAAATAGAAAATTTCTTAGGAATCTCCACTTACCTTATCTGGCTGCAGGGTTCTGTGGTAAATCAAACAGACCTAATCTTCACCTACTCACGGTGGGCTCCGTTAACAAACCTTCAAGAACTGGGGCCTCTTTTTATCGGGATCACACCCTGGCCCCGTAAAGCACCCCGCCAGGAAACGTTATGACTAAAAATACCAAAGCACTGGATCCAGAGGTCCAGCTCTCTAAAAAGAGAAGAGTTATGAGCAAAACCTTGTTTCTTCCGACATGAGGCCCGGGTACCATTCAGTTCGGCCTAAAAAGACACTTTAAATGGATTCGGGTGCATGGCCTACCCCAGCAAGGATTACTCCAATGAAGCTGAGCACAGCACGTCTTTACTCGTGACCAACACCTTAGACACTGGCAAAAAAACTGAGGTACTCCCTGTAAGGGGTTATATAGGGAGTTGAACTTCCTGTTTAGGGTGTGCCAGTGTCCATCACCTAAAGGTGGCCTATATAACCCACATAGTAACTACTATGGCTCTGTATCTCGTGATGTATGATTAAGAAAACAATATCCACTCACATGGAAAGAAGTAAAGTTGAATTTGGGTACCTCTTTGGGCTGAGGAGGTGGGGCTACAGGTCACAGTGAGTCTGCTTCTAAATTGAAAGATGCAGCACATCAGATCCCAGGGAGGATAAGGTGGAACTACAGGTCACAGTGAGTCCCATAAAGGTATATGAGGTACAGAGGTTTCCTTCCGATTGGTTTCTTAGCCAATTGGGTAAGGTTTAGGGCTTTTTGCCATTAATTAAAATGGCGGTGTTTGACCGGATCTCGCATCTCAGAATGAGGTTTGGTTTTGTTTGGTTATAAAAGGTGGTGCGTCGCTGCGCTGCCCGTTCCCTATTGAGAACGTCATTTGTGATGAAACGCATCTGTGAAGGCACGCAGTGACGCCATCACGTTGTGCGAGGACGGGCTCTCGAATGCCGGCCGGCTTTCTATGTTTCACTTTTTATGCTGTATCTAAATGGATGCTAATGTAAGTGCAATATTTATGTTTTAAAATACATTTTCCAAACGGTGTTATACTATGTGGGTTTCCTCTTCTGTTTGGAGCCATTGATAGCACTATTTGGGATCGCCGAACGAGCAGGGCTCGAGTGCTGCGGGAACGCATGGGAACGGCGTTCCCGTACTATTTCCACTGCGGGAACACCGTTCCCATTCGCTGTCTGAGCCGGGCTGAGGCTATGTAGCGCGTAGTCCGCGCCGCTCCTCAGCCGCCAAGTGACTGGTTGCTAGGCAGGGGCCGCTCCGCATCTAGCAACCGGTCACATGACTTCGGCCGTGCACGTGGGCACGCACTGGCACGAGACCGTCAGTCAATGTGACACACGCTGCGCGCCTGCTTGGTTCCGGAGTTCCGGACTGTCCTCCCGCTCCCCTCTACCCAGTGCCTCCTGGGGCCACAGCCGCTGCACTTTTCGAGTTTACTTCTTCTCCCCCAGAACAGAAGGGAAGAGAATACCAGGAGGTCAGTCACTAGTGTGTAAGTAAGTTGCATTCTGCAATACCCTGCCAATACTCATCAATACTCTGCAATACCTTGCCAATACTCATCAATACTCTGCAATACCCTGCCAATACTCATCAATACTCTGCAATACCCTGCCAATACTCATCAATACTCTGCAATACCCTATCAGTATCAATACTCTGCAATACCCTGCCAATACTCTGCACTACCCTATCAATACTCTGCACTACCCTATCAATACTCTGCACTACCCTATCAATACTCTGCAATACCCCGCCAATACTCTGCAATACCCCGCCAATACTCTGCAATACATACCCTGCCAATACTCTGCAATACCCTGCCAATACTCTGCAGTACCCTATCAATACTCTGCAATACTCTGTCAATACTCTGCAATACCCTGCCAATACTCTGCAATACCCTGCCAATACATACCCTGCCAATACTCTGCAATACCCTGCCAATACTCTTCAATACTCTGCCAATACTCTTCAATATCCTGCCAATACTCTGCAATACATACCCTGCCAATACTCTGCAACACCCTGCCAATACTCTGCAATACCCTATCAATACTCTGCAATACTGTGCCAATACTCTGCAATACTCTTCAATATCCTGCCAATACTCTGCAATACATACCCTGCCAATACTCTGCAACACCCTGCCAATACTCTGCAATACCCTATCAATACTCTGCAATACTGTGCCAATACTCTGCAATACTCTGCAATATCCTGCCAATACTCTGCAATACATACCCTGCCAATACTCTGCAATACCCTGCCAATACTCTTCAATACTCTGCCAATACTCTGCCAATACTCTTCAATACCCTGCCAATACTCTGCAATACCCTGCCAATACTCTGCAATACCCCATCAATACTCTGCAATACTGTGCCAATACTCTGCAATACCCTGCCAATACTCTGCCAATACACACCCTGCAATACCCTATCAATACTCTGCAATACCCTGCCAATACTCTGCCAATAAATACCCTGCCAATACTCTGCAATACCCTGTCAATACTCTGCAATACTCTGCCAATACTCTGCCAATACTCTGCAATACATACCCTGCCAATACTCTGCAATACCCTGCAAATACTCTGCCAATACACACCCTGCAATACCCTATCAATACTCTTCAATATTCTGCCAATACTCTTCAATATCCTGCCAATACTCTGCAATACTCTGCAATACATACCCTGCCAATACTCTGCAACACCCTGCCAATACTCTGCAATACCCTATCAATACTCTGCAATACCCTGCCAATACTCTGCCAATAAATACCCTGCCAATACTCTGCAATACCCTGTCAATACTCTGCAATACTCTGCCAATACTCTGCCAATACTCTGCAATACATACCCTGCCAATACTCTGCAATACCCTGCCAATACTCTTCAATACTCTGCCAATTCTCTTCAATACTCTGCCAATACTCTTCAATACTCTGCCAATACTCTGCCAATACTCTTCAATACTCTGCCAATACTCTGCCAATACTCTTCAATACTCTGCCAATACTCTTCAATACCCTGCCAATACTCTGCAATACCCTGCCAATACTCTGCAATACCCCATCAATACTCTGCAATACTGTGCCAATACTCTGCAATACCCTGCCAATACTCTGCCAATACACACCCTGCAATACCCTATCAATACTCTTCAATATCCTGCCAATACTCTTCAATATCCTGCCAATACTCTGCAATACTCTGCAATACATACCCTGCCAATACTCTGCAACACCCTGCCAATACTCTGCAATACCCTATCAATACTCTGCAATACTGTGCCAATACTCTGCAATACCCTGCCAATACTCTGCCAATAAATACCCTGCCAATACTATGCAATACCCTGCCAATACTCTGCAATACCCTGTCAATACTCTGCAATACTCTGCCAATACTCTGCCAATACTCTGCAATACATACCCTGCCAATACTCTGCAATACCCTGCCAATACTCTTCAATACTCTGCCAATACTCTTCAATACTCTGCCAATACTCTGCCAATACTCTTCAATACTCTGCCAATACTCTGCCAATACTCTTCAATACTCTGCCAATACTCTTCAATACCCTGCCAAGTGTTGTGCATGTGAGCGTATAATTTTTTATTTTTTTTTGGTGGGGGAGTGGATCTTTGGTGGGAGTTCCCACACTTTTTTCCCCAGGACTTGACCCCTGCGAACGAGGTATATATTTATAGGAACGCTGCCTTTCATTGTGGTTAGCTGATCTATGAATACAAGTTCCAAGAAGGAGGACACTGATAATTTGCATACAAGGCTTTGATTAAGCTTCCATCTGGTAAGTGCACTCACTTCTTGGTGACGGGTACTTGTGTGCAGTTTTTGAGTGAAATCACCGTGGTGTTCTGGGATGGATTGCAACTGAAGACTTTTTATGAACTTTGTTTATTCCTTCCTCTTAAACAGATAAATCACAATTTTTTTTTTCATTGAATCTGTATGGAATGCGATATTCCTTTATAACCTTTCATAATTTTTTCAACTTTTTTGGGTAGTTAGTATATATGGTCTTTTTGGCGCAGCTTTTGAAAATTTTCTATTGTTTTGGAGTGTGCGTATCTCACTTAGAGCTGCAGCCTTTATTTTAGTTTATTTATTTTAGATTATTTTGTATTTTCATTTTTCACTCAAGCACGGTTTATTTTCTTATACTTTAAAAATCTGTGTAGTGTTTTTTTTATTGACACTTTTTCCCCCAGGTGAATGGGTAGGGGTACGATGTACCCCATACTTATACATACAGGGTGGGGGCTGGGATCTGGGGGCCCCCTTATTAAAGGGGGGGTCCCGGATTTCGATAAGCCCCCCGCCCGCAGACCCCAACAGCCAATGGCCAGGGTTGTTGGGAAGAGGCCCTTGTCCTCATCAACATGGGGACAAGGTGCTTTGGGGTGGGGGGGCTCCCTTCCCCAAAGCACACACTCCCATGTTGAGGGCATGCAGCCTGGTATGGTTCAGAAGGGGGGTCGCTTGCTCATCCCCACCCCCTTTCCTGACCGGCCGGGCTGCGTGCTCGGATAATGGTCTGGTATGGACTTTGGGGGGACACCCACGTGTTTTTTTGGCATGGGGGTTCCCCTTAAAATCCACACTAGGCAACTGGGCTCACAAGGTGTCAATCTCGCCAATGAAAGCCTCAAGATTGTTTCCTTTCTAGTCCCGTCATACCTGAAGTCACGTTCAAAATGAACGGACTTTAGTCCATGTGTGGGCAAGTCCGTTCATTCTGAAAGTCAGTCCGAACTCCGCCAAAATTCCGTCGGGAAGTCCGTCAGACCTAGTCTGCCGAAAAGTCAGTTCGTGTGTGTGCTATTCCGCTCATTTGGAAAGTCTGTTGGACCTCCGCTGAAAGTCCGTCGGGAAGACCGTGGGACCTATTCTACTGAAAAATCAGATCGTGTGTACGTGGCATTAGGGATCCAACTGATAAAAGATTGGAAGACTGCAGTGGTGGCAATCCCTGAGTGACCATTTGAGACTAGTGCTCAAGGTTTTCCCTGAACAGTAGGCTCAAGATTTAGCTTAGCTGCCAGGGGCTTTGTGTTTGCAATTGACTCAAGAGATTCTATTCTTTTTTTTTTTGCATCAGTATATAGCACGCCTTAAACTCTCGTCAACAAATTGTGGCAAGCTTTACGCCCTTATTAATTTAATTCCCTTCAACTCATCGCCACTATTTTGCCTGTTGGCAGTGCTACTTTCACATCACATGCAATCCTTTTCAACATTTTCCTCTATTTTATTCTTTATTTGTTTTGTTAAAGTTTATGAAAAAAAAACAGAGAAGGAATGTATTACAAAGATATACTTCCTATTCCCTTATATATCCCCAACCTCCCTCCCCCCCAATCTCTCTCCCCCTCCCTCCCCTCTCTCTCTCCCTCTCCCTCTCTCTCTCTCGCTCTCCCTCTTACTTCCCCTCAGGTCCACTCATTCTGAGATATTCCCTTGTTTTCTTGAACTCCAGCCATTTTCCCCATTTACTATAGTAAATTTCCACTTGATCTCCTCTTCTAAATATTGACTCCTCCATTGATCTTAACCACTCTATTTTGCCTAACCATTCCCTCACAGATGGGGGTTCGGGAGTACCCCATCTCTTTGGGATCAGGCTTTTTGCTGCTATCAGTAAGTGAGGAGTCAACGAGTTTTTGTATTCCCCTAATGTTTTGTCAGTATCATGAAACAGGCATGTCCACGATTCCTTCTTTACCTGTTCCCCTGTTATCCGGAAGATGTTTTCTATTATTTTCTCCCAGTATGGGCCAATCTTCCCGCACTCCCACCAGATACAGTATGTGCGAAGGTTCCCACATTGTCGCATCCCCTCCAACATAATGCTGATATATCTGCTCTTCTCTTGTGTGCTCTTTGTGGGACAATATACCATCTTGCCATTAGTTTAAAGCGGGAGTCCGCCGGGACTCCGCGTTTTTTTTTTTTTTTTAAAGCCAGCAGCTACAAATACTGCAGCTGCTGACTTTTAAAATAGTGACACTTACCTGTCCAGCGCGCCCGCGATGTCAGCACCCGAAGCCGATCTCTAGATCGTCTCTCGGGTCCTGCCGCCGCCATCTTGGGTATGGGAATCAGGAAATTGAGCCTTTCGGCTTCATTTTCCGGTTCCCTACTGCGCATGCGCGAGTCGCGCTGCGCAATAAGGACGGTCCCCGCTGCCTCTGGGATCTGTGCGTTTCCCAGCAGGCAGCGGGGCACTTGCGGAAAGGGGCGGGCACTTGCGGAAAGGGGCGTAATCTACGCCCCTTTCCGCAGAGAGCTATCCCGGAAGTGGGTGCAGATACCTGTACTGTACAGGTATCTGCACCCCCTCCCCCCTGAAAGGTGCCAATTGTGGCGCCGGAGGGGGGGAGGGTTCCGATGAGCGGAAGGTCCACTTTAGGGTGGACCTCCGCTTTAAATTACATCTCCACTGACATATTGTCCTTAGATATTGTACCTGCTATTCTTAAAATCTTCTTTCTACGTTCCTTATCCCCCAAACACCTAATTCTTCTTCCCATTTTTTCAGGAATGGTGGTTCCCCTGGTTCCTTTTCCTCCTCTAGGATTTTATAAATTTTGGACATACTTTTTTCCTTACAGCTCGGGTCTGAAAGCATTCTCTCCATTGGTCTAAGATCTCCTTCCCCACGGAGTGGCCGAGGCAGGGTCTGAGCAAAATGTTTAATTTGTGCATATCTCCAACTATCTAAATTCCTACATCCCCATCTTTGTCTTATTTCTCCTAAAGTGCAAAGTCTATCCCCACTCATCACATCTTTCAACCGAATATCATCCTTTTTTGCCCATCTAGAAAAATAAACAAATTCCTCCTTCCCTGGTTTAAAAAAACTTGTGTCTAATAATGAAATTAAAGGTGAGTTATACTGCCAGTGATTTAATTCTCCTACTTTATCCCATATTTTAAACAGATTGATAGTTAGTGGGTTGGTGCTGCTCCCCAGATCACGATAGTTCCGTGGTATCCAAATTCTTTTTCCTAGATTAACTCCACTTTGTGTTTTCTCTATATTTATCCACCCTTTATCCCCTTTGTCATACACCCAATCCACCACTCGTGAGATTACTGCTGCCTGGTAATATCTTCTGAAGTTCGGGGCTGCTAATCCCTCTCCTATCTTCCCCCTTTCTAGAGTCGCATAAGAAATCCTGGGATTCCTACGTCCCCATATATATTTTAGAATCAGGGTTTTAAGTTTCGTGAAGGACTTTTATTGGGATCATTTGGAACACATATGTCAGTTTTGGTAAAATGAACATTTTTAACGCGTTTACTCTCCCTATTAACGACAAGGGTTTATGTCTCATATTTTTGGTGCATTCTTTAACCTTATTTAATATATACATATAATTGGCCGCGTATATAGATGACAATGTGGGTGTAATTCTTACCCCTAGATAGCTCAGCTCTTCCCTGCACCAGATAAAAGGGAAGGACTTCTGAAGTTCCTCTTGTTCTTTTTTAGGTACTGTTATGTTCAGAATTTCAGTTTTAGACATATTGATCTTAAAATTTGTCAACTTCCCATATCTGTGGATCTCCTTAATTATGTTTGGCAGAGTCACCCTGAGTTCTGAAACATAAAATAATATGTCATCTGCATACGCGGATACCTTATACTCCTCTCTCCGCCTATTCTCATCCCCCTTATGTCTCCATTTTTCCTGATAAAGGCCAACAGGGGTTCCAAGGCCAATACGAACAGCATTGGGGATAGAGGACACCCTTGTCTGGTTCCATTATGTAGCTCCACTACCGGGGAAAGATTACCGTTAATTTTGATTTTTGCCGTCGGGTGGGAATAAAATGCCTTTATCCACCGCAATGTTTTTTCTTTCAGCCCCAGATATCTTAAGGTCTCGAACATGAAGCCCCAGTCTACCCTGTCAAATGCTTTTTCAGCATCCACAGATAACAGGGCGACCGGGGATCCACTGCTTTCCGTTCCATGAATCAACATGAGGGTTTTAAGGCAACTATCCCTGCCCTCCCTTCCCGGAACAAACCCCGTTTGGTCACCATGGACCCATTGGGGCAGCAATGGTTTCAACCTTTCTGCTATCACTTTTGAGAATATCTTCACGTCCGTATTCAGAAGAGAGATTGGTCTATAACTTCCAGGGGTTGTTGGATCCTTCCCCTCCTTCAATATCAGAGTTATAACAGCCATCAATGCTTCTTCCCTTAGTTCTTCCCCTTCTGCAACTGCGTTCATATACTCGCATAATTTGGGCGCTAGTATTTTTTCAAACTTTTTATAATATAGAATTGGGAACCCGTCCGGGCCTGGACTCTTCCCAATTGCCATTCCCCTTATTGCCCGCCCAACCTCATCTATCGTTACCGGGGCCTCCAACCTCTCCAGCTCGTCCTCTGGGACTGTAGGGAGATCTGTTCCTTTTAGGTACTCGGTGATGTCTTCCTTATTTCTACTTTTCTCCTTTCCCTGTCCTACCTTGTATAGCTGACTATAGTAGCTGTGAAAGACCGTCGCTATTTCAGGGGTGGAATGCTTCATTTCCCCTTTTTCATTTTTAATTTTTGATATAAAGGACGCATTTCTTCTCTCCCGTACTACTCTCGCTAACCATTTCCCGGGTTTTTTCCCCTCCTGGTACCTTATACTCTCTGCCCAATGGTTAACTCGAACCCTTTCCTTCTCTAAAAGTCCTTCCAGTTCTAGCTTCTTATCTTTCAGCTCTACTCTCTCCGGGATCCCCTTTGGTCTTGTTTGTTGCTCCAATTCCCAAATCTCCTTATTTAAATCTTGTAGCTTTTTCCCTATTTCCTTTTTTTTTCCCTGTCCCGATACTTATCAAAATTCCTCGTATAAATGCTTTATGGGTCTCCCATAACGTACTCCTCGTAACCTCTGGGGAGTCATTTCTCATAAAGAACTCCTCCAGCTCTGTTTCGACCCTACTTCTAATCTCTGGTTCCTGTATCAACGCTTCATTTAGTCTCCATGTCTCTCTTTTGGCCTGATCTGTTACTAGTTCCAGTTGCACCATGACTGGCGCATGATCGGACAGGGAGATAGATTTTATTACTGTATCTTTAAGTGCTGGGAGCATTTGATGTTCAATCAGTACATAGTCAATTCGGGTGAATGTCCCATGCACCGATGAATAGAAAGTATAGTCTCTGCTATTCGGATGTTTAATCCTCCAAGCATCAACTAACTGAAATTCTGAGAGCAGCGCCTTTATCTTTTTATGTCGAGGCCCCGACCATCGAGGGGACCCCGTTGAGGAGTCCGCCCGAGGGTCAATGCACATATTCAGATCCCCCGCCACTATCAATTTACCTTTTCTAAACTCTACCAGTAAGTCCAGGACCTTCTTTAGGAATTTATCTGGGTCTCTATTTGGGGAATATATGTTCGCAAAGGTGTATACTCCATCCAGGATTCTTCCCCTTATGAACAAAAATCTCCCCTCCGGATCGGCCATTTGTTTCTCAACTTCAAACCTAATACTTCTCTCGAAGCCTATTGCTACCCCTCTGGCATAACATGTAGTAGAGTCACCGTAGAACCATGTAGGGAACCTCCAAGACGTCAATCTCCCTTTAACCTCGTGTGACATATGTGTTTCCTGCAGACAGATCACATTCGCCCCATACAATTCCAACTCCTTATTTACTCTGAACTTTTTTTGGGGAGTACTTATACCCCTCACATTATATGTTATCACTTTCAACCTTGCCATATCTCACTCAACCCCTCCCCCTCCTCTCTCCCCCCCCCCACCGGGGGAGGCGACATGCCCCCTCCCCACCGGGGTCGGCATGGGGAGAGAGAGGAGGGGGAGGCGAGAGAGCGCGAGAGAGAGCGCACATACCCTGTTTGAGAGAGAGATTCCCCTCTATCCCACCCCCCCTACTTCCTCCCTCCCCCCCTCCCATCCTCCCTCCCCCTCCCCCCCTCCTCTATTCAGAGGAGTGAACAATTCCCATTTTTGTTCCTCGCATAGGTGTCCCGGTGACCCATAGGTCACCTTTTGCCCGCCTAGCGTTCTTCGGGAGGATCGCCTCATTCACAATCTATCAGAGTGCTCACACCCCCCCCTCGTACCCCGCCACCCCCTCGCCCTCCAGTGATAGTAATTACACCCCATCTCTCCCTTCCCTGTCCCCGACCCGAAACCACTGCGTGGCCCCACTGCTTCCTTCATTCCCTAACCCCACCTCCCATCCTGGTAGTGCTGGTGGAGGGATTTCTAACCTATTGCAAAAGTCCATTAAGTCCTCTGGGAACCTTAGTACTGCGGTACGGCCGTCTCTCCTTCCCCTGAGGCATGCTGGAAATCCCCACTGATAGGGAATATTCAATGACCTCATCAGATCTGTCAGGGGTTTAAGGAGCCCTCTCCTCCTCAATGTTTCCCCCTGCCAGATCTGAGAATATCTGTATCTCCGAATCTTGAAACAGAATCTTGTCCATCCTTCGGATGTTCTCCAATACTCGCGCCTTTTCCTCATAAAAATGAAATCTGATTATTACATCTTGGGGAGCTCTTCATTTTTAAAATTTTCTTCCAGACCTTTTATCCTTAAATTTTTCCTTCTCCCCCGATTTTCTTGATCCTCGATTTTATATAGGATCGATCTATTTATTTTTTGGGCTGATTTCACTTGTTCTCTTAGGTCCCTCAGATTCTGTTCATAGCCATTCATTCTTTCCTCCAACTCTTCCACCCTACCTAGTACTCGGCCAATGTCTGCCCTTATCCCAGCTATATCGGATTTAAGTGAGGTTTCAACCTTAGTCAGTGCCTCTGTGAATATCTCTTTCAACATACTCAGATTCACTTGTGGTTCCGCCAACTCTAGATCTCCTTCTTCTAATTCTGGGTGGGCATCGGGTTGGGGGGGGCCTCTCCTTTCCTCCCCAATTCTTCCCTTCTTTTGATTTTATCTTCTTCTCGGGAGCTTACCCCCCCCCATCCTAGTGCGAGTTGGGCACAGATCCTTAGACCTTTCCGCTCCCCGCCCTTCTCCCATCTCCATAGTTTTGCTGATACCCGTGCCTGATTTCCTTAGTGTCTTCTGACTGGAGGTTTCTTGGCTGCTTTCCATCATACTTGTCTCCCCCGCCAAGTATCGTTGTATCCCCCCAGGGCTAGCAGGCCCCGCTCCTCCCCTTTTATTCGCCGTCCCCCGCATTCTCCCTTTGTTATAGGTTAGCTCCAAGGCCCAAAAACCTCCCTTTTTTTTTTATCCCAAGCCAATGTCCTTTTCCTTTCCTATAACTCTCGTGGGGAATGAATTGATTACATCACTTTCCGGGGGGCTTGACGCTTCCATAAATAGGAGGAGTGCTGGAGGGGCTTTTTTTTTTTTTTTTTTTTTAGCCACAAATGTAGGTCATAAATCCACTACAGCATTCACCCCCTGTGTCTGCCCGCAGAGTGGCTGTCAGAAAGTCAGGATGAGAGTGCTGGGCAGACAGTGGGGTAAGGTAAACAGAAGGGTAAACAGTTGCAGGTGGGCATGAATCAACACCGCTGCTTTAAACCTCAATATAAAACATGTGTGTAAGAGAAGAAAAAAAACAGCGAATTCCGCACTGTCTTGCTGCTTTTCAGTCCTTTACATATCCATCCACCTCCCGTCACTTCTCCCCCTACCGGGTTTATATCCAATTGATCAGGCAGCGCTGGTATCAGACTGATGGTCTAATAGTGAGCATCACATTAATAGCAATTATTAGCAGGCTTATGTGTATACACCTTACCACTTTCGGAGAGTGATCATTTCAGTGATAGTTTCGTCAGTAATAATGGTAGATATGGTAGATATTCAACTGTCCGTCCACCCTCCTTTCATCCACATTCCTTGCTCACCTGGCTGTTCCGTTGCTCCTCAGCTCTGCCACTACTGTCTAGTCCATGACCTTACCAATATATGCAGGGGTGGAGGTGTCCATATAGCCAGGTCAGCTCAGTGATGGGGGGGGGGTGTGCAGAGCTCCGCACAGAGCCGCCGTCCTGCCGCTATATCCCTGCTTCGCAGCGGAGCGCTCTCTCTGCCCCTCTCTCTCCGTCCAGAGCGTCCGCTATGCCGCGTGCATGCGAGCATCTGACGGCGGGTAGGCGGTGCAGGCAATACGGAGGGCGGTAGGCGGGGATGGCGGGGGAGGAGGACGCAAGCCGCTCTGACGGCTGCTACGTGTCAGCGACTCCTCCCATCCCCTTCAAGAGATTCTATTCTTTAAACCTCTCGCCTTATGTTTGGGTTGTTCGCCTACGGCTACATCACCCTGTAAGCACCCAATTTAATTTGATGTCAGAGGCTAAGCAGGGTCGGGCCTGGTAACTACCCGAATGGGAGTACGCCTGGGAATACCAGGTGCTGTAGGCTACAGATGCGTAGAATCTGATGGTTGAAAAGTTGGTCAGCTGAAGCGCCATGCAAAAGCTCTTGGCTGGTTTTCCATGATGAAAGACTGTTTGGGGATGGGGAAAAGTACAATTTTTGCCAGTTAAGAAAAGGAGTAGATGTCCCTCATTTAAACGGGCCCTTCCACCAGTGCCAGGGGCATCAGCCTCCAGGCAGTCACGACAGTCTCCACCGTTAGGTTCAAGAGGACCTCAGGGTCAACCCCAGGGACAAAGGAAGTCCTGGGGGAGGAAACCTACAAGACAGAGCACTGAAGCCTCTTATGAAGGGGTGCCCCCACTCGCTTGAGTGGGGGGAAGACTGGCAGTTCACAAGGGTCTGGCAGGAGGAGTTTTGAGACAGATGGATGGTGTTCATAATAGCTCTAGGTTACAAACTAGAGTTCCGAGATTTCCCATCTCCTCATTTCCTCAGGTTAAAATGTCCTGAGACCCAGAGAAAAAGGTCTCTTTTTCAAGCGTTAGACTGACTTTTGTCTCAAAAGGTGATTCGCAAGGAATCAATCCGAGCTGTTGTATCCATACTATAAGGAGAACTTTCGGCATCAATCGACATCAGGGATGCATATCTGCATGTTCCAGAAAAGCTAAATTTTCAGTTTATAGCCTTGCTTTTTGGTCTGGCTACTACACCTCGGGTGTTTACAAAAGCTTCTGGCCTTCCTTAGCCAGATTAAGGACTCTAGGTATAACAATTGTAGCATACCTAGATAGCCTGCTCTTGTTGGATAGATTGGTAGCCCACTTAGACCAGAGCATAGTCACCACAATCATACCTAGGTTGGGCATCAACCTAGAGAGAGTGGGTCTGATTATAGATACAGCCCATAAGAGGGTGATTTTACCCCAAGAAAAGATAAGTTCCATAAGGGAGCTGGTTCAGATGGTCAGCGCAAAGAAGGGTCCATCTATTCACCTTTGAGGTTGTTGGGAAAGATGGCTTAATTTCAAGTGGTTCCCTATGCTCAGTTTCATTCGAGAAAGCTACAAGACGGTCCAGGGGCTTGATTTTCCAATGCATCTGTCACCAGCGGTGCGCCAGAGCCTTCAGTTGGTGGAGGATATCCAAGAATCTGCAGAAGAGGAGATCCTTCTTACCAGTTACCTGGAAGGTGGTAACAACATATGCCAGCCTTTTGGGTTGGGAAACAGTCCTGAAAGAAGGACTGTCCAAGTACAGAACCAGAAAGACCTTGTCCATCAACATTCTAGAGATTCGGGCAGTGCGCCTAGCCCTAAGGGCCTGGACATTCAGGTTGTGGAATCATCCTATCAGGATTCAATCTGACAATGCCACAGCAGTGGCTTATTTCAACCACCAGGAGGGCACCAAAAGTCATGCAGCCCAGGAAGAGGTAAAACATATTCTAACCTGGGCAGAAAGGCATGTGTCGTACATATTGGCAATCTTCTTTCCAGGGGTAGAAAACTGGCAGGCAGACTACTTGAGTCGCCAGCAGTTGTTCCCAGGGGAAGGGTCCTTCCACTTATGCCGCATACACACGATCGGACTATCTGGCGTCACCTGGTATGGACTTAAAAGGGAAGCCCTACGCCAAAAAAATGGAGTGGGGGTCCCCTCAGGTCCATATCAGACCCTTATCTGAGCACGCAGCCCGGCCGGTCAGGAAAGGGGGTGGGGCCCTCCACCCAAAGCACCTTGTCCCCATGTTGATGAGGACAAGGGCCTCTTCCCGACAACCCTGGCCGTTGGTTGTCGGGGTCTGCGGGCGGGGGGGCTTATCGGAGTCTGGGAGCCCCCTTTAATAAGGGGGCCCCCAGATACTGGCCCCCCACCATATGTGCATGAGTATGGGGTACAATGTACCCCTACCCATTCACCTCGTGAAAAAAGTGTAAATTTAAGTCCATACCAGGTGACGGGGCCAGCGAGGTGTCAATCTTGCTGCCGAAGGCGGCGACATTGATTTCCTTCGCTAGTCCCGTCTACCTGGAGGCGCGTTCAAAATGAACGGACTTTCCTCCGTGTGTGGGCAAGTCTGTTCATTTCAAAAATCCGGCAGACTAGCGCACAGACAGCCGGATTGTCCTCTGACTGCCGAGTCCGACGGACAAATTTGAGTCAAAACTTCTTTCTAAGTCCACTGGACTTTTGGGGGAAAAAAGTCCGCCGGAGCCCACACACGGACAGATCTGTCCGCCAGATAATCTGATCGTGTGTACATGGCATTAGACATCTTCCTGGCTATATACCAAAGATGGGGGATTCTGGACTTTGTGTCAAGAACAAGGGATCTACTTGCATACGGAATGGATCCATTGGTGACCCCGTGGGATCAGTTTTCACTGATTTATGCAGTCCCTCCTATTCCGCTGCTACCACGACTGCTTTTCAAGGATCAAGCAGGAAGGGAATTCAGGGGTTCTAGTGGCCCAGCGTGGCCCAGAAGATCTTGGTATGCAGAGATCATAAGGATGGGGGTAGGGGACCCATGGACCCTACCACCATGTCCAGACCTGCTCTTGCAGGGACCAGTGTTCAATCCTACCTCACAAACGCAAAAGTTAACGGTTTGGCTTTTGAAACCCACATTCTGAAGAATTGGGGGCTTTCAGGCTCAGTAAGATCTACCTTGATTAATACAAAGAAGCCAGCTTCTGGAGCCATTTATTATAGAGTCTGGAAGGAATATATTCCTTGTGTGAGTCCAGAGGTCGGCATCCTAGAAAATATGTTATAGGGGAAAGTCTTGCCTTTGTGCGAATAGGATTAGAAATGTAGCTGGCCTTGAGTACCGTCAAAGGCCAGGTTCGGCCTTATCAGTATTGTTCCAACGACCACTTGCTTCGCATTTCCTGGTCCGTGGTTTCATACAGGGGGTGACATGGCTTAATCCACTGGTTAGGTCATCCTTAAAACCTTGGGCCTTGAATTAGTTTTTTTTGTCAGGTTACAAAAACAGACGTTTGAGCCAATACAATATACTCCCTTGATCCTTTTGACAAGGAAGTTGTTTTTTTCTATTTACCATATCTTCTGCAAGAAGGGTATCAGAATTGGCTGCTTTTTCTTGTAAAGAGTTGTATTTAATTATTCACAAGGATAAGATATTGCGTACTCATCTTAGCTTTCTGGTTTCAGTTTTTCATCTAAAACAAGGATATTGTTTTATCTTCATTTTTTCCAGAACCCTGTTCTATGGAAAAAAAGTAATTCTCTTGATGTAGTGAGAGCAGTCGAAGTCTATTTGAAAGCGACTGCTCACATTCGAAAAAAAAAATAGTTTTTGTTGCCTGAAAGTCCTAGAAAGGGACAGGTAGCATTGAAATCTACTATTTTTAAGTGGGTTCGGCATGTAATTATTCAAGCTTATGATTTTAAAGAGAAGGTTCCATCTTTTCAAATCAAAGCGCACTCCACAAGGACTGTTAGTGCTTCTTGGTTAATGCATCACCAAGCCATCATGGCTCAGATATGCAAGGCCACAAGTTGGTCTTCAGTCCATACATTCACCAGATTCTATCAGGTGGATGTAAGAAGGCATGAGCATTTCGCCTTTGGGCACCATCTACTGTGACAGCAGTATAGGTCCTCAGGCCTGATGGCACCATACTTTTGTTTGTGTCTCCCTCCCCTCAGTTGGCATTGCTCTGGGACATCCCACATAGTAATTACTATAGCTCTGTGTCCCGTGATGTATGATTAAGAAAATAGAATTTTTTATATCAGCTTACCTGTAAAATCCTTTTCTTTGAAGTACATCACAGGACACAGAGGTCCCTACCCTCTTTCTGGTGTACACGTGTATTGCTTTGCTACAAAACTGAGGTATTCACTGTAAGGGGAGAGGTTATATAGGGAGTTGAACTTTCTGTTTAGGGTGTGCCAGTGTCCATCACCTAAAGGTGGCCTATATAACCCACATAGTAACAATTATGGCTCTGTTTTTCGTGATGTGCTTCAAAGAAAAGGATTTTACAGGTAAGCTATTATAAAAATCCTATTTTTGTAATAAATTGTTTATGATTAGGGATGAGCTTCGTGTTCGAGTCAAACATACGTTCGTCTCGAACATCGGCTGTTCGCCCGTTCGGCCAATACCGAATGTTATGGGCTGTTCGCGCCAAATTCGTGTGGCGCTCACGGCCCACAATGCACTGCGCCATCGCAGTGCATTGCTGGCTCATGATTGGCCAAGCATTCACTGTGACCCCGCATGCTTGGCCAATCACAGCGCCGGCAGCGGGGAGAGCCATGATTGGCCACAGGCAGGATGCCTGTGGCCAATCATAGCTCAGGCTGTGTAGTACACGCCCCACACTATATATGGCCGCCAGCGCGGCGGCCTTGTGTAGTGTGTTGGCATCTGTAGGAGTTAGTGAGTGTTCTCTGTGTACCTTCAACACAGTATACACCGTTCATTATTCATTATCGGCCGATTTTGCGTTCTTGCTCTTCTGTAACTGAGCTGTTAGCAATCTGCAGGAGTTTGTGCCTGTTGTCTGCGTGCCCTGACTGCAGTATACACCGTTATATCCACCTACATAGCTAGCTATACTGCTCTTTTGTAATAGAGCTTGCAGTTAGTTGTAGGAGATTGTGCGTGCTGTCTGCGTGCCCTGACCGCAGTATACACCGTTATATCCACCTACATAGCTAGCTATATTGCTCTTTTGTAATAGAGCTTGCAGTCAGTTGTAGGAGATTGTGCGTGCTGTCTGCGTGCCCTGACCACAGTATACACTGTTATATCCACCTACATAGCTAGCTATATTGCTCTTTTGTAATAGAGCTTGCAGTCAGTTGTAGGAGATTGTGCGTGCTGTCTGCGTGCCCTGACCGCAGTATACGCCGTTATATCCACCTACATAGCTAGCTATATTGCTCTTTTGTAATAGAGCTTGCAGTCAGTTGTAGGAGATTGTGCGTGCTGTCTGTGTGCCCTGACCGCAGTATACACCATTATATCCACCTATATAGCTAGCTATATTGCTCTTTTGTAATAGAGCTTGCAGTCAGTTGTAGGAGATTGTGCGTGCTGTCTGTGTGCCCTGACCGCAGTATACACCGTTATATCCACCTATATAGCTAGCTATATTGCTCTTTTGTAAAAGAGCTTGCAGTCAGTTGTAGGAGATTGTGCCTGTTGTCTGCGTGCCCTGACCGCAGTATACACCGTTATATTCACCTACATAGCTAGCTATATTGCTCTTTTGTAAAAGAGCTTGCAGTCAGTTGTAGGAGATTGTGCGTGCTGTCTGTGTGCCCTGACCGCAGTATACACCGTTATATCCACCTATATAGCTAGCTATATTGCTCTTTTGTAATAGATCTTGCAGTCAGTTGTAGGAGATTGTGCGTGCTGTCTGCGTGCCCTGACCGCAGTATACAACATTATATTCACCTACATAGCTAGCTATATTGCTCTTTTGTAATAGAGCTTGCAGTCAGTTGTAGGAGATTGTGCGTGCTGTCTGTGTGCCCTGACCGCAGTATACACCGTTATATCCACCTATATAGCTAGCTATATTGCTCTTTTGTAATAGAGCTTGCAGTCAGTTGTAGGAGATTGTGCGTGCTGTCTGCGTGCCCTGACCACAGTATACACTGTTATATCCACCTACATAGCTAGCTATATTGCTCTTTTGTAATAGAGCTTGCAGTCAGTTGTAGGAGATTGTGCGTGCTGTCTGCGTGCCCTGACCGCAGTATACGCCGTTATATCCACCTACATAGCTAGCTATATTGCTCTTTTGTAATAGAGCTTGCAGTCAGTTGTAGGAGATTGTGCGTGCTGTCTGTGTGCCCTGGCCGCAGTATACACCATTATATCCACCTATATAGCTAGCTATATTGCTCTTTTGTAATAGAGCTTGCAGTCAGTTGTAGGAGATTGTGCGTGCTGTCTGTGTGCCCTGACCGCAGTATACACCGTTATATCCACCTATATAGCTAGCTATATTGCTCTTTTGTAAAAGAGCTTGCAGTCAGTTGTTGGAGATTGTGCCTGTTGTCTGCGTGCCCTGACCGCAGTATACACCGTTATATTCACCTACATAGCTAGCTATATTGCTCTTTTGTAATAGAGCTTGCAGTCAGTTGTAGGAGATTGTGCATGCTGTCTGTGTGCCCTGACCGCAGTATACACCGTTATATCCACCTATATAGCTAGCTATATTGCTCTTTTGTAATAGAGCTTGCAGTCAGTTGTAGGAGATTGTGCGTGCTGTCTGCGTGCCCTGACCGCAGTATACAACATTATATTCACCTACATAGCTAGCTATATTGCTCTTTTGTAATAGAGCTTGCAGTCAGTTGTAGGAGATTGTGCGTGCTGTCTGTGTGCCCTGACCGCAGTATACACCGTTATATCCACCTATATAGCTAGCTATATTGCTCTTTTGTAATAGAGCTTGCAGTCAGTTGTAGGAGATTGTGCCTGTTGTCTGCGTGCCCTGACCGCAGTATACACCGTTATATTCACCTACATAGCTAGCTATATTGCTCTTTTGTAATAGAGCTGGCAGTCATTTGTAGGAGATTGTGCGTGTTGTCTGCGTGCCCTGACCGCTGTATACACCGTTATATCCACTTATATAGCTCTTCTCTAATTGAGCCATCTGCCATCTGCAGGAGTGGGTGTTGTGTGCCTCCAGCACAATATACACTACCCAATTGCTGGTTTTTCCATCTCCCTTCAGGCCATTACCATGTCTGGAAGGCCAACAAGGAGAAGCAGACAGGCGCGAGCCGATAAAAGAGGGCAAGCAGGCTCTGTGTCTAGAGAAAACAGTGCTGGTCGTGGATGCAGTGCATCGTCATCATCAGCACATGGCCATGGGACACGCTTGTCCTTCTTTTTGGCAGCTGGACATGTTTAGCCGCATCATGCCGAAGACTTGGTAGAGTGGATGACTAAGCCCTCTTCATCCTCCTCATCCTCTCTCACCCAGGCTCAGGGTACTAGCAAAGCAGCTGCCAACGCATCGTCTTCCCTCCTCTCAATGTCATCATCAGTGACTCCTTCCCTAGACCCACCACGTCCTCCTGAGGAGTCTCCTGAACTCTTTGAGCACAGTGTTGGGTACATGCTCCAGTGTTTTGTAGGCTCTGATGATGATACTCAGCTAGAGGAAGGCATTAGCTTGAGCGCAGAGAGAGGGGATGCTTAAGAAGGACAGCAATCTGGCAGTCATGTTCCACAAGCTGCAGCATACTGCCAGGTTTGCTCCAGCGATGAAGAGGGAGGGGATGATGAGGGCAGTGACTCCACGTGGGTGCCTGGTAGGAGAGAGGAGGAGGAGGAGGAGGCACATATCCAACGAGGCAGGATGCCCTCCGGGGGCCAGCTTAGGGGAAGCACACCAACTGAATCACACCGCAGAGCTCTGCCTGTGCAGGGAGCTTCCTCTGTGCGTTATTCTAAAAGTTCTTTGGTGTGGGCCTTTTTTGAGACGAGTGCATCAGATCGCACCACTGCTATTTTCAACATATGTCTCAAACGTATCTCGCGTGGCCAAAACATCAGCCGCTTGGGCACCACATGCTTGACCAGACATATGTTGACCTGCCATGCAGCTCGTTGGCAAGCGTACCTCAAAGACGCAAACCAAAGAACAAAGCGGACCTCTCCTTGCTCCTCATCAGCTGGGATCTCCAACCCCACTAGACCTTCAGTCTTTTTCTGAAACCTGCTCTGAGAGGAATGAAGGTGTAGAATTAGGGGTGTCACAGCCAAGTACTTGCGGGCACTCTGCTAGCAGTACACCCATGTCCGATTATAGCAGGCAACTTTCCCTGCCCCAGCTGCTGGACTGTCGAAAGAAGTTCACTCCCAGCCATCCACATGCCCAGCGGTTGAATGCTAGCTTGGCTAAATTGCTAGCACTTCAACTGCTGCCTTTTCAGTTGGTAGACTCGGCCCCCTTCCGTGAGTTTGTACAATGTGCAGTTCCTCAGTGGCAGGTCCCCAAACGCCACTTTTTCTCACGGAAGGCGATTCCGGCTCTCTACCAGCATGTGGAAGGCAATGTCCTTGCCTCGCTGCACAGGGCGGTCAGTGGTAAGGTGCATATTACCGCTGACTCATGGTCCAGTAGGCATGGACAGGGACGTTACCTGTCTTTCACGGCCCATTGGGTCACTCTTCTGGCAGCTGGGAAGGATGCAGGACAAGGTGCAGTAGTGTTGGAGGTTGTTCCGCCACCACACCTCCAAAATGCTACTATTGGTTGTGACACACCTCTCTCCTCCACCCCCTCCTCTTCTTCTTCCTCCATGGCCTCTTCCAGTGCTCTGTCCTCAGAATCAGCGGTGCTCAATAGGCGTTCAAGGGGCTACGCAAGTAAGCAGGCAAAACAATGCCATGCCGTGCTTGCGCTGGTTTGTTTGGGGGACAGGAGCCACACTGGGGCAGATATTTTGTCAGCTCTGCAGGGGCAGGCCGAGAGGTGGTTGACGCCACGCCAGCTTAAGCCAGGAATGGTGGTTTGCGACAATGGCACCAACCTCCTCTCCGCCCTCCGACAGGGACAACTGACCCATGTGCCCTGTGTGGCTCACGTCCTTAACATGGTGGTGCAGCGGTTCTTGGGCAGGTACCCGGGCTTCCAGGATGTCCTGAAGCAGGCCAGAAAAGTCTGTGTGCATTTCCGCCGATCATTTAATGCCTGTGCTCGGCTGGCTGAGCTCCAAAAGGAGTTGAACCTGCCCAAGAACCGCCTTATATATGACATGCCCACCAGGTGGAACTCAACGTTTGCTGCGTGTGCAGCCGCTGCAGCATGGCCGAGGGCCATCAATGAGTACCTGTGTGACTACGGCACCAGGACAGGGTCAGGGGAGCTCGGTTTTTTCTCACCACGCCAGTGAGGCATGATCAGGGATGCATGCACTGTCCTGTCACTGTTTGAGGAGGCCAAAAGGATGGTGAGCAGTGACAGTACATGCATCAGTGACACTGTACCTCTTGTCCATCTGTTGGAGCATATGCTGCGTGGAATAATGGACAGGACACTTGAGGCAGAACAGAGGCAGGAAGAGGAGGACTTCCTTGCCTCTCAAGGCCCCTTTTATCCAGACAGTGTTCCTGCTGTCCCACCCTTCACACAGGAAGAGGACGAGGAGGAGGAAGAGGAGGAGGAGGATGATTGTGTCAGCATGGAGGTGGAGGCTGGCACTCAGCATCATCAGCAGTCTTGTAGGGATGATTTACAGTCCCAAGAAACCCGTGGACTTCTACGTGGCTGGGAGGAGGTAGCTGCGGATCATGTTGTCCTTAGTGACCCAGAGGACTCCGGACCAAATGCCTCAGTTAACCTACGCTGCATGGCCTCCCTGATCCTGCAAAGCCTGCGGAAGGATCCTCGTATTCTTCGGATCAAGGAGAGGGACCATTACTGGCTGGCCACTCTCCTTGATCCACGGTACAAGGGTAAGGTTGCCGACCTTATCTTGCTGTCGCAGAGGGAGCAGAGGATGAGACAACTCCGGGAGGCCTTGCAGAAAGGTCTGTGCAACGCGTTCCCAGAGACTGGGAGGTTACAAACTCCTGGTCCTGGACAAAGTGTTGAGACAGCGGTCAGAAGGAGCGGTGGAGAAGGTGGCCGTCTGACCGATGCGTTCAGACAATTTTTTAGTCCGCAGCCACAAGGTATGATCGGTTCCAGCAACCATCGCCAGCATCTGATTTACATGGTGCAGGAATACCTAGGGGCAAGGTCAGACTTGGACACCTTTCCCACCGAAAATCCTCTGGCTTACTGGGTCTTGAGGATGGATCACTGGCCAGAGCTTGCACAGTATGCAATTGAGCTACTGGCCTGCCCTGCATCCAGCATTCTTTCGGAACGCACCTTCAGTGCTGCTGGTGGCTTTGTTACCGATCACAGGGTGTGACTGTCCACCGACTCAGTTGATCGACTGACCTTCATCAAGATGAATCAGTCTTGGATCACCCACAGCTACCAAGCACCTGAAGCTGATGTAACCGAATAATTTTTTTTTGAAATATCACATCCCTTCAAGACTGACTATGCTGATGCTGAGTGACTGTCCTGTTATGTTGATCCTCTTCCTCCTCCGCTGATATGTTGAAAGAACATTTTTGGTTCTGGGTGATGCCACCGGCCCAATTTTTCAGCCGCTGTTTAACAGGGGCGTTTAATTACAATTTTTGATGCAATGCTTTGCAGCAGGGCTCATTCCTACACCACAACTAGAGTATATGGGAGAGGTTGCAGTGTCGTGGCACCAGCACCAGTGCCAGCAGCCCAATTTTTCAGCCCCTGTTTAACAGGGGCGTTTAATTACAATTTTTGATGCAATGCTTTGCAGCAGGGCTCATTCCTGCACCACAACTAGAGTATATGGGAGAGGTTGCAGTGTCGTGGCACCAGCACCAGTGCCTAAGGCCCAATTTTTCAGCCCCTGTTTAACAGTGGCATTTAATTATAATTTTTTATGCAATGCTTTGCAGCAGGGCTCATTCCTGCACAACAACTATAGTATATGGGAGAGGTTGCAGTGTCGTGGCACCAGCACCAGTGCCAGCAGCCCAATTTTCTGCCCCTGTTTAACAGGGGCGTTTAATTACAATTTTTGATGCAATGCTTTGCAGCAGGGCTCATTCCTGCACCACAACTAGAGTATATGGGAGAGGTTGCAGTGTTGTGGCACCAGCAGCAGTGCCTAAGGCCCATTTTTTCAGCCCCTGTTTAACAGGGGCATTTAATTACAATTTTTTATGCAATGCTTTGCAGCGGGGCTCATTCCTGCTCCCCAACTAGAGTATATGGGAGAGGTTGCAGTGTCGTAGCACCAGCATCAGTGCCAGCAGCCCAATTTTTCAGCCCCTGTTTAACAGGGGCATGTAATTACAATTCTTGATATAATATTTCACAGCAGGGCCCGTTCCTGTGCCCACCCAGAGTAACTGTGAGGACTTATAGTGTTGTGGCATCAGCACCAGCACCACAACCAATTCTTGATATAATCGTTCACAGCAGGGTGCTCCAGCGCCCACTAAGAGTCCCTTTGAGGGCTTACAATGTTGTGGCAACACCAACACCTTGTTCCGCCATTTCTGCAGAGCATATAGGGCAGGCCCCTACTTTCAAACATCCAACTTATAAACGTCTCCTACTTGCAAACGGAAGGAGACAACAGGAAGTGAGATGAAAAAAGACGGACGGCAAAACAAATTATACAGGGGTGATAACCCTTCCCTATGTTTTCCAAAAAGCTTAAAAATAGATTTTTTGACTGGAGCTACACTTTAAAAATGTACCAGTTCAAAATTACAAACAGATTCTACTTAACACAACAAATCTACACAGTCCCTGTCTTGTTTGAACCGCCTGTATACTGCTGTTCTGAGTATATAGGGCCTGGGGGCCCCACATCTTTCCTTTTTTTAATATGGGTACGGGGTTCCCCTTAATATCCGTACAAGACCCAAAGGGGCTGTTAATGGGCAGGGGGGGCTACCCATGCCATTTTTCTCAATGATTTTCATCCATATTGCCGGAACTAGATATTACATTAAAAACGCAAGCAATATGAAATGACTTTTTTTCCGTTAAATGTCATTTTGTGCAGGGACTGTTCTAAACACGGGAAACACGTGGCACTTCACATGCATACTATAGACACCCCCCAGGCATGATATTTAAAGGAATATTTCACTTTTTTTTCACTTTAATCATCATTAAAATCAGTGCTCCCGCCAAAACGGCAATTTTTTAAAACATTTTAGGCATTGACCCATGTCCCCTGGGGCAGGAGCCAGGTCCCCAAACCCTTTTTAGGACAGTATCTTGCATATTAGCCATTAAAATTGGCACTTTTTATTTCAAACTTTTCGAGTCCCATAGACTTCAAAGGGGTTCTAAAGTTCGTACGAATTTTTGGTCCATTCGAAAGTTCTGGTGCGAACCGGACCGGGGGGGTGTTCGGCTCATCCCTATTTATGATATATACACAAAGGCTTTTTTTTCTTGTTTTTTGCTAGTTTTACTGGAACTTGCTTCTAGTCTCCCTGGTGGCAGCCCTGCCAGACTAACTTATTTCTTCCTTGACACGTGCATCTGGACTATTGGCTCAAGCCACTGTTACCTGGCTGTGGGGACCCTAAACTGCGGCCAAAGTTATCCAAACTACAGTGCATTGTGATGAAAAGCCCAGAGATGCACCCAAATTAAACTTTCCATGTGAGTGGATATTATTTTTATAATCAATTTTGAATGAATATAAGTGATATATACTCAGAGGCAGGCTCACCTATTTCTTCCTTGACACTTGCTTCTGGACTATTATGGATCATATATTGTCATATTGAGGTATCTGAGCATTGTACTTTTTACTTGTTAAACGCCACCTGTAGGGAGACAGGGAGGACAGGATGAGACAAGAAATGACCAGCCACCTCAGAATTGATAGGATGTTGTTGACGTGACTTACTCGGTCTCACTGGATAGTCTCGTAGGAAGTGTCTGGCTCCTACGCAGTACAGGCAAAGATTAGCCTGTCAACTGTGTTGCCTCTCATCAGAAGTCAGTGGAGAACAGACCAAACCAAGTTGCATTGGTTCACCTTCAGAAATGGTAGTAGAGGAAGGACTAGGTAGAGTGGAGTGAACTGGTAGAACCTTTGGTAACATCCAGGTAGGTCGGGAAGAAGGAAAGCATTCGGACTGCTGCTTCCACAGGCGCCTATCAAGCTTGATGGAAAGTTGGATTGGGTCTTTCAGTGTAGCAGGAGTTTCAGCTCGGACCAGTTCATCTTTAAAGAGGAACTGCAGTCTGATCACATAATTTGTAATAAAAACCTCTTTGCCATTCTGAAGCTTCCCTCCAACCACTTTGCATATTTTATATATACTGTGATTCTGTACTTGCCAAATATTCTGGCTGCAATCATTTTAACTGTGGACAGCTGAAGCTGCTGACTGTTCACTTCCTGGATTTACACAGAGGCACACCTGCAGCACCACAGCTCTCATTTGTCCTCTTATGACTCATCCCCCTCCTCAGGAGAGTGTGAGAGAGAGCTGTGCATGTCATAAGCTAGGCTTTTTTCCCAGACAAGAAACAGGAAGTGGGCTGTATAAGGTATTTACTGGCAGAAGAAAATGTTTTACTGTTAAAACAACAAAGGAGGTCCTAACGGGTCACCGGGGTAAAGCGAAGCCGAAGCCTATCAAGGAAGCGCTCGCGCGGGCCTCCTCCAAGATGGCAGCGAAGGCACAAGCACAAGCAGCCTCACAGCGTCCCAGCTCTCCCACAGACACAGCTGACCTGCACAGCGATGATGAAGAGGAGGAGTGCGGACCCAGCTCAGAGGACTTCCCAGCACTACCGACTCCAGGTATGTCACAAGCGGACTTCCTCTCCCACATAGAAAGAATGCTCCATAAAGCCCTTAAAGCGACCTCAGAGCAAATAACTAATAAGCTGACACGTGAAATACGCAAATTGGGACAGCGCACTGCTGACCTCGAAACCAGGGCAGATGACATGGAGCTAACTCTCAGGGAACATGCCCAGGAACATCTGGCCCTCCGTGAGGAGAACTCTGTGCTACTTTCACGGCTCGAAGACGCTGAGAATCGCTCTAGGAGGTCCAATTTGCGCCTTCGCGGCATTCCTGAATCAGTGATCAACTTGCAGTCTTTCACCACGGCCCTATTTCAAGAACTTTCCCCATCAATCCCGATCGAACGCCTAGAGTTTGACAGGATTCATAGGGCCCTGACACGCCGTCAACCTGATGGCCCGCCGCGAGACATGATTGTGAAACTTCACTTTTTTAGATCAAAAGAGCAACTTCTCGCAGCTGCCCGAAATAAAGAGGACACTCTCACTTTCCAGGGCCACACATACCAATTGTTCACTGATCTGGCCCCCCTCACAATTGCAAAAACGCCGAGCCATGAAGCCGCAGCTACAAATCCTTATCCACCATCAGATTAACTATATGTGGCGATTCCCATTCGCTCTCCACTTTACCTACAATGGTCAGCAATACACTAGCACCTCTCCGGAAGCTTTACAACGCCTCCTCGAATCTCTACATCTGACAACTCCTGATCAGCAGGTCGAGACTACACTACCACGCACCCCCCGCCCGCTTAACTCCATATCCTCATGCAGCTACCCCCAAGCGGGACCCCAGAGACTTACGCTTACCGCAATCCATCCGGAAGGGTACACCAGCAAGGGCCCCTGCCGTAAGCCTTTCTAGTCCTAGAGTTTTTGTACCCCGCTGAACTGTTCCAGTCCCTCCACACTGGATTCCTTACCTTGATCAGGTTCATGAGTACTCTGAGCCCTGATCTACCGGCTTGAATAACTTGCCATGTTTAATAGACTCCTGTGTGTTTGGAGAAAACTTTTTTGTTTTTTGTTTTTTGATTTTTATTTCTTGTTCCTTCTTTTTTCCCTCCTCAACACCATGGCTTTATCTGACTGGCGTGAGAACTTACCACTTACCCTCCATCGAGAACATAAGGCCCTAAGCAATAATTTGCAGAGGAGTGTTGATATACTGTACTCAATAGATCTTCCCTATGCCACCTTTAATGGTGACTTTGCTTTTCCCCTTCTCCTTCCCCCCCCATTCCCCTTCTCCTTCCCCCCCCCTATTCCCCTTCCCTGCCTCCCCCCCCCTTTTTTTTTCTTTTCTTTTTTTTTTTCTTTTTCCCCCTCCCTCTCCTCCCCTCTCCTCCATACAGGGTTTGACAATAATGGTATAAGATTTAATGTTTCTATTCTCTATAGAGTTTATTGTAAGTCTGTTGCTTCTATTCTTACCAGAGTTGCTTTATATTACAATCCTATTCCATATGCTTGTATTGAAAATGTTATATTTTTCCCCGGTATGCTGCGGGGGATAGTCACTGCTCCCCCACAACCTAGTGCGTTCTCTCTATGGCGGGGTTTCCGGTTGTAGAGATCACGCACTATAAAGTCGGGCGATTCGGATTTTCCCGTTTCGTACCAGCCTTTTTATGCTTCGCCTTACGTACTTGTTCTAATGTTTTCCTGTTCTTCCCCCACTTTTCTTCCTCTTTCCCCTGCTTACCCCTCTCTGTCCTTGCCCCTCTCTATGGTCGGTTGGCCCTGGTGGATCCCGGACTTGGACATAATTTCTACCCACGTCTGGACTTATGGCCCCCCTGAACATATTAAAATTAAATGTAAAGGGTCTTAACTCCCCAAATAAGCGGGTTAAAGCATTTCGCACTTTCGCATCTTTACATGCCGGCGTAGTGGCACTCCAAGAGACGCACTTCTCCTCGCACAATACCCCCACATTTTTCAATAACAAATATCCTTTAGTATACACGGCCTCTGCAGCTACGAAGCAGCGAGGTGTCCTCCTGGCTTTCCATCGTTCCCTTCCATTTACTCTTGCCTCTGCCATCAAGGATCCGGAGGGCCGTTATATAATTTTAATAGGCCCCCTCCAAGAATCGGACGTCACTTTTGTCTCTTATTATGCCCCCAATTCTAATCCCATTCCCTTCTTTTCACACCTTTCAGGTGATCAAAACCCACCTTAAAGGCACTTTGATCATGTGCGGGGACTCAAATCTAGTCATTCACCCATCCATTGATAAATCTCCCTATGAACCAGATCATCAATCACTATCGATTCAATTTCGATCCCTGCTTCAACAATCTTCTTTACTAGATACCTGGAGGGAATGTAACCCTATAAAGAAAAATTACTCCTTTTATTCTAACCCTTACAATTCGTTCTCAAGGATAGACCACATTTTTATCCCCATAGCATCCTCCCCAATATTGATCCAATCTTCTATACACCCGATTACCTGGTCTGACCATTGTGCAGTGATTACCACTTTCTCTTCACTCATACCACAATCTAAGGAAAGGTCTTGGCGCATGAATGATAAATACCTAACTAACCAATCCTTTTGTCTTGATGTTGAAGTAGCACTACGTGATTATCTCGTGCACAATGCCACCCCGGAGACCCCTCCCATTCTTTTATGGGAAGCCCATAAACCAGTCATACGGGGCAAGTGTATTTCCACTGCTTCCTTTCTTAAGAAAGATAGGCTGGAACGTCTACAAGGATTAGAATCTGATTACCAGCACCAATTCCTATTGTTCCAGACTGCCCCTTCGGAAATGAATAAGTCTAATTTAGACAAAACTTGATTGGAGTTAGACTTGCTTCTTTCGGAAGCGGCAGACAAAACCCTGCGCAGGGCCTATCATACTATATATACTAAAGCCAACAAGCCAGACACTTTTCTGGCTCTCCGCCTTAGACACCCTGAGCGAACCCACAAACCAATTAGGCTTAAAGTAAATAAAGGGGCCCATACTAGTAATCCAGCTAGCATAGTAACTAAATTTTCCAGGCGCCTGGCCAAACTATACGAACCTCCTGCTCCATTTTCCCAGGAAAGGGCTGAGGCCCTATTCCATGATCTACCGATCTCCTCCCTTTCCGCTCCAATTCGCACCACCATTGACACAGAGATTTCGCCCCTTGAGGTACTCCAGGCTATCAAATTGCTTAAACCTCATAAGCAACCTGGCCCAGATGGGTTTACAGGGCTATACTATAAAAAATTTGCAGATGTCCTGGTCCCTCTCCTGGCAAACTCTTTCAACGCCCTGTTAAGGGGGGGTACCTTCGGTAATGACACACTCACGGCCTCCGTTTCTATGATACCGAAGCCTGTAACCGACCACACAGTCTGGTCTAATTACAGACCCATATCGCTTTTAAATCTTGACATAAAACTCCTAGCGAAGATTTTATCTTCACGTTTGAACCCACACATTGGAGGGCTGATCCATAGAGACCAGGTTGGGTTCATCCCCAAACGCCAAGCGAGTGACAATGTACGTCGGGTTATTTTACTACAGCATCTAGCCAGATCCCGAGGTATTCCCATGCACCTTTTATCTCTTGATATCCGTAAAGCTTTTGACACCGTGTCTTGGCCCTACCTTAAACACATACTACAAAGATGGGGTTTTGGCCCGCATTTTCTCCGTTGGATTGATGCCCTATATGCTCACCCTCAAGCATTTGTCCGTTACTCCGGTTTCAGTTCTAGCAGATTCCCTATCCAACGAGGCACTAGGCAGGGGTGCCCTTTGTCCCCCCTGCTTTTTGCTCTCGCCATTGAACCATTAGCAGCCCTGATCAGATCTAATCCCGATATCCAAGGTTTAGAGATAGCCTCCACGACCCATAAATTATGCCTCTTTGCGGATGACGCCCTTCTCTTTATCACTTCACCCCATACTACCCTGCCAAAACTTTTTAAGGTCCTTGACGCATTCGCACAAGTCTCAGGTCTTGAGGTAAATCAAGCTAAATCCAGAGCCCTAGCTGTGTCCCTCCCTGCAGAGACCCTCCGATGTTTGCGTGATAATTATCCGTTTCAATGGTCCACATCTTATATTCCCTACTTAGGACTTAGACTGACTAGTAACCCGGCCCATTTATACCAAGTTAACTATCTACCCATGTTACGTAACCTTTCATCACTCCTTAATTCTTGGCAACCCCTATGCGTCTCCTGGCTGGGACGCATTGCGGCTGTAAAAATGTCCCTGCTGCCCAAATTGCTATACTTATACAGAGTACTCCCATTCACGGTCCCGCTATACTTCCATAAGGCTATTCAAAGTCGAACTTTCAAGTATATTTGGGGTAACACGAGACCTAGGATTTCTAAGACTGTTCTTTTTCGACATAAGCTCAGAGGGGGCTTGGGGATACCACACTTTAAAAATTATTATTACGCAGCTCAGCTGTCGCAAATGGCCCTTTACCACGCTACATCTGAAATCCCACTGTAGGTCAGTCTGGAAGCAGTTGAGGCTCACCCTATATCCGTTTCAAATATACTTTGGCTCCCTCCTCAAACATATAGATTACTTACTAATCCCGTTACATGTCATTCCCTCAAAATATGGCGCATGGTAAGCACCCCTTTTAAATTGCAATCTCCTCACCCGCCCTTGCTCTCGTTTATGGGTCACCCGAACTTTTATCCGGCCTACACGGAGCCAGGCGCCTTTTTGGCTTGGTCCTGCGCACGCCTTACCCGAGTGTGTGACCTGTCTTCAGGTAATTCCTTCACAGCATTCCCTGACCTGCTGACCCAGGCCCAACTGCCCCCTAGAGAATGTTTTCACTACCTTCAGATAGTTCATTTCTTCCAGGCACATATCAAGTCCAGTCCCAATCTCAACTCTATGTCCCCATTTGAATCCATATGCTCCTCTGATCCACATGCCCCAGGCATTATCTCATGTCTTTATACCTGTCTCTCCACTGTATCTGAAGACCTCCTGCGTTACGCTGCTATGTGGGCTGCAGAACTGTCAATTAATCTTGATGCAGAGGCATGGACTGATATATGGACCAATACTAAAAATTCCTCACAGAACGTAGTGGCCTCTGAAGCGAACTATAAGGTCCTGATGCGGTGGTATTTGGTCCCCTCTAGAATTTCTAAATTTGTACCTAACTACCCGCCTGACTGTTTTAGGGGTTGCAAAGTTCGGGGCACTCATGTTCACATATGGTGGACTTGTCCTATAGTGAAACATTTTTGGTCCACGATCTTTCAAATATTATCTGTATTGATGCAACACCCCATAGATCCCAACCCAGCAATGGCCTTGCTGAATTGGCTACCCCAAGATTTTACTAAAGCCCAAAACTGACTCTTTCTTCAAGTATCAACTGCTGCTAAACAAACGATTGTGAAAGCCTGGAGGACACCTTCCCTGAATATAACTGAAACTAAGCATAGAGTCACGCAAGCTATGATTCATGATAAGATAGAGGCAGTCATCCTAGATAGGATCCCACTATTTAATAAAGTGTGGCAACCTTGAGTGGACCATTACCTACCGAAAGATTTCGATACCCGTCTCATGGCTCCTTAGCCCAGAATGGGCGCAAAAAATACTGCCCGTGGTTCGCGTGGGCCTTCCGACCATTCCCATTCCTTCTTACCTTTTTCTACCCTATCCTCTGGTATTTCCTCTTTCCCCTATTGAGTCCCTACTCCTCTTTCTTTCCTCTCATTCCTCCCTCTTTTTTTCTAATTCTTTTTCCCTCACCTTCTTTCTTTTTTATGTAAAACTTATCTCGCGGAACTCTTCTGTCTACAGTCACCTCTGGTAATAGCTGTTATTTCAACGATGTTTGTTAAATGACTCTTCTTCTTCTGAGTTCGTAAGTTTGCTTTTACCCGGTCCCCTCCTGGGATACCATATATCATCTATACTTTGTGTATAAAAGGTCCTAGGGCCTGTTTTAGATTCTTCTACTGTAACTACTTCTGCAAACTTAGGATGCAGCCTATCTGGTTACTCTTTGATACTGCTATCATTGTAAATTGTTCTGCTTATTCTAGTGTGAATTATTTGGCTTCTCAATAAAACTATTTGAAATGAAAACAACAAAGGAGGCGACAGGTGAGGACGGAGGCGACAGGTGAGGAGGGAGGAGTCTGATAATGGTGCTGACTGGTGCTACGCCGTAAGGTGTCTGGGACCTCTCCCCTTTCTCCAAGATTAAAGGCTATTAGAAACCGCCTCAGCCCATACCCCCCCATGCTGCTCTTAAATTAGCACATTACTCACCCTGCTCTGTACCTGCTGGTGTCGTGCTGTTGCGCTGTTGGGGTGCTTGGATGTCACACACCGGAGAGTCGGCGAAGGAGTGGAGTTAAGCCAAATAGCTCTGGAGAGATCCGAGGCGACCTGAGGGGTTCAGAGGGGAGCTGAAGAGATCCAGAAAAGCGGGCGGTGCAGAGCGAGGCAGTGGGCTGGAAGAAGCAGAGCCGAACTCCCCCGAAGAAACACGAGGCTGCGAGGTAGAAGAAGCAGAGAGCAGGTGGACATGCCTACCCCTCCTGCCTAACTGCAGATAAGTGAATTTTTTTTTCTCTCTCTCTTCTCGTAACTCCTCATAACTGAGGATTGGGAAAAAGTACAATGAAAAAGAGAGAAAGAGAAAGGACATTCTATATATTTCTGAACCAAGTGTAATATGGAGACGAAGAGGGGTATTATTTAAAAGTTCACAGCAGAGTATGTACTGACCATTGATTGATTGATTAAGGGTTGGATATATAGGGAATAAGGAATAAGGAACAATATATATATATTTGACATACTTGAAAAATTGGAATACATGATATAATTTGAATGCTTTAGATATATTCTTCTCTATGCAATTTGTTCCTGCGTAAATCTGATGGTCTATACCATGAAAGTGAATGGGCTGCTATACCTAGATGATATCCCTTAATTAGGAATATATGTGTCGCAATAACAAGGGGGGTAACTTCAAGTTCAACAGATTGATAGTTTTCCTAACTCTATTTATGTCTATCCCCACCCACTCCTTGACTTTTACTGGGAGGTGTTTTTTATTTTATTTATTTTTTATTTTTTAATGAGGGGTAAAGTGACAAGAGGTGGTGGGGCGGTAGCTAAGTCGCCGCGGGCTAGCTTGGGCCCCAGTCCTGGTCCAATGAATAGATATCTAACACAAGGGGAAGGAGAGGGAGAAAGACAACAGAGTATAAAAGGCCGGCAGATTGATAGTAAGGACAAGAAGGAAAAAAAGGAGAAAAAGGGCCAGAATAAGATAACAGTATAAAGTAGTTTATTCTTAGAGTCTAAAACAGAGCAAGATCTGGAAGTGGATGGAGAAGGAGTCACTGGAGGGGAAGAGGACCAACACATAGCACAATTACAAACAAAATTGGACATGGAAAAAATGTTTACGGCCCTGGAAAATTCTTTAAAAGCAGAAATGATAACAATTCATAAAGTTTTGGGTCATATGCTCTCAAGAGTAGAAGAAGTAGAGACAAAGGTGGACTCGCATGTAAAAACAATAAAGGAGTTGAGGGGAGAAATGAATTTATTAAAAAAGGAACAACAGGAACAAAGGTATAAAATAGAAGATCAAGAAAAGAGAGAATGAAGAAAAAAATTGAGAATTCGAGGTATCCCCGAATCTGTAAAAGAAGAACATTTAGTAGAAATAGTAACAAAGATATTTAATCCTATTTTGAGAAAAGAAGAATTTAATATAATAAAATTTGAAAGGATACATAGATTAAGAAGACCACAAAGGCTCCCTATGGAAAAACCAAGAGACATAATTATAATTGTCCACTTTAAAGAGTGGGATGAAAAAAAACAAATCTGGAGGAATTTGAAGAGGAAACCACCAATTGAAAATGAAGAGAGAACTATACAAATTTTCCAGGACCTGTCGCAACAAACTTTGAGTAGAAGAACGTTAAAACCTCTATTGAAAACCCTTCAAGATCAAGAAATACAGTATAATTGGGGTTTCCCTGCATGTTTAATTACGAATAGAAATGGAAGAAGTGCCAGATTAAGATTTATTGAAGAGATCCCAGATTTCTGCAAAAAAATAGAAATTCCAATACCAGAAAACCCTTGAGATCCAATCCGTAGACAAGAACAAATAATGATACAAGATGATGCATAATGGCAACTGAGCTCAAGAAATAGAGTGTCAAGAGAAAATGTTATAAGTTGAAATACAATAGGAATTGCTAAATAAAATAGAGCAAAAGATTAAAACCAGGAAGGAGGGGCGGAAGTGGGGGGGTGTGGGGGGGGATGGGGGGGGAAATGGAGGTATGGGGGAAGGGGTCGGGACATACGGCAGGTCCAGAGGGCCATCCTCTCTGAAAATATAGGAGAGAAGGACCCAATGCGCCAAATAGATTTCCGCCTTAACCAAAGGAGAGCAGAAAGGGCTAGACAGTGCCCCATAAAAAATTAAAATAAAATCATCTTCTGCTCTAGAGACAATAAGGTCAAAACAACAACAACACGGGGGGGAGGGGAGAGGAAGGGGGGGAGGGGATGAGGATGGGAAGAGGTTTGTTTTAGGAAAATCTATGGATCTTTTTGCCTTGAATAAATGTAAGATGGCCCTGTATGTTGCCTCGGGTGACCACAAATCGTACCCCCGATCAGGGGGCGAGGGGGGGACGCCTGGGGGGGGGGACGCGCTGGTAATGGAATAGGAATGGAGGACACAAGCAGTATAAAAATCCTGACCTATAATGTCCGCGGATTAAACTCCCCAGGCAAGAGGCATATCGTTTTACGGGAGTTAGAAAGGAGTAAGGCTGAAATTTTATTTCTCCAGGAGACGCATATTACCCAGGATTCAAATGTTAAAATTTATTCAAGAAGTATACCAACATGGTTTTATGGAGATTTGACAATTAGAAGGGCAAAAGGGGTGGCTATAGGATAGGGGGAAAATACTCGATTTGAAATAGAAAAGAGAAAAGCGGATCCAGAAGGACGTTACCTGTTTCTTTTAGGGTCTATTCATAATATAAAGTACACGCTTGCGAATGTATACTGCCCTAATAAAAACCCCCAAAAATATATGGTGGGAATATTGAAAGCTCTAATGGAATTTAAACAAGGTAAATTAATATTAGCAGGGGACTTTAATTTCTCCATGGACCATAACTTAGATAATACCTCGGATTTAATAGATAGAGAAATAAGGCAATCTAGGAAAATAAAGAGAAATCTATATGAACATCAATTAGTAGACCCATGGTGAATACAACACCCGAGTACAAAAGACTACACATTTTATTCAGCAGTGCACGGAACATACTCTTGTTTAGATTACATCATGGTAGAACGTAGAACTCTGGAAGAAATAATGGAAGCAAAGATAGAAATAATAACAGTTTCAGATCATGCCCCAGTGATGTTAAGGATGAAACTATATGGAGAATCCATGGGGAAAGGTACGTGGAGAATAAATGAAGACCTATTGGAGGATAACGAAAAAGAAAAAATCGTAAAAGAAGAGATCAATAAATATTTCCGAGAAAATTATACCCCAGAACTTTCAAAAGCAATCATCTGGGAGGCTCATAAGGCTGTTATAAGAGGTAATTTGATATCTAGAAAAAAGCAGGAAAGAAGAAAAAATATGAAGAGAATTATAAAAGAAATACATGAATTGGAACAAAGAAATAAACAGCAAGCGGAAAAGGAAATATATCGGACCCTAATTATAAAAAGAGAACAATTAAAGAACGTGATAGAAGAAGAATAGAGGAGTACATTTAATAGAGTAGCGCAGGAGAGATATAAATGGGGCAATAAGCCAGGGAAATATCTTGCAAATTTGGTAAGAAAAAGGAAGTCCCTAAATTTTATAGAGAAGATTAAAAATGAGAAAGTAGAGTTAGTGAATAAAACATCAGAAATTGCAATAGCATTTCAAAAATATTACAGCACATTATATTCAATAAAAAAAGGAGGAATCACAACAAGAAGAAGAGAAAAGAAAAAGAAAGATACAAATCTAATTAAGAGAAGCTAACTTACCAAAAATTCAAGATGAGCAATTAGAAGAATTGGAAAAAAGTATAACACAAGAGGAGATCAAACAGGCCGTGAAAGAAACACCATCCGGAATAAGCCCAGGGCCAGGCGGTTTTACGATCAAATATTATAAAAAATTTCAAGAACTTTTGATTCCTAGGCTATGTGATTATCTGAACAATATAGGAGAAGAGGAAGAAATGAGAAAAGAATCACTACTAGCACACATTACAATTATTCCTAAAGAAGGAAAAGATAAAACTAACTGCTCAAGCTATAGGCCTATTGCTCTACTTAATGCTGATACAAAAATATACGCAAAGATCCTACCAGATTAAAAAGAATAATACCATCTTTGATAAACCCTGATCAGACCGGATTTGTTCCGGGCAGAGAAGGGAGAGATAATTGTATAAAAACAATTATGATGCTCTGTAAGAGAACGTTGGGTGAATATATTCCTGTCAATAGATGCAGAAAAGGCATTTGACAGGGTAGACTGGGGATTCATGATGGATATATTGCGATATCTAGGAATAGGATTAAAATACATGAAGTGGGTCAAAAAGCTATACAATGGCACAACAGCAATTGTGAAGGTCAATGGCGTCAAGGTTGGCCACTCGCCTCTCTTATATGTCTTGTCAATGGAACCTTTTTTGATGACACTTCGGAATAACCAGGACGTGGGAGGGGTGAGAGTGGGAGAAAAAGTACATAGAATTGCAGCATACGCAGATGATGTTCTGATGTACTTACAAACAAATTTTTAAATAAACCCTATAAAAACAGAAATGCTAAACATCGGATTAGGGAAAAGTAAGCTTTGATTCTCCAAAAAGAATTCCTATTTACGTGGGTAAAAAAAGAATTAAAGTACTTGGGAATCAAATTAACGCCAACGGTTGAAAAACTATATCCAGTGAACTATATCCCATTAATAAATGAGGTAAAGGCAGAAATAAAGAAAATGGTCATATTACCAAAACTAATATACAAATTTCAGATGTTACCAATAGAGATTCCGCAGAGTTTTTTCAAGATCATAAAAAAAAAGTTGACAAAATATATTTGGCGAAACAAAAAGCCAAGAATAAAATTTGCACTTATCACTAGGAAAAGGGAACACGGTGGATTGGCAACTCCAGATATAAATAGGTATTATAAAGTGGTAGTTTTAGCACGTATGGTAGAGTGGACGAATGAGAATAATGATAAAAAAATGGGCGGAGTTAGAAAATACAATAAGTAGAAGCACATTACACAAAAATATTTGGATACCACTCAAGTTTAGGCTATTAGATCAAGACACACATGATCTGACTAAAAATGTCTTTAAAATTTGGGGTATAGTATATTGGAGAAAAAAATGGGAGTATAACTCACCTTTAATGGCCCTCACGGGAACAATTTTTTTTTATACCAGGGAGAGAGATTTTCACTGTACAGAAAATAAGAAACCCACAACTAAGAGACATTATCATAAAGGGTAAGATGAAAAAACGGCAAGAAATAGCAGAATCTAAAGGTTGGAAGATAAGTGAATGGAACTTATTACAGTTAACCACTTGCCGCCCGCCCTATAACAAAATGACGGTGGCAAAGTGGTTTCATAATCCTGATCGGACGTCATATGACGTGATCAGGATTATGAGCCGCTGCGCACGCCTGGGGGCGCGCATCGCGGCGATCATTGTTGCGGGGTGTCAGTCTGACACCCTGAAACTACAATCTCGGTAAAGAGTCTCAGACGGAGACTCTTTACCACGTGATCAGCCGTGTCCAATCACGGCTGATCACAGTGTAAATAAGAAGAGCCAGTGATCGGCTTTTCCTCACTCGCTTCTGTCAGACGCGAGTAGAGGAGAGCCGTTTGGCTGCTCCTCTGACAGGGGGAGCCTGTGCTGATCGATTATCAGCACAGCCCCCCGAGGATGCCCACACTGGACCACCAGGGACGCCACCAGACCACCAGGGATGCCCAGGATAAGGTATGCCACCCTAGACCACCAGGGATTCCAGTCAGTGCCACAATGGATGGCAATCAGTGCCCATAATGGATGCCAATCAGTGCCCACAATAGGCATCACTGATTGGCATGCATTATTGTTTGGCACTGATTGGCATCCATTAGTACAGTATATAATAATACAATGCCGCCTATCAGTTCCCATCTGTGCCACCTATCAGTGCCCATCCATGCCCACCTGTGCCGCCTACCCATGCCCACCTGTGCCACCTACCCATGCCGCCTACCCATGCCCACCTGTGCCACCTATCGATGCCCATCCTTGCCACCCATCCATGCCAATCCATGCCAGCTATCAGTGCCAATTTGTACCACCTATCAGTGTCCATCCGTGTCGCCCATCAGTGCCACCCATGAGTGCCGCCTATCAGTGCCCATCAGTGCCGCCTATCAGTGCCACATATCAGTGTCCATCAATGCCACCTCATCAGTGCCACTTCATTGGTGCCACCTCATCGGTGCCCATCAGTGCTGCCTTATCATTGCCCATCAGTGTAACCCCATCAGTGCCCATCAGTGAAGGAGAAAATTTACTTATTTACAAAGTTTTGAAACTGAAACAAAAAACAACATTTTATTTTTCAATATTTTCGGTATTTTTTTATTTGTTTAGCAAAAAAAAAAAACGCAAAGGTGATCAAATACCACCAAAAGAAAGCTCTATTTGTGGGAAAAAATTATAAAAATTTCATTTGGGTACAGTGTAGCATGACCGCGCAATTGTCATTCAAAGTGCAACAATGCTGAAAGCTCAAAATTGGTCTGGACAGGAAGCTGTTTAAGTGCCCGGTATTGAAGTGGTTAAAACATCTAGTAAACACACTCCCACACCCAATACGAAATGAAGGGGACTTGATTTTCTTGGAAAAACTCTGCTTTACACAAACGCCATTGAAGATTGGAATATCAAAAATATATGGAACACTGACAGAATTAGAATATATAGAACGAAAAGAACAGGACTTTTTGATGATATATAATAATGCTTGGGCTATGGGTACCATTGAAATGAATTACAAACTCCTAGCAAGATGGTATCTCACCCCAGAGAGAATCCATAAATATCAAGCGGGGGGGCTCACCATTATGCTGGAGAATTTGTAAACAAAGGGCAACAATGGTACATATATGGTGGGAATGCCCAAAAATAGAGGAGTACTGGCAAGAAATAGTCATCATAGAGGAGATAACGGACGATAAATTAGAAAAAAAACATACAGGGGTGCTTATTTCATGATTCTAAAATGCCAAAGAAACAATGTATGAGAAGGATTACTCCAAAACTCTTGAATGCATTGAAAGGGTTGATCCCAAGAAAATGGTTAAATAGCAAAAAAAAACAGGCATGAGAGAATGGTTTGACCGAATAGAGCACTATAATAAAATGGAATGCCTGGGTAGTAGATATAAAGGGCAATACCAAAATGATATTAGTACCTGGGAAAGTTGGGAAAAATTTAAATCCTCAGATAAATACCTAGAGAAGATGATGGAAGGCAGAGGAATGTGAGTCAGGAATAGAAGAGATCTAAAATAAAACAAACCAAGGCCAAGGGGGGTAGGGGGTGGGGGGAAAGGGGGAGAGAGGTAGTGGGATGGGGTGATAAGTAATAAGGAATGAAAAAAAATTTCTCTATGTTTTTGATAATTAAATAAGAATATTTTGGAATGAAACCCCGATGATGTGTAAATGAGAAGGGAAAATTTTGAACTGTTAAGTTGAAATAAGTCTCTAGTCTCTTGGGAAAATTTTGCTGAAGTGGAAAAAAAAAACAACAAGGGCAGAAGATTTAATAGTTGGAAAGATGCAAAAAAAATACTTAGATTCTGCTTTAAAGGTCTAAGAGCCCATGACAATATTGATATATAAGGGTGGCCTTGTTCCACCCGGTGTCAGCAGACCATTTTTGAAAGTCCCACAGTATAGTCCTCAACTGGGCATTTTCCTTGGAACAGAGTGTGCAGGATGGTTTCAACCATAGCTATACACTGTGGGTCATCATAAAGTTGATCCATTGATTCGAAAAAAGTATCAGAGTTCAGTACAGGACTTTTCTGGGCCCATGCTTGGAGTTGCTCAGACAGCAAGGAAATAATGAACCCCACTTTTACATCTTCTGCAGAGAAGGTTCTGAGGTGGAGGGCTAAGTACAGCAGGCAAGCGTTCTTGAGAGCTCTGAACTTCTTTCTCTCCCCCGGAATCGCTCAGGTGTGGGAACTCTTGGTTCAGGGGGAGTCATCGCTATGGTAGGACTTGAGGTAAACTGCTCTTGTGAAGGAGAGGCTGAGACCCCACTGGCAGATGCTGGGCTTGGGTCTGCAGGAGATAGTCAGATGCTGCAGATGCCCTTCTAATTGAAAATTGCCCTCTTGAAGTCTCTGTACTGCCCGCCTAAGAGCGGTGACATGCTGGCACATGGCTCCAGGTGGGGAACCAACTCTGTCGTGTCTCTTACATGGCTGGATTATACTATCACATACCTTATCTGAGGCTCAGATACTGATAGAGGCTCCCCTTGCGGCTAAGCGCAGTTTACCCCTGAAGGTAGTCCAGAGAGTATAATGCTCAAAGAAGCATGGGTTGCCAGCAGGGTATGGAAGACTTGAGCAGATGATCACTAGACGGCTACTTCAGGTTGTAGAGGGAGTGCTGGAGGAAGTCCTTGGTCAGCTGAGACTGAGCACAGAGGCTTAGAGCATCCAGGAAGCTCAGTAAAGGCCTGGCAGAGAATCCAACACTGGTAATCAAGCTGATAACTGCTGCAAGGAGGATAGTAAGGCAAGTCGGGGTCACTAACAGAGAAACAAGCAGGATCAGGCAGAAGCAAAGTCCTTGAGGTAAGCCAGGGTCAAACACAGGTAATCAGGCAGGTTCAGGCAGAAGCAAAGTCCTTGAGGTAAGCCAGGGTCAAACACAGGCAATCAGGCAGGTTCAGGCAGAAGCAAAGTCCTTGAGGTAAGCCGGGGTCAAACACAGGTAATCAGGCTGGAGCAAAGTCCTTAAAGCGGGGTTCCACCCTAAAGTGGAACTTCCGCTCATCAGAACCCTCCCCCCCTCCGGTGTCACAGTTGGCACCTTTCAGGGGGGAGGGGGTGCAGATACCTGTCTAAGACAGTTATTTTCACCCACTTCCGGGCATAGACTCCCACTGGAGTCTATGCTGTTTCCTGTCCCGGAACGCTGTCTGCTGGGACACACACGGGTCCCAGAGACAGCACAGACCATTCCCATTGCACTGCGCGACTCGCTCTTGCACGGTAGGGAACCAGGAAGTGAAGCCGCAATGCTTCACTTCCTGATTCCCTCACCGAGAATGGCGGTAGCAGCAGCCGAGAGCCGAGCGATCGATCGGCCTCGGCTGCCGACATCGCTGGACCCTGGGACAGGTGAGTGTCCATTTATTAAAAGTCAGCAGCTGCAGTATTTATAGCTGCTGGCTTTTAATATTTTTGTTTCCAGTGGAATCCCTCTTTAAGGGAAGCACCAAGGTCAGAGCCAGGAGAAGATCAGAGCAGGTCAAAGAACAATCCTGGTCACAACAGGAAACAGATGCAGGTTCAGGAATACAGGGGAAGCTGAAGCTGAAGAAAATCCAGCAATGAGAGGGGACTCTGGGCAGCCTTTTATAGGCCACCAGGGAATTGGCGTTTTTCATGCTATGCGTGCGCACTGCACGCACGCTGTCCTGAACCGTCGCTCATGGACCGCCATTCTTCTGCGCATGCCAGTAGCTGTTGATACCTCTGCCATTGATTGCCGTTTCCCTGACATTTTGTATTCCTCACTAAGGATGGGTGAACAGTACGGACTGAGCATGAGTTTGGGATGAACATTGGCTGTCCGGAAGAATTAAAAGGTCGTTCAACCATTTGTTTGGCCTGCCGAACGACCACCATCCACTGCGCCACCGCACAGTGCATTGAAAGCCCTTATTGGGAGAAGCTTTTGTTGCTTCAGCCAATCAGGGCACAGAGCACTGTCGGAGCCATGATTGGATGCTCTCATGATGACTGTATCCAATCATGGCTCATTGCTTATTCCCGCCCTACACTATAAAAGTATTCTTTCTATAGCGGCCATTTGTAGTGTCTTAGCGGTGTGTAGAGAGATAGAACAGGGTTCTGTTCAGTGCTATGAGACAGTGTGCTATAGTGTGCTATTCTGATTCTATTGTCAGTAGAATATCAGTTTAGTGTGCATCTAGAGATAGTTCCGTGTGAATATAGTGCGACCATTCATGTTTACATTAGTGTTAATGTAGGGATAGTTCATTGATTGTGAGTGTAGTGCGACCACCATTCATCTTTACATTAGTGTGAATGTAGGGATAGCTCAGTCAGTGTGAGTGTAGTGACCGTTTAACAAAGTTTTTTTTTTGCGTTACTGCAACTTTAACACCATATAGTTCTGTGCGTTACTGCAACTTTAACGCCGTATATTTCATTGTGTTACTGCAAGTTTAACGCCATATAGTTCTGAGCATTACCGCAAATTTAACACTATATAGTTTTGTGCGTTACTGCAAGCTTAACACCATATAGTTATGTGTGTTACTGCAAGTTCAATGCCATATATTTCATTGCATTACTGCAAGTTTAATGCCATATAGTTCTGTGCGATACTGCAAGTTTAACAGCATATAGTTCTGTGCGTTACTGCAAGTTTAACAACATATATTTCATTGCGTTACTGCAAGTTTAACGCTGTATATTTCATTGTGTTACTGCAAGTTTAACGCCATATAGTTCTGAGAATTACTGCAAGTTTAACACTATATAGTTTTGTGCGTTACTGCAAGCTTAACACCATATAGTTCTGTGTGTTACTGCAAGTTTAACGCCATATATTTCATTGCATTACTGCAAGTTTAACGCCATATAGTTTTGTGCGTTACGGCAAGTTTAATGCTGTATATTTCATTGCATTACTGCAAGTTTAACACCATATAGTTCTGTGCGTTACTGCAATATTATAGTGTATCCGTGGAGTGTGCCTGGGTTGTGAACACTCAAATTGAAGTGCACCAAACACCACTTTTCATTGATTAAAGTGCATTCACGTACACATTTACACATCTCTATTACATTTTGTTAATAGGCTCCCTCGTCATGTCTGGGAGGACAGAAAGGAGAAGCAGACATTCCCATGGCAATTTGTCCACAGGCAAAGGTAGATGTGGTCAGTCCTCAGGCAGGGCATTATTCCCTCTGTTTAGTAATGTTGGCTGCGATATTCAGCCATAGTAGCAGAGGTGGTGGTGGACTGGCTTACTAAACCGTCCTCATCCTTCATCACACAAGCAGAGACTAGTGCGCAGTCCACTGCAGCTGCCAGAGTGGCAAAACCTGCCTCATTGTCCATAGCTATTTCTGCCATTGCCCTAGCATCAGGCATGGAGAAGTCAGTGGAGTTATTTGAACACAGAGTCAGTGAGGCCTGTAACGGAAAAGACAGAAAAGAAAAAGTAGGGCAGGGCCGGGCATGACAGTGTGTTTAGGGGAGACAATGCATGGGTTAATATGAAGAGATAAGAGGGGCGGGGACAGTGAGTAAAGTCCAAGGGGTAGTGGTACTATATAAGGAGGAGGCGGGACTAGGCTGGGGAACAGAAAGTATTGGAGAAAGAAAGGAGGAGGCAGTTTTTGCCACCCGCCCTCCCTATATGTTGTCTTTCTTTCAGGAGCAGCAGATGGTTGTCATGGCAGCTGTGGATTGGCGGTGTTTTGTTAGTCTTTGAAGGTGGCAGTAAACATATGTGATGGAAAGGGGTGGGGGCTCATTTGTAGTATGTGCCCCTCTGGTGTATTTCAGCGAAAGGTTAGCTGGAATACTGTAATGGTTGCACTGCGGGAAGGGGATTGTCTCCAAGCTGATTATCCGCTGGAGGCCTATCATGTGAAAAAAGGTCCTGCAGTGTATTGGTGGAATATGTGTTGGAGTTTGGGGGTGCCGTCAAAGACCAACAGACTGGAGTTAAACAAGTTGTTACGGAGGTGATATTTTGGTATATATTTGATATTGGAGTTATTTCTCGTTCAAAATTTTTTATTTTATGTTAAAATAAATTACATGTACAGAATATAAGACAAATTATGTGATACCAGAAATAAAAAGTAGACATATTGAAGTACGGATGATATAAAGCAAAGAAGAATTTCAAGATATTCTCGTGGGAATGACAATAAATGGCCTTTATATATTTTAGAATTTGAAAACATTCTTATAGCTGAGTTTTAAACAATTTAATCCCAAGAAAATATAAATATGTCTAAAAGAAAATATATGATTTTAAAGTTTTGACCATAACTTCTAAAGTATGTTTATAGTAAGTATTATATAGTAAGGAAAGAACATAAAAGGTATATAGGAGGGGAAGGGGAGGGAATAATTCTCCGGAGGAGGTTTTATATTTCATCTAATGTTGTAATTCTATAAAAAATCTTAATCACCATAACAATAAAACTCGGTTGTCAATATTATCTGACGTATAATATTTAATCCAGCTTTTCCATATGATATCAAACTTTGTCATCTGGTTTTTATCTATAGCGTCCATTTTAGCATGGATGAAAGATTGATTCATTCTACGTTTGGTTTCTGCAATATTCACCACATCTGTTTTCCACGCATTGGCTATAGTCTGCTTTGCGGCTATCAGGAGTGTAAGAACTAATCTGAATTGTTTCTGATTCAGAAAGGCTGGTTTTAAATTAAGGAGAGCTATAATTGGGTCTGGAAAAATTGGACGATCAAAAAATTTTGTAATTATCAGAAAGATCTTTTTCCAAAATGATTGTACAATTGAGCAATGCCACCAGGTATGTATATAGGTACCTTTTTCTGGACAGCCACGAAAGCAGAGGCCAGTGTTGTCTGTTGAGAATTTGGCGATTCTCGCAGGAACCAAATACCAGCGTGTGAGAACTTTATATGATGATTCAGACGCCAATATATTTATAGAGGAAGATTTTGTGAAAGACCATATGTTGGACCAAGACCTAGAATCGATCGTACAATCCAAATCTTTTTCCCACTTGGCCACATATTTAGGTATAACAGTATTAGAATTAGATATCAATTGTGTATACAATGATGTCATACGACCTTTAGCATGTGGTTCCTTGAGACAAAATCTTTAAAATTGAAAAATATTATGTAAGTTTACATTTAAATTGAGAAGAGGAGTATAAAAATCTTTGATTTGGAGATGTCTGAATATTTCTGATTGTGGAAGCTTATATAATTCACATAGATCTGTAAAAGATTTTATTGATGTAGTTGAAGTTAAATTATATAGACAAGTGATACCAGCCTTAGACCAAGCTTTAAAGGTTTTGGGATATTTCCAGGCTGGGTAAAAAGTTGGATTCTTGTGGAAAGATAATAGCGGATTTTGTGAAGATTGCAGACCATGTGAATTTCTATACCTATCCCATATAGATAGAGAGTGCTTAGAAATGGGGTTATTTATAGACTTACGATCCGCAGGTTGTAACCATAATATATTGTTTATAGGAAGAGGATCACAGTCTACAGCTTCAATAAGGACCCATAAAGGAATCTCTGTAGAAGAGTGATATTTTGTTAATTGAGATAATTGAGCTGCCTTATAATATATGTTAAAGTCTGGGAATCCCAAACCACCCAAAGCTTTGGGGAGAACAAGTGTTTTTTTGTGAAGTCTGGGTTTTATTTTCCCCCAAGTAAATTTCGTTACTTTTTGTTGAATCAGCCTAAGAAAATATGCAGGAATATGAATCGGGAGAGTTCTGAATAAATATAAACATTTCGGAAGAACAGACATTTTTATGATATTGATTTTCCCAAACCATGATATCGGCATTGATGACCAATTAGATAACGACCTTGTAATATTTTTTAATAGAGCTGGGTAATTAGCTGCAAATAAATCGGAGGGGTTAGGAGTAAACTGCACACCCAGATATGGGAGGCTATGATATACCCACTTAAAGGGTAGTGAATTTTGTAAAGATTGTTTATCTTTTTCGACAAGTGAAATGTTTAATGCTGAAGATTTTTGAATATTGACCTTAAGGCCCGAAATAAATGAGAATTCTTGTAGTACAACCATAAGATTTGGGGCCGAAACATGTGGAGAAGATAGAAAAAGGAGAATATTGTCTGCGAATAAACAGAGCTTATGATGAAAGCCACCCATTTCAATACCTGTTATAGTGGGCTCCATCCTAATTCTTTGTGCTAAAGGTTCAATGAGTAAAGCAAATAATAATGGCGAAAGTGGACATCCTTGACGAGTCCCCCTCAGTATATTAAACTCGTATGATTTGTACCCTGCATATCTGATATAAGCTTTGGGATCTTGATACAAACTAGAGATCCATCGTAAAAAATGAGGGCCGAATCCCCATTTGGAAAGGGTATAGTTCATATATGACCAAGATACTGTGTCAAAAGCTTTCATAATATCTAAAGAAAGAAAACAAGTGGGAATACGTCTTTTTTTAGCGGCATGTGACAGGAGTGTTGCACGTCTAATATTATCTCCTGCTTGACGTAATGGAATGAAGCCCACTTGATCACGATGTATTAGATTGCCTATAATAGTATGTAATCTGTTAGCTAGAATTTTGGCTAAAATTTTTATGTCCAAATTTAATAACGAAATAGGGCGATAATTAGACCATATTGAATCGTCTGTGTGAGGTTTAGGGAGCATACAGATAATTGCAGTTAGGGTTTCTCTTCTAAAAGAATGACCTTCCAAAAGGGAATTAAAAGTGTTTGTTAAGACTGGAGATAGGGTGTCTACAAACGTTTTGTAATACAGCGCAGAAAAACCATCAGGACCTGGCCTTTTATTTAGTTTCAGATTTTTGATAACTTCAGATACCTCTATAATTGACACTGGTTCCTCCATCATTTCCATTTGTGTTTTACAGTGGTGTGAAAAAGTGTTTGCCCCCTTCCTCATTTCCTGTTCCTTTGCATGTTTGTCACACTTAAGTGTTTCGGAACATCAAACCAATTTAAACAATAGTCAAGGACAACACAAGTAAACACAAAATGCAATTTGTAAATGAAGGTGTTTATTATTAAAGGTGAAAAAAAATCCAAACCATCATGGCCCTGTTTGAAAAAGTGATTGCCCCCCTTGTTAAAACATACTATAACTGTGGTTGTCCACACCTGAGTTCAATTTCTCTAGCCACACCCAGGCCTGATTATTGCCACACCTGTTCACAATCAAGGCATCACTTAAATAGGAGCTGCTTGACACAGTAAGGTCCACTAGAAGATCCTTAAAAGCTACACATCATGCCGAGACCCAAAGAAATTCAGGAACAATTGAGAAAGAAAGTAATTGAGATCTATCAGTCTGGAAAGGGTTATAAAGCCATTTCCAAAGCTTTGGGAATCCAGCGAACCACAGTGAGAGCCATTATCCACAAATGGCGAAGACATGGAACAGTGGTGAACCTTCCCAGGAGTGGCCGGCCGCCCAAAATTACCCCAAGAGCGCAGCGACGACTCATCCAAGAGGTCACAAAAGACCCCACAACAACGTCCAAGGAACTGCAGGCCTCACTTGCCTCAGTTAAGGTCAGCGTTCATGCCTCCACCATCAGGAAAAGACTGGGCAAAAATGGCCTGCATGGCAGAGTTCCAAGGAGAAAACCACTGCTGAGCAAAAAGAACATCAAAGCTCGTCTCAATTTCTCCACAACACATCTTGATGATCCCCAAGACTTTTGGGACAACATTCTGTGGACCGATGAGACAAAAGTGGAACTCTTTGGAAGGTGTGTGTCCAAGTATATCTGGCGTAGAAGGAACACTGCATTTCATAAAAAGAACATTATACCAACAGTAAAATATGGTGGTGGTAGTGTGATGGTCTGGGGCTATTTTGCTGCTTCAGGACCTGGAAGACTTGCCGTGATAAAAGGAACTATGAATTCTGCTGTCTACCAAGAGATCCTGAAGGAGAATGTCCGACCATCTGTTCGTGTACTCAAGCTGAAATGAACTTGGGTTCTGCAGCAGGACAATGATCCTAAACACACCAGCAAGTCCACCACCGAATGGCTGAAGAAAAACAAAATGAAGACTTTGGAGTGGCCTAGCCAAAGTCCTGACCTGAATCCTATTGAGATGTTGTGGTATGACCTTAAAAAGGCCGTTCATGCTCGAAAACCCTCTAATGTAACTGAATTAGGACAATTCTGCAAAGATGAGTGGGCCAAAATTCCTCCAGGACGCTGTAAAATCCTCATTGCACGTTATCGCAAACGCTTGGTTGCAGTTGTTGCTGCTAAGGGTGGCCCAACCAGTTATTAGGTTTAGGGGGCAATCACTTTTTCACACAGGGCCATGATGGTTTGGATTTTTTTTCACCTTTAATAATAAACACCTTCATTTACAAATTGCATTTTGTGTTTACTTGTGTTGTCCTTGACTATTGTTTAAATTGGTTTGATGTTCCGAAACACTTAAGTGTGACAAACATGCAAAGGAACAGGAAATGAGGAAGGGGGCAAACACTTTTTCACACCACTGTAGATAGTGTCCGTAGAGATATATGAGAGAAAAAATCATTTGCTCTAGAAGGGTCCAACTCATTATTAGAAGAGTATACATTTTTTAATTGTGTTTTGAATTTTTGTAATATTTTTAAAGGATTATTTGTGTATACCCCCCCTAGAGATTTTCAGACGTATCGGTTTCGTTGGGTTCTGGCAGGATTTTAATGCCCTGGCTAATAGTGTGTGAGGTTTATTCGCATTGATATAGAAATTGTGTTGTGATCTCTTGATGGTTTTATCCGCTGCTTCAGTAAGGAATAGATCAAATTCCAATTTAGCTTTGTCAAGATTTATTTTAGATAAAGAAGAAGGGTTATTTTGGAATGCTGTGTGACATTTATTGAAATTTGTTTCTAAAGTCTGACAAAGGATTTTCCGCTCTCTGTTGAATATGTTTGCTTGCTGTAGACATATGCCACGGAGAACAGGTTTGTGTGCTTCCCATAATGTAGTCGGAGAGACGTCAGGTGTGGAGTTATATTTTATATAATCTTTGAGCGCAATTTCAATATTATTTTTATGAGCTGGATTTTTGAGTAGGAAATCTCTTAATATCCATGTTGGATCTTTTTTTTTTGGAATTATAGAGGCAACAGTAATGTAGCCTGCACTATGATCGGACCATGGGATGGGAATAATTTTTGTAGATATTATTTCTGGAATTAGCCCTATGGACATAAATATATGGTCTATCCTAGAGAATGAGCGATGAGGGAACGAGTAATGTGTGTATTGTCTCTTGGTTGGATTCAATTCTCTCCAAGTATCTACTAGGTTATATTTTGTAATTAGTTTTGATAAGAGTTGTTTGTCTGCTGTATGTGACTGTGGGATTGGTGATTTATCCAAAAATGGGAATATGGTCTGATTAGAATCTCCACATAGAATTGTGGTACCTATTTTGTGGTGTTCTATAGTTTGAAATAAATGAGAAAGAAAAGAAATAGGATTTTTGTTAGGAGCGTAGTATGATGTAATGGTGATAGCGGTATCAAGTAGGTGTCCTTTTAGAATCAAGTAACGACCTTCTGGATCCTTGATTTCCTTCATTAGTGAAAATGGTGTATTGCGATGGAAAGCTATAAGCACGCCTCGTTTTTTAGAGGAGGCCGAAGCTGTGTATACTTGGGGGGTAGTCTTTACTGAAAAGTTTGGGAGTGGATTGTGACGCAAAATTAGTCTCTTGGAGGCAAACTATATGTGCTTTCTTGGATGAAAATGTGCGGAAGGCTTTAGTGCGTTTGTGTGGAACGTTTAGTCCCTGAGTATTTAATGATATGATGTTTAATGGGGCCATGGAGTTGGGAAAAGTAAATATGTGTTGGTGTTTATGTTAGAACGTGTGTCATATAAGAAATTATTTGTCTCCAGAGTATAGGGGTGGAGGGAAAGGAGATAATGACTGAAAAAGAAAATACAATTAATATACAATATTGAAATATATCTTAACATATCTATGTTCTTAATGTGTCCGTTGGGAGGAGAAAATCTCTCCCTCCAAGGGTACATGAGCCACTGTCAACTGCCTGGTGTACACCGAGCTGCTGAGGGTAGCAAGAGAGGGTGCAATGAACTTCCCTGCAGGACACCAAGAGCCAATCATATAATTTCATTTTTCAAGCAAAAAATAAAAATGTAAGATTAAGGCAACCTCAGAAACAAAGAAGAGAAGAGAGAGAAAAAAAAGTTATAATAAGGTGCCTAAATTATTAGGAACATTTCTTAAATAAGATTATGATAAAAATATTGATTGGAAGTCAGAGAAAAAACTCGGCAGTAGCCATTCTGTTGAAAAGGCAAGATAGTAGCCTCAGTACAAGTGTTTATCAGTCCATAGTGTCAGCCAGATCTGGAGGTGGAGATTGTATGCGACTTCTTTTCTGTGGATTGTAGTCTTCTTCTCTTCTGGAAGCAGAGGAGGGAGTATCAGCATATGAGGATGATTTTTGGCGAGTGTCCGCAGCATCTCTTAATGTGTTTATCATCCCTAGTTTCTGTAAAGTAGTTTGCAGGTCCTTAGCTGTTCGGCACATATATTTGCGACTTTGGAAAGTAAAACGCACTGAGAAAGGAAAGCCCCATTGGTAGATTATGTCATTTCGCTGTAATTTTTGCAGTAGTGGTTTCAGGGTTCTTCTTTTGTTGACTGTAATCTGTGAGAGGTCTGTGAATAATTGATATTTATGACCCTGGAAAATTAGGGGATCTTTATTTCTAGCTGTATTTAGCAGTAGTTCCTTAGTGCGGTAGAAATGCAATTTTGCGATAATGTCACGGGGAGGACCATCTGTTTTCTTTGTTGCTAGGGCTCTATAAACCCGGTCCACTTCAAGACGCTCTAGTGGGATAGCTGGTTGTAATTCTTGAAAAAGTGCAGTAATAGCACCGTTTAAATCAGTCACAGATTCGGGTATTCCTCTAATACGTATATTGGAGCGTCTTGCACGATTTTCGAAATCCTCCAATTTGGATTGTAATATGTCATTTTCCTCTTTAGGAAAATCAATTTCTGAGGCAATATTAGATGTATAATTTTCCAGACCGTCTGCTCTAATTTCCAGTGCTGATGTACGCTGACCAAGTATTCTAATTTCTTTGGTAAGGCTTGTGGTGATGATATCTGCAGTGGTTTTTAGTGATTTTTGAAGCAGATTTTCTATTTGTTTCAGCATTACAGGAGGGGATAAGTCTTTTTGTGTGGAAAGTTCTAAATTCTCCAGAACTGACATATTTTTCTCAGGTATTTGGTTAGAGAGACTATGTGCTTTTAATGAGAGAACATCTTTATGTAAAGCAGCAGAAGGGGCTGTCTGTTTGTTCTCCTCACTGTGTCTCCCCTCAGAGGGGGAGGGTTTCAGTGGCATACTGCTGTGTGTGTGAGGCAGCGCTTTCTTGTTAATTTTCTGCCTCATGAGTCTCCTCTGACCCCCCCCCCCCCCCGAATGTCACCAATGTAAGGTAGGGATATTTATCTACCGTTTGGTATGATATATATGCGGAGGGTCAAGTTACCTCCGCCGTTATATGGCTCCGTTGTCCTGCTGAGAATGGAGCTCTAAGCCAGCATTACCTCTCGGCTAGGCTCCGCCTTCTCCCTGATATTGAAGTTATTTATATGGTGTGAATAATAAATAGGCTGCTATGGCCATTTATACTCCAAAATTAAGGTGTGATCTCATTATTTTAGAAGGGTAAGAAATGGGGATGTTGGAGTACAAGTGATATAGCAGTAAGAGGCAGGATGGGTACCTCTGAACTACACTGGTCAAGCCACTTGCTCCTTGGACGATGCACAGCCATTACTCAATTCAGATGTTGGTTCTGAGTCTGAGGTTGAGGAAGTCAGGAACATGAGCCTACAGAGAGGGGAGAACACTGGTACACAAATTGCCAGTCATGTTCCCCCAGCCTCAGCGTATAGCCAAGTTGTCTCCAGTGGTAATGAGGATGGAGGAGATGATGATGATGTCACTGACTCAACTTGGGTGCCAGATAGAGCAGAGGAGGAAAGTGAGGGTGAGGCACAACCCCAAAGAGGCATCCATCATGGAAGATGTGTGGAGCCTTCCTGACAGCATGCAAGTCTCTTCCCCACTAATAGTCAAACAGCCACACACACCCTCTCAGAACAGCTGATTAATATCCAGGTCTGAAGGGAATGTCCCAGCCCTCTAGTTAACCCTCTCTTGCCCTTGCCCCAGGCTGACTCTCTACATTATCCTCCACCCTGTTCTAGGCCAGGAGTCTTGACACAAATCGGCAAAATGGCAATAGACCCAGGAAAAGGCATTCTGGTGTACTGTCTCAACTATAAAATTGAAATCTTGTAGGGCGAGAAACCACCAGGTGATTCTGAAGTTTTTATCTTTATTTTGGGCCATCCATGTAAGGGTTGCAAGGTCTGATACTAGCTTGAAGGGTTGGCCCAACAGGTAGTAGTGGAGTGTCTCCAGAGCCCATTTTATTGCCAGACACTCACTTTCAACAATGTAAAGCCCCGTACACACGAGCGGACTTTTCAACATCCAAAGTCTGACGGAATGATTCCGGCAGACTATTCGATCGTGTGTGGGCTGCAACGGACTTTTGATTCGCAAAAGTCTGACAGACTTTAGAAATGGAACATGCTTCAAATTTTTCCGCCAGAACTCTGCCGGACCCAGTTCCTACCGAAAAATTCGCTCGTGTGTATGCTATTCCGATGGACTAAAACCGACGCTAGGGCAGCTATTGGCTACTGGCTATGAACTTCCTTATTCGAGTCCAGTCGTACGTCATCACGTTCGAATCCGTCGGAGTTTGGTGTGATTGTGTGTGGCCAAGTCCGCTCATTCGGAAAGTCCGTCAGAACTCTGTCAGAACTCCGGCAGAACTCCGGCAGAACTCCTTCGGAAGTCTGTCGGACATAAGTCTGGTCGTGTGTACGCGGCATAATAGTTCCTCTCGGTGTGAGCTTCTGACTCAACTACATAACTGGGTGCTCATCTCACCCAACCACCTGGAACAAGACTGCACTCAAACCCAACTTTAGAACATCAGTTTGTACTAGAAACGCTATCTGAAAATCTGGGGCTACTAGTACTGGTTTCTCACACAAAGATTGCTTCAAACGGCAGAACGGTGCTTCCACTTCAGAACTTCAGTCAAAGGCACTGCTAGGCTGGCAAAGTTGGGAATAAACTCCCTATATTATCCCACAATACCAAGGAAAGAATGCATCTGGTTTTGTGAATAGCCAGGGCAACTTCTGGATGGCTTTCACCTTGTTCAGTTGTGTTTAATCACTCCTTTGCTTACAACATAACTCAAATATTGGGCTACCTCCAACCCAATCTTGCTTTTTTCTAAGTTCACAGTGAACCCTGCCTTTTGGAGCGCATTCAAAACTAACTGGACTTTCTGTAAATGACTTTCCCAGTTGTGACTAAAGATGGCAATGTCATCAATGTCATGGCGAAGTCCATGGCCCTCTGGAAAGTGGCCGGGCCTCATGCAACCCAAATGGCATTCTGTCGTACTGCCATAACCCCTCTGGTGTAGCAAATGCTGTTTTTGCCTTAGCCTCTTTGGAAAGGTGAATTTGCTAGTATCCCTATTTGCTAGTATCTTTTAATTAATTCATTCCCCTGGGGCACTGGATATGCGTCTGGTGTGGAGACATCATTAAATTTACGAAAATCATTACAGAACTGCCAACTTCCATTCAGCTTGGGGACAAGCACTATAAGACTTGACCAACTACCTGAGGATTCCTCGATGATCCCAAGATCCAGCATACTTTTAAGCTCTATCAAGACAATATTCTATCGAGCTTCGGGTATGTGGTATGGTTTGAGATCTACCTGAACACCAGAGTCTGTGATGTTCAATTATAGATGTTAGGCCCGACAGATTTGAAAAAATGTTTTTGCAAAGGGGAAAGGGCCTCTGCAACCCCTACCTTCCTAATCTGAGCATCTCTGGATCTTCCTGGACCTTCTATCTGACTGTCAAAACCTCTCTATCTTTCCATGGGTTTATCAGATTGACATAGTAAGTCTGGGAGTACTTTTTCTTCAGACCTGGGTATTAGTCAGCTGGTCTGAGAGGATGTGGGTAGCTGTTTGGCTATCCATGGGGAAGAGACCTGCATGCTGCCTGGAATGCTCCACAAGTGAACTGTGACCTAAAGAGACTATAGCTTTGGCTAGAGCATTGAAAGTTAGCCCTATAAGCCTGTGTGCTGCTGAACTGAAGTTTACCTGTGTGTGGGAACTGTATTTAAAGACAAACCTACAGGCTTGGAAAAAGCAGTTTGTAAATTGATAGAAAACTGGCTAAAAGACTGAATTCAGAGAGTAGTGGTTAATTATTCTTACTCTGAATGGTCTAAGGTTATCAGTGGTTACCCCAAGGTTCAGTGCTGGGACCCTTACTTTTTAATATCTTCATAAATGCGATAGGGTCTGGGATTAAAAGTACCATTTCAGCCTTTGCAGATGACACTAAGCTATGCAGTGGAGTAACATCCTTACAGGATGTCTCTAATTTACAATCCGACCTCAGTGCACTGTCTAATTGGGTGACTACGTGGCAAATGAGATTTAATGTTGATAAATGTTAACTTATGCATTCTGGGGCTAAGCATATGCATGCATCTTACATACTAGGGGGAGTACAACTGGGGGAATCCATAGTGGAGAAGGATCTAGGGGTTTTGGTACATCATAAGCTCAATAACAGCATGCAATGCCAAGCTGTGGTTTTCAAAGCAAGCAAAGTCCTTACTTCTATTAAGAGAGGTATGGACTCCAGAGAGAGATATCATTTTGCCCCTGTACAAATCATTAGATTTGTACATCCAGAGATGGTTCTGGCCAGCTCAGTAGATTTCTTTAAGAAAGGCCTGGATTATTTCCTAAATGTACATAATATAACTGGGTACTAACATTTATAGGTAAAGTTGATCCAGGGAAAATCCGATTGCCTCTCTGGGATCAGGAAGGATTTTTTTACCCTGCTGTAGCAAATTCAACTGGATCAACTGTGGGTATAGGATTGTGTATATGGGATTGTATGATATTTTTTATTTATTTATTTATTTTTATGGTTGAACTAGATGGGCTTGTGTCTTTTTTCAACCTGATTAACTATGTAACTATGTATGAACTGTCTGTTGTTTGCTCTGTTCGCATCTGCCCTGGTGTGGTGCCAGGCACTATAGCATTGTGAATAAGTCCTGGGGGCAACCAAGTATCGGAAGGCCTGCTTGTCTTAAGAAAAATGGGACTGCTATAGGTGAAGCACACAATAGCTAGCTATAGTGTCTGACCACCTGCATTGAGGTAGATGTGACATTCGTGACATTGCCCCTAACCTTTCAGAATGTAAGCTCTCATGAGGAGGTCTCTCCTAACCCTCTTGTTTAGAATTGTATTGTAACTACATTGCCTCTACTTTATACTGCATAGTGCTGCATAAGCTGTTAGCAATATATAAATTCTGAAAATAACTGTATACTCTTTGCTTTGTTGCTTTTTTCTTTCTCTGTATGGTTCTCCCTACTCCCCACACATTTTTCTCTAGAGCCTCTTAAATGTGGCCTTGTTTTGCTGCTTGTTCCTCATCCCCCGCTCTAACTCATCCTTCACACCATCTGTCACTTGTTAGCACAGAAAATGCTTTTCTGAGAGGCAGATCCTGCACTCATTCTTGTGCCAAATTCTTATATCCTTTGCGAATTTAGTAGATAAGGTGAAAATTATAAAAGATAATACAATGAGTAAATACTTTTACACGTTAACATTTAAGATTTGTGTCTTGTGGAGAGTGGATCAATATTGAATGACAAGCTATTAAAAACCTAGTGTAAATGCATTGTACAAGAGGACAATAGTAGACAAAAATACAGGTGTAAATAGATATGGGCTTTATGAAAAAAGTCTAAATCTAGGGAGTTCCAGATTACCAGCAATCAACATACAGTACATCAAAGTACAAAAATCCTTGGTGATCCTGAATAGGGATGAGCCGAACACCCCCAGTTCGGTTCGCACCAGAACTTTTAAAGGGACCGAAAATTCATGCGAACTTTAGAACCCTATTGAAGCCTATGGGACTCGAACGTTTGAAATAAAAAGTGATAATTTTAATGGCTAATAAGCAAGATGTTGTCCTAAAAAGGGACAATTTTTTTTATTAAAAACGGCCGTTTATTCATGAAGGACATTTTGTGCTCTACAAACTATTATTAACTCGTCTCTTCCCATAGTTATCTAGTTTATAAAACCCTACTAGGCACACTGATATAAAGTTATTTATGAAAACGCACACACTGCTGCTAGTAAAACACTATCTCGTTTATTTCCCAAGAAATTAGGAAAGCTAACATAAAGTATTAAAAAGACATTACAATATCACAAGCGCTTACAAGCAGAACATATAATCCAAGAATATGAAAGATACTTATCACATGGTCCTCCGTGAGGCTTTGCTGCATCGGCTAATCGCAGACCAGGAGAGGGCCTTCACCATGAGGTTCAGGCCGAAGCCATCATCCAGATTAGGCCTCGAGATGGCCGAATCATCCTGTCAGCAGAAAACACATGGCAAGCTCTTGCAGCGAACACAGAGACAGCTCTCTTTGATAAATCCCTTTTTGATAAACACACACCATCCAAACCGCATCCTACTGCCAGTCCCATTTGCTTTGGACCAATCAGTGTTCACATGACAACCCTCCTTATATTACTGACTGTCCTGCCATACTTGGCTTCTGTGGACAGTATTGCAGTCGATGTGCCCTGGGCCGTCTTCGTCATCAATCTCTTTGAAGCTTTGTGCACACCAGGTGGGCTGAAGATAACTCCTTTGCTATGCAGATTCTGTTTGGTGCCACATTCCTCTATACCTTTTAAACATGTGGGACTGCAAATATCAATATGGCTGAGTTCGGTTGTACAAACAGATGTGTAGCACTTTAGATATATAACATTACTTCATGTTCAATTCCAACAATTCAGGAGCACTGATTTTAATGACGATTAAAGTAAAAAAAAAAAAAAGGGGAAATATTCCTTTCAATATCATACCTGGGGGGCCTCTATAGTATGCCTGTGAAGTGGCACGTGTTTCCTGTGTTTAGAACAGTCCCTGCACAAAATGACATTTAACGGAAAAAAAAGTCATTTAAAACTGCTTGCGGTTTTAATGTCATGTCTGGTTCCGGCAATACTGATGAAAATCATTGAGAAAAAAATGGCATGGGTAGCCCCCCTGCCCATTACCAGCCCCTTTGGGTCTTGTACGGATATTAAGGGGAACCCCGTACCTAAATCAAAAAAAGGAAAGGCGTGGGGCCCCCAGGCCCTATATACTCAGAACAGCAGTATACAGGCGGTGCAAACAAGACAGGGACTGTGTAGGTTTGTTGTGTTAAGTAGAATCTGTTTGTAATTTTGAACTGGTACATTTTTAAAGTGTAGCTCCAGTCAAAATATCTATTTTTAAGCTTTTTGGAAAACATAGGGAAGGGTTATCACCCCTGTATAATTTTTTTGGCCGTCCGTCTTTTTTCATTTCACTTCCTGTTGTCTCCTTCTGTTTGCAAATAGGAGACGTTTGTAAGTTGGATGTTTGAAAGTAGGGGCCTGCCCTATATGCTCTGCAGAAAAGGGGGCCTAAGGTGTTGGTGTTGCCACAACACTGTAAGCCCTCAAAGTGACTCTTGGTGGGCGGTGGAGCACCCTGCTGTGAATGATTATATCAAGAATTGTAACTACATGCCATTATTGAACAGTGGTAGAAAAATTGGGCCTTTGGCGGTTGTGGTGGTGGTGCTGGTGCCACAACACTATAAGTCCTCACAATTACTCTCGGTGGGCGCAGGAACGGGCCCTGCTGTGAAATATTATATGAAGAATTGTAATTACATGCCCCTGTTAAACAGGGGCTGACAAATTGGGCCTTAGGCACTGCTTGTTGGTGCCACAACACTGCAACCTCTCCCAGATACTCTAGTTAGAGTGCAGGAATGAGTCCTGCTGCAAAGCATTGCATCAAAAATTGTAATTACATACCCCTGTTAAACAGGGGCTGAAAAATTGGGCCTTAGGCACTGGTGCTGGTGCCACAACACTGCAACCTCTCCCATATACTCTAGTTGGAGTGCAGGAATGAGCCCTGCTGCAAAGCATTGATTCAAAAATTGTATTACATGCCCCTGTTAAACAGGGGCTTAAAAATTGGGCCTTAGGCACTGCAACCTCTCCCATATACTCTAGTTGGAGTGCAGGAATGAGCCCCTCTGCGATGGCAAGATAACGTCCGCAACCTTACCCTTGTACCGTGGATCAAGGAGAGTGGCCAGCCATTAATGGTCCCTCTCCTTGATCTGTAGAATATGAGGGTCCTACCACAGGCTTTGCAGTATCAGGGAGGCCATGCAGTGTAGGTTAGCTGAGGCATTCGGTCTGCAGTCCTCTGGGTCACTAAGGACAACATGATCCGCAGCCACCTCCTCCCAGCCACGTACAAGTCCATGGGTTTCTTGGGACTGTAAATCATTCCTAAAAGACTGCTGCTGCTGATGCTGAGTGCCAGGCTCCACCTTCATGCTGACACAAGCCCCCTCCTCCTCGCCCTCTTCCTGTGTGATGGGTGGGACAGCAGGAACACTGTCTGGACAAAGGGAGCCTCAAGTGCCCTTTCCATTATTCCATGCAGCGTGTGCTCCAACAGGTGGACAAGAGGTACAGTGTCACTGATGCATGCACTGTCACTGCTCACCATCCTCGTGGCCTCCTCAAATAGTCAAATGGTGACAGGACAGTGCATGCATCCCTGATCATGCCCCACTGGCGTGGTGAAAAAACAACAAGCTCCCCTGACCCTGTTCTGGTGCCGTAGTCGCACGGGTACTCATTGATGGCCCTCTGCTGCGTGTGCAGCCGCTGCAGCATGGCCACCGTTGAGTTCCACCTGGTGGGCATGTCACATATAAGGCGGTTCTTGGGCAGGTTCAACTCCTTTTGGAGCTCAGCCAGCCGAGCACTGGCATTAAATGATAGAAGGAAATGCACACAGACTTTCCTGGCCTGCCTCAGGACATCCTGTAAGCCTGGGTACCTGCTCAAGAACCGCTGCACCCCCAGGTTAAGGATGTGAGCCAAACAGGGTACCTGGGTCAGTTGTCCCTGTCAGAGGGCAGAGAGGAGGTTGGTGCCATTGTTGCAAACCACCATTCCTGGTTTAAGCTGGCGTGGCATCAACCACCTCTCAGCCTACCCCTGCAGTGCTGACAAAATATCTGCCCCAGTGTGGCTTCTGTCCCCCAAACAAACCAGCACAAGCACGGCATGGCATATTTTTGCCTGCGTACTTGCATAGCCCCTTCAATGCTTATGGAGTACCGCTGGTTCTGAGGACAAAGCACTGGAAAAGGCCATGGAGGAAGAAGAAGAGGAGGGGGTGGAAGAGAGAGGTGTGTCACAACCAGTAGTAGCATTTTGGAGGCGTGGTGGCGGAACAACCTCCAACACTACTGCACCTTGTCCTGCATCCTTCCTAGCTGCCAGAAGAGTGACCCAATGGGCCATGAAGGATAAGTAACGTCCCTGTCCATGCCTGCTGGACCATGAGTCAGCGGTAATATGCACCTTACCACTGACCGCCCTGTCCAGTGAGGCATGTACATTGCCTTCCACATGCCGGTAGAGAGTCGGAATCGCCTTCCATGAGAAAAAGTGGCGTTTGGGGACCTGCCACTGAGGAACCGCACATTACACAAACTCACGGAAGGGGGCCAAGTCTACTAACTGAAAAGGCAGCAGTTGAAGTGCTAGCAATTTAGCCAAGCTAGCATTCAACTGATGGGCATGTGGATGGCTGGGAGTGACCTTCTTTCAATGGTCCAGCAGCTGGGGCAGGGAAATTTTCCTGCTACAATTGGACGTGGGTGTACTGCTAGCAGAGTGCCCGCAAGTACTTGGCTGTGACACCCCTAATTCTACACCTTAATTCCTCTCAGTGCAGGTTTCAGAGGGGACTGAAGGTCTAGTGGGGTTGAAGATCCCAGCTGATGAGGAACAAGGAGAGGTCCGCTTTGTTCTTTGGTGTGGGTATTTAAGGTATGCTTGCCAATGAACTGCATGGCAGGTCAACATATGTCTGGTCAAGCATGTGGTGCCCAAGTGGCTGATGTTTTGGCCACGCGAGATACGCTTGAGACATATGTTGCAAATAGCAGTGGTGCAAACTTTTGGAATAACGTGCAGAGGCAGCGCCCTGCACAGGCGGAGCTCTGCAGTGTGATTCAGTTGGTGTGCTGCCCCTAAGCTGGCCCCGGAGGGTATCCTGCCTCATTGGAGATGTGCCTCCTCCTCCTGCTCCTCCTCCCTCCTATTAGGCACCCACGTGGAGTCAGTGACTTCATCATCCCCTCCCTCTTCATCACTGGAGCAAACCTGGCAGTATGCTGCAGCTGGTGGAACATGACTGCCATATTGCTGTCCTTCTTGAGCATCCCCTCTCTCTGCGCTCACACTACTGCCTTCCTCTAGCTGGGTATCATCAACAGAGTCTTCAAAATGTTTCATCCTGCTGGAGCATGTACCCAACACTGTGCTCAAACAGTTCGACTGCTCAGGAGGACATGGTGGGTCTAGGGAAGGAGTGACTAATGACATTGAGACGAGGGAAGAGGACACGTTGGCAGCTGCTTTGCTAGTACTCTGAACCTGGGTGAGAGAGGATGAGGAGTATGAGGAGGGCTTGGTCATCAAATCTACCAAGTCTTTGGCAGGATGCGCGCTCAACACATTCAGCTGCCGAAAATAAGGACAAGCGTGTCCCATGACCACATGCTGATGACGATGCACCGCGTCCACTACCAGCACTGTTGTCTCTAGACACAGAGCCTGCTTGCCCTCTTTTATTGCCTCGTGACTGTCTGCTTCTCCTTGTTGGCCTTCCAGACATAGTAATGGCCTGCAGGGAGATGGGAAAACCAGCAATTGGGTAGTGTATAGTATGCAGGAGGCACACAACACCCACTTTAACTCCTGCAGATGCCTGTATTACAGAACACCAGTGATAAAGGGTAGCTTCAGGTGTATATTGTGCTGGAGGCACACAACACCCACTGTAAGTGCTGCAGATGCCTGTATTAGAGAACACCAGCAATAAAGGGTAGACACAGGTGTATACTGTGCTGGAGGCACACAACACCCACTTTAACTCCTGCAGATGCCTGTATTACAGAACACCAGTAATAAAGGGTAGATACATGTGCATACTGTGCTGGAGGCACACATCATCCACTTTAACTCATACAGATGCTTGTATTAGAGAACACCAGCAATATAGGGTAGATCCAGGTGTATACTGTGCTGGAGGCACACAACACTCAATTTAACTCCTGCAGATGCCTGTATTAGAGAACACCAGCAATGAAGGGTAGATCCAGGTGTATACTGTGCTGGAGGCACACAACACCCACTTTAACTCCTGCAGATGCCTGTATTAGAGAGCACCAGCAATAAAGGGTAGATACAGGTGTATACTGTGCTGGAGGCACACAAGGCCCACTTTAACTCCTGCAGATGCCGGAAAAAAGAACACACTGTCCCTGCCTATCCTTCTCTCCCTGCACGCCGGAACACACTACACAAGGCCGACGTGCTGGCGGCCATATATAGTGTGGGCGTGTACTAAACCCCCTGAGCTATAATTGGCCACAGGCATCCTGCCTGTGGCCAATTATGGCTCTCCTCGCTGCCGGGCTGTTATTGGCCAAGCATGCGGGGTCACAGTGCATGCTTGGCCAATCGTGAACCAGCAATGCACTGCAATGGCGCAGTGCATTGTGGGCCGTGAGAGACACACGAATTTGGCGCGAACGGCCCATAACATTCGTATTCACCGAACATGCGTTCAACTCGAATACCAAGCTCATGCCTAATCCTGAATATATACATATACATATACATAACTTTGATCCTCTTCTAAAGAAATATCTGTCCACGTGTCTTAGCCCTTGTACACACAGTCGGGCATTCCGACAACAAAATCCGTCAGATTTTTTCCAACGGATTTTGTCCGAAACTGGTGTTGCATACACACGGTCGGACAAACTAGTCCGAAAATCCGATCGTTCGGAACGTGATGACGTTCGTTAGTTACAGGACTACGGGACTACGTTCAGACTAGTAGCCAATAGCTTTGGTCTTGTAATTTGATCGGAGCATGCGTGGCACTTTGTCCGATCGGAATTCTCTACAAATGATCGGACAAAGTCCGATCGGATCATGTTGTCGGAAAATTTTATATCCAGCTCTCAAACTTTGTTGGTCGGACATTCCAATGGAAAAAGTCAGACGGAGCCCACACATGGTCGAATTTTCCAACAACACGGTCCGATCTGACATTTTCCGTCGGAATTTCCGACCATGTGTACAAGGGCTTAGATTGTAAGCTGTAACGCAATGTAAATTTGGGGGAAATTAATGGACTTTAAAAGGTACATATAAAATTCAACAAATATAATGGTCTACATAAAAATACAATAGTACAGTAGAAAGCTACAAAAATATAAAATATAAATGGACATAGATATGGATCCCCAAGAGGATAGGATATGTTGTAAAACAAACCTAGCCCACTAAAATGCTATAGTATTCCATATCATCAGTTTAGGGTACCACTTGTCCTCATAAAATCCGTTTACAGGTTTGGCAACTTTTGTCGCTTCTTCAGGAAGTTAAAAGGTTATATTACCGATGAAAACATACCTATTATTGTCAAGATATATAACATTACACTAAATATATCGTCTCCCAACCACAGACACTCACTAGTGTTTAGGACGTCGCAAATTCAGCCAGGGCCGTCTTACTGAGCGGGCGCCCTGGGCACTGCGGCAGAGCTGAGGTGAGCTGGAAGGACTGCAGTGTGGTCTCTGCATAGACAGGTGACTGTGACAACTATCAGCACTATGGCTGCCTGGTTCGGGAGTCGGGCGGCCGCTTTTATTCTGCCTGCCCGGGGGGCTGGTTATCACTTCTCTCTCCTCTCCTTCACTCTTCTCTGAGTGAACTGAATGTCAGCAGCTCCACCTCCATGGTCTCCACAGCAGCGGGTTGGGTGCACAGTGAAATGTTCTGCCTTTGTAGCTGCCTGTGCTGATCCTACAGTGTCACACCATTCTCACAGGAAGATTCAGAGTAAACAGCACAGGACCTCAGTATGGTGAAGACCCCTGTAAACTGACCAATTTCTGATTCCCTGCTGTGCCAGGCTAGCAACCCCACCCCCTGATGTGCACACACACACACACACACACACACACACACACAGCAGTGTGCTAGATAGGTATATGTGTGTGCAGCTGCAGCATGAAAACTGCAGTAGGAGGAGACTAGAAGCTGCAAAAATTGGCAAGTCCACTGGCCAGACACCCCCCTCAGCATAACAAATGTCTTTCTCTGCTGCTCTGAGTCGGTTCACACTATGCGGTGTAGGAACTGCATGCGAGTTTGATCAGGAATTGCACCACATTCCTGTTCAAATCACATGTGATTCTTCAGCAGTGCGAATCGAGCCATTCATTCTGTCAGGCTTAAATTGCACCGAATCTCCCCCAAGTGATGCAGGACCCTTTTATTTATTTTTGGCCACCCCAGAATCAGATCGCACAGGTGCGGAACTGTGTGTGAGGTTCTCGGACGCATCGGTAGATAGTCACCGCAGAGTGCAAACCGGACTGTTTGCTGGATGGAGCCAAGAGCTGGTGATGAGACCGATGGGGATCGGAGATGCTTGTTGGAGCAGCGGAGAGCCGGATCCATTAAGTGGAGTGACACGGAGCATCTGGCCTAGTCAGCGGAAGCAAGCTGCAGCTGTAGGACTCAAGCCATCACTCAGAACTCTGATCCGATTGGTGAGCGGGTTGCGGCCCACCGTTTAACCTATTACACATACTTAGACTTACTAATAGGCCTTGCTGGATCCTGTTGTTCCATGGAAGTGCAACTGAGCAACTGACACTTAGGAGGCCCAAGGCCCGTTACACTTTGGTATCTAAGTGTGATTACAAGTTTCTGGAGTTACACCTGGAGTGTTCTAAGTTAACTTTCTCTACTTACTCCTTTGGATTACAATTATTTGAGAAACTATTTAAGCTAGCGAAGAAAGAAGATAAAGGAGGAAATACATTAAGTGAGGCCTCACGTTAGTCTTTAAATAAGGGGAGCTCCCAGGTCTAGATAGTAACATACTTCCATGTTTATTGTATTTGCCTGTTGCTATATTTTCAGTAAAAATATTCCTGTTTAAAAGGACAAGTGTGTGGTTTACTGTCTTTCTCCACCAGCCACCTGGGGCACTGGTGTGATCTTACAGGGATCCAGAGAATGCTGGGACCCAGGAGGCAGGAAAAAAGAAGCAGCTGGTTGTGACTTCACAGGAACAGTAAATGTGATCCAGCTGCTTCTTGTTTCCTGCCTCCTGGTTCCCAGCATTCTCTGGATCCCTGTAAGATCACACCAGTGCCCCAGGCTGCAAAGGGAAGACATTTATGAGACTCCAGGACTGGCGATTTTCGCCACATACTGAACTCATCTAATTTAACCTGTGAGTTACTACTTGCTTTTATTAAATATATGATTTATACTGCACTCAGTCTGGTGCCACCTCTTCAAGAAATAACCATTCGGAAAGATTTCCGCATAGATGGACAAATAGGAGAAAAGGGACAGAAAGACAAACTGTCCTACATCAGTCTCGCACACCAAGTGGAGTTGGGGCTAGAGAGAGGATACTCGGACTCTGAAATCAAGGAGGCAGTAATTCAGGCTATCAGTCCTGGGTCTAGTGTCAGGGCTATGTTGGAAAGGAATGATGGATTAGCCCTGAATCAGTTGATGAGAGTCCTGAAGAGCTACTATGAGGAGGATGATACTCCCGAGTTGTATTATAAACTGATAAACATTACGCAGGGTGATAATGAGACCTCCCAAAACTTTCTATTGCGGGCTATCGAGCTCAAGGATCACCTGTTGGCAGCCACACAGGATAAAGGACTCGGAGATCACTTTAGGGCTGAACTCATAAAGCGAAAGTTCCTGAGATCAGTGACCACAGGGTTGAAGAGTGACCATGTCAAGGTAGCCCTGAGAAAGTACTTGGAGAACCCCTCCACACCAGATGAAGTCCTTATAGAGAAGGTGAACGAAGCAGAGAAAGAAGAGCTTGAGAGAGACCAGAAACAGAGGAAACTTTGTCCCCCTAGTCCTTCAAGTGTTGAGGTCCGGCAAGTAGATGCTTCCTCGGATGTCTGGGAGCCCAGCGTATTGGAAGCAAGGGTCGAAAAAGGATCCTGGCTCTTGCCCAATCATCATCTTTCCGCAAGTCAGACCGGGCTGGAGAAGTTGCTCCAGACCCAGAGGGAAATTCTGGAAATGATGACAATGCTGATGACTCAACTGGCAAGCCCTCATCTGGAGAAAGTACTGTCGAAAGAAATCTCAGAGACCTTTGACCGCCCTACCAAACCCCCACCTAGAACCTGCTTCAAACATAGAGGGATAGGACATTTCAGGCGGGTGTGCCCTAGCCCAGTGGCGGAAACCAAGCCCAAACAGCCAGCAGAAAACTTCAGAGGGCCCCAGTGAAGGAGTCAACTGGGTGCCCGGCTACTGGAAATCTTCCCATACCGACTCCAACACCCTCTGCCTCTAAAAGGCCCTCAAAGCGAAGAGCGAAGGTACGGGCCACCAAACCAGCCAAAGGGACAACACCCAGTGGGATCCCTCCCAATCTAGTGGGACCCTCACCAATTGTCCCCATACAAGTTGAAGGGATGTACATGAAGGCATTGCTGGACACTGGAGCTCAGGTGACCCTATTATACAGGGACTTTTACGACCGACTCAAACACTTACCGCTACAGAAGCTGGAAGAGCTGGAAATATGGGGGTTAGGTACCCAGAACTTCCCGTATGATGGTTACCTACCAATCAGACTCACGTTTGACCACAGCTCAGCGAGATAGGCTGAGACATTCGACACCTTAGTCGTGGTGTGCCCTCGCCCCCGAGGAACTGATAAAAATTCCCTGATTATCGGGATGAACACCGACCTGGTGAGAAGGCTCCTGACTCCGTTGATAACCCATCTGGGGCCCCCACCCACAAAAATACACCCGATGTCTGTCCAGACATACAAGAATCTCAAGCAGGAAGGAGAGACTCCTGAAGGGGGAGTAGGAAAGGTTTGGTTTGTGAGCAAAGGAGAGAAGTGAGTCTCGCCTGGAGAAGTGGTGTGCCTAAAGGCCCTCGTCAAGTTGAGATGGAAAACTCTGGGGCCTTTTCTTCTCCTTGAAGGTACAATTCATGAGGGCCAAAGGGGGCTGGAATCCTCATCCCAGAAATGCTGCCTACCAGAACACTGAAGAGGACTCACAGGAAGATTCCCATCAGTATCCGTAAGCCCTTGTACACACGGTCGGAGATTCCGACGGAATGTGTCCTATCGAACCATTTTGTCAGATAATTAGACTGTGTGTGGTCTCCATCGGACTGTTTCCGTCAGAGTATCCGACGGACCAAGTTTTCCAACTTGTCTGTAAAATTTTCCGACAAAATGCTCCGATCGGACATACTCCGATCATGTGTAGCCTACTCCGACGGACAAAGTGCCACGCATGCTCAGATCAAATTCCTAGACCAAAGCTATTGGCTACTAGCCTGAACGTAGTCCTGTTGTAACAAAATAACGTCATCACGTTATGTACAATCAGATTTTCCGACAACTTTGTCCGACCGTGTGTATGCAACAGTTTCGGACAAAATCCAACGGATTTGGTTGTCAGAATGTCCGACTGTGTGTACAAGGGCTCACACGGGAACTACCCCAGTGAAGCTGCCATGCAGATTGCTTCTGGGACAGGTTAGCTCTGTCACCCCCATCACAGCAAGCGATCAAGAGGAAGAAAGCGAGACAGAGACTCAGTTGGAGGAGGTTTGTCTAAAGGATACACCACTGACCCCTGCCTTGAAGGAAAGAGCAAAGGCCCAACTGCTAAGATGTAAGGACGCTTTCTCTAAAAGTGAATTTGACATGGGACTAGCTAAAAGCGCCACTCACCGAATCCGCTTGGAAGAGAACAGCCCTTTTAGAGAAAGGGTGAGCGAATCCCATTAGGAGATCTGGAAGACCTGAGAGAGCAGTTGGCGGAGCTGAAGAGGACAGGCATCATTCGGGAGTCTAGAAGCCCATACGCCTCCCCCATAGTAGTGGTGAGAAAGAAGAATGGGTCACTGCGCCTGTGCATCGATTATAGAACCCTGAACAGAAGGACCATTCCCGATCAGTACACCACCCCTCGGATAGAAGATGCCCTACAGAGTCTATCAGGGGCTCAGTGGTTCAGTGTGTTGGACCTGAAGAGCGGGTATTATCAGATCCATATGTGCCCCGATAGGCAAAAGACTGCCTTCATTACCCCAGTGGGGTTCTTCGAGTTTAACCAGATGCCTCAAGGGTTGTCTGGGGCCCCAGCAACTTTTCAAAGGCTTATGGAGAAGACAGTGGGCGACATGAACTTGATAGAAGTGTTAGTCTACCTGGATGACATAATAGTCTTTGGGAGAACGCTGGGAGAGCATGAGGCATGTCTGGAAAAGGTCCTAAAGAGACTCCACGAAGAGGGCTTGAAGCTTTCCATGGAGAAGTGTCAATTATACCAACTCTCAGTGACTTATTTGGGACATGTTGTGTCCAAAGAGGGCGTAGTGACTGACCCAAAAAAGCTAGAGGCCTTCACTTCATGGCCCAGGCCCTCCAACGTGACTGAACTCAGGTCATTCCTGGGATTCTGCTCATACTACAGAAGGTTTGTGGAAGCGTTTGCAAAAATAGCCCGTCCCCTCACTGAGCTCTTGAAGAACCAGGAAGAGGCTGGTGAAGAATCACAACGGCTTGGGACGCGAAAGAGGGACCCAGGAACAAGAGAGAGTTCATCCAGAGTCAATGGACCTCAGAGTGTGAAGAGGCCTTTAGACGGCTGAAGTGAAGCCTCACCACTGCTCCGGTGTTGGTGTATGCAGACCCAACTAAGTCCTACGAGCTCTATGTGGACGCCAGTCAAGACGGACTGGGGGGAGTACTCTACCAAGAACACGAAGGGTCTTTGCGACCTGTTGCCTATGTGAGTCGAAGCTTGATTCCTGCAGAAAAGAACTATCTGACTCATAAACTGGAGTTCCTGGCCCTGAAGTGGGCAGTGGTAGACAAGCTTAGAGACTACCTGTACGGGCTGAGTTTGTAGTGAAGATGGACAACAACTCCCTCATCTACTTGCTCACTACTGCCAAGCTGGATGCCACTTGCCACAGGTGGCTCACCGCCCTTTCGGCCCTTACGTTTAATCTGAAATACAGACCAGGAGTTGGCAACCGTGATGCGGACGCTCTATCCAGAAGGCCTCACGTCCCCCTCAGTTCCCCAGAAGACTGGACTCAACTCACTCCAGAAGGCCTGTGTGAGGGGACAATTCACTATGGGAAAGGAGGGGCTAGAGCCGAAATTGTAGGGGTGTCTGCAGCAGGAGTCCCCAGATGTTATTGTGATGTCTATCAAGTGGTGCAAGAAGGCCTTCCCAAGCTGTCCAGGAAGGATCTTAGGAAGGATCAGGAAGAAAACCTATTGTGTGGACTGGTGAAGAAGGCACTGGAATGTCAACAACCCAATGTATTTCAGAAAAGTCCTTGTAAGGAAGCCAAGCTGCTGCTGAAGGAATGGGATCGGTTGTGGCTGCAGCAGGGAGTGGTCTACGATGATTCAGAAGAAAAGTGGCAGTTGCTCCTGCCGGAGAAACACAGAGAGAGGGTACTAATTGCTCTGCATTACCACCATGGTCACCTGGGAGCCAAAAGGACTTTGCAGTTAGTGAAAGACAGATTTTACTGGCCTCACACGAGGAGAGAGGTAAGGAGTCATTCCTGCCTCAGGAGAGACGCTGCCATAGAGGGCTGCCCCAATGGGCCATCTGGAAAGTCAGGGCCCAATAGATCTGGTCTGCATAGACTTTCTCTGTCTGTAAAACTACTTTAGTGGAGTAGGGGACATCATAGTGGTGACAGACCATTTCACCTGGTATGCCCAGGCTTTTCCTACTAGAGATCAACAAGCAATCACAGTGGCAAAGACTCTTGTTGAGAAGTTCTTCGTCCATTATGGATTACCTCAAAGAATACACTCAGACCAGGGAAGAGACTTTGAAAGTAGACTTATAAAAGAACTACTGGGGTTATTGGGCATACAGAAGTCGAAGACCACACCCTGAACTAAATATAATTAAAGTGCCTTATACTAGAAAAATAAATTCTATCTAAAAACCAGCTACCCTATCTTAAATGCAAATTAAGGTGCCTAGTGCTTTGTTGATAATATTAAATGGGTGACATATTTATAACAGCAAGAAAAATAAATAAATATTATTTTATCTTGCTCCACCAAATTAGTCCAAAAAACAAAGAGTATCCAATGTGTTATAAAACATAAATTCCAGAAATCATGTGTTATATATAAACATAAATAACTTCAAGTAGAAGGAAAAAATATTCCATAAAGTGAAAAATATCTTATATTAAAACGTGCAATTCATAGTGTATACTTAAACACAGAAAGTTTGTAAAATACAATCTTTAGTGAAATTAAATAAGGTGACCAGTGATTGTTAGTTCCGTAATCTTCTTAATAATAAAAAAATATATATAAGTAAATAAAACAGTCTATATGTGAACTGGAATAAAGTGCTCAGTGACTTATTCAGTGCTTCTCAAAAAACAGGTGCCAGCAATCGTGTTTTGTGATTCCTGTGTCTCCAGTATACACGGCACACCAGGTAGAATGGCCCCTTACCTTACTGCTGTAAGGTAAACAGCAAATCAAGCAGCCAAAAAAAGGGGTCCAGGGATTCTATCCCAATTCCTAGCCGATGGATATTGGCCCCCTCAATTAGGTTTTTTCCTCAGACAGTTTCCATATGAATCTTTGACTTCAATGTAACTCCCAGAGGTCTCATAGGAAAGAAAGAGGTATACTCCGATGGTGAAGTACGTTCGTAAATTTTATTGTAAAGATATATAAAAAGAGGTACTCACAAACATGTAGTAAAATACAGCTTAAAAACGGACGAGCGTTCCGCTCGTGTTTGCGAACGTCACTTCCGGTATCCTTGTTCCGACGCGTATCGTCACTAGTCACGTGATTTCATCAGGGAAGTCACGTGACTAGTGACGATACGCGCCGGAACAAGGATACCGGAAGTGACGTTCGCAAACACGAGCGGAACGCTCGTCCGTTTTTAAGCTGTATTTTACTACATGTTTGTGAGTACCTCTTTTTATATATCTTTACAATAAAATTTACGAACGTACTTCACCATCGGAGTATACCTCTTTCTTTCCTATGAGACCTCTGGGAGTTACATTGAAGTCAAAGATTCATATGGAAACTGTCTGAGGAAAAAACCTAATTGAGGGGGCCAATATACATCGGCTAGGAATTGGGATAGAATCCCTGGACCCCTTTTTTTGGCTGCTTGATTTGCTGTTTACCTTACAGCAGTAAGGTAAGGGGCCATTCTACCTGGTGTGCCGTGTATACTGGAGACACAGGAATCACAAAACACGATTGCTGGCACCTGTTTTTTGAGAAGCACTGAATAAGTCTCTGAGCACTTTATTCCAGTTCACATATAGACTGTTTTATTTACTTATATATATTTTTTTATTATTAAGAAGATTACGGAACTAACAATCACTGGTCACCTTATTTAATTTCACTAAAGATTGTATTTTACAAACTTTCTGTGTTTAAGTATACACTATGAATTGCACGTTTTAATATAAGATATTTTTCACTTTATGGAATATTTTTTCCTTCTACTTGAAGTTATTTATGTTTATATATAACACATGATTTCTGGAATTTATGTTTTATAACACATTGGATACTCTTTGTTTTTTGGACTAATTTGGTGGAGCAAGATAAAATAATATATATTTTTTTTTTCTTGCTGTTATAAATATGTCACCCATTTAATATTATCAACAAAGCACTAGGCACCTTAATTTGCATTTAAGATAGGGTAGCTGGTTTTTAGATAGAATTTATTTTTCTAGTATAAGGCACTTTAATTATATTTAGTTCAGGTAGCGCAACACCATCTGTTTGATTTTTAATTTACTATCTGGGGGTTAGGGTTCATACCCCTGTCGGTAGTTTGCTGCAACCTACCCTTATAAATAGTTTAGGCCCTTGACGACAGCGCGGGGATACCTTAATTCGAAGACCACACCCTATCACCCACAAGGGGATCCTCAGCCAGAAAGGTTCAACCGGACCCTCCTGAATATGTTGGGTACGTTGACTGCAGAACAGAAGCCCCACTGGAGTAAACACATTGCTGCATTAGTCCATGCCTATAACAGCACCAAATACCAAATGGAATGCCACGGGTTACTCACCCTATCGATTGATGTTTGGCCGGCTACCAGTGGATCTGGCTTTTGGAACCTCTCTGGACCACACTTTGGAGTCTTCCCACAAAGGATATGTGAACAGACTGAGAAAGAACTTGCAAATTGCCTACGAGCAGGCCCAAGCTACTTCAAGATCCAGGGAGAGCAGAAATAAAAATAACTTTGACTTGAGAGTGAAGATTCAAGATCTTCAAATAGGTGACCGGGTACTGCTGAGAAATTTGGGCATTCCAGGGAAGCATAAGCTGGCCGATCGCTGGAAGTCGCAGCCTTATGTTGTGTGTGGAAAACTCCCAGGCATCCCCGTATACAAAATCAAACCAGAGGGGAGCCCTGGACCTGTGAAAACCTGGCACGGGAACCACCTGTTGCCCCTTACAGAGGCGGTTAAGACAAGTATGGAGAAGGCAAAAGGTGGGGCTTCTGGACTTTTTAGGCACCATATATAAAATAACAATCATGGAATAGGGATAAAAATCAACATTTTATTAAGAACATATTATTTTTTCCATTATACTGAACAACGGAGATTGCTAAAAAACATCTAATCACAGCAGGACTCATATACTCCATAATATACAGACTATACTGCCATTCCACATTTTCACTTTTGAAAATAGATAGTAAACATTTAATACATAATCTTCAAAATATGATTATTCTACTCGTGGTATTAGGTGTACTGCTTGAGAAGGAGAAAGCTCTACATGTTTCGTGTGTTTTAACACGCTTCTTCTGGAGCGAGAGATTTGTGTGACTAGTAAACTAACAAAGAGACAAAAATATTATTATTAATTAAACATACAAATATACAGCACAAATTCAACCAAGTCATATAGAATATCCATAGTAGCCGGTGGTGGTATATAAACATTGGCCAAAATCAGAGTCTTTCCCTCCAAGATACCGTATAAGAAGATATATCTTCCTTGTTCATCGATCTTCACCTGGAGACAGTTAAACGAAACCCCCCTTTTAATAAAAATACTAACCCCCCCTAGAAAAGGAGGTGTGGCATGAATGGTATTGGATATGATATTCCCCCCACCCCAACTGTGTAGTGATGGTTTTTGTAAAATGTGTCTCCTGGAGGAAAAGAAGCATTACTCCGTGAGACCTAGCTGATAGCTTGACTGCCATCCTCTTCTTCAGGTCCCCCATCCCTCTAACATTCCAAGAGTACAAAGTAAGACCTCCCCTCTCTAATACAGTGCGTTCACTCATTACTAATTATAGTGCCTATACCTAAAAACTAGTGTATATAACTCATCTTTATTATTCCCTTTAATATAATAAGCTTTCAGCCATTGTTTGCTTATACGTGCATATCCTCGTGACCCTCCTTTGTTATTCTCATTTAAGAAATGAATTTTTACCCTTAATTTAATTGTAAATAATTGTGCTCTGTATAGTGCTCTTCTCACAAAGAAAAACCTCTTCCATACTTCTCCCACCTGCCAATCAAACTTTGAACACCATAAACTTTTTTCTCGCCCCCCATACCATTCTCCCTTCTTACACACTTCTCCCATTGCCTCTTTAGGCATCACCTGGGGCCTTCTTCTGTGACCTTCCCATACACACCTAATCTGTGGAGCACTCCACATTTTTATATTTTTATTTTTTTATTTTTTACTTAAACCTTATTACCTACCCAACCTCCCACCCCACCCCTCCCCTCCCCCCAAAAATCTCCAAATAGGAATGTTACCCCATGCAACTGGTAAGGGAGGCGAGCACCCCGCCACCCCCTCCGACCAGAGGGGGGACATGCGTGACCCTCACCTCCCTCAGCTCTCCCTCCCCTTTCCTCTCTTCTTTTCCCCAATCAAAACCACCTACACCCAAAGAAAATTACCCTTAAACCCACTCTCCTCCCCCCCTCCCTAAAAAAAAAAAAAAAAAAAAAAAAAAAAGGGGGGGGGGGAGGAAAAAAGAAAAAAAACCCCAAAGAAGAAAAAAAAAAAGCCAAAAAGTCCATCACTACTAAAGTCTCCGGGGGTGGGACTCCAACCACTCCTCGACCCCTCCAGGATTGTCAAAAATTATAGTCCCTTCAGGGGCATTTATCCGTAGTCTTGCTGGGTATAGTAACGCATATGTCATGTCCATTTGGCGGAGCTTCCTTTTAACTTCCCCAAATTTAGCCCTCCTTCTTTGAAGGTCGGGGGAGTAGTCCGGAAAAATCGACACACGCGAGCCATTGTATACGATCTTACCCCTCTCCCTAGCTTTACGGGTGATAATCTCTTTATCCTTAAAAAACAATAATTTGGCCAGGAATGGTCTTGGAGGGGCACCCGCCTGTGGGGGTCTTGAAGGGACTCTGTGTGCCCTTTCAATAGAAAACAATGGGGAGAAAGTGTCCTGACCAAACGTATCCCTAAGCCATTTCTCCGTGAAGGCTATAGGATCTGAGCCTTCACAATTTTCTGGCAGGCCCACTACCCGAATGTTCTTCCTCGTCATCCTGTTCTCCATTTCGTCTAATTTGTTATTCTGTTTTGTTAGCTGTTCTTGCATTAGCCTAAATTCCCTTATCCAGGGGGCCAGATCATCTTCAACCCGGCCCAACCGCTCCTCGAGGGCTGTGGTCCTATCCTGAATCCTCTGAATATCCTGTCTGGTATGCGATAATTCCTCCTGAATAGAAATGAGTTGAGTGCTCATTCCTCCCAGGGATTCTCTACAGAGGTTAACTGCCATCAGAACCTCCCTTAGTGTTGGCTCCGCTTCTAGTTCAGGTCCTTCCTGCAGACCCTCTTCCAATAAGCCAGTTGCCCCCTCTAAACTCATGTCCTTGGCTTGACCCTCGGAGTCCGCTCTTCTCTCCTTTTCCTCCAAAGCCATTTGAGACTGGCTTGACCCATGGCTTTTCCTGGTACCTTTAATGCCTGATAACCTATTAGCTTGAGGTTGCTGTCCTTGTTGCGGACCCTTTGGGGGAGACTGATTAGGCCCCTGACCCGGGTTATGGGCATATTTTTCTAATTTTGCAGCAGCAGCTGCTTGACTAACTTTGGTCGCACGGTGCGATGGCATGGTGGTTTTATTTTACTCCAAAAATACTCCAAAATAGTATCCTCGAAAAATATGTGTATGTTTGCTTTCTCTCTCACCCTAGGGCAAGAGGGACAAAAGGGGACCCAGGGATAGGAGAGCACACACAACACGAAGTTGCATTTTGTACATGTTATACCATAGCTTCTGGAATTCCCAAAGGGATCAAAACAGTTCCAGCTCCAGCCAGTCTAGATAACCTATATAGGCTACCCCTTCAGGGCAGGTTAAATTCTTTTTGAGGAAGGGGTTTTCGTTTCCCAGTACTCTTATAAGCAGGGCATTCTTGAAATTGAGTATTTAAGGCATAAAAACAGCTTCCTCCAGAGGAAGTTCACACCAAAAAAATTAATGGCAGGCTCTCTCATCAGGGGGTGGGAGAGAAGGGGAACCACAAGGTAGAAAGGCGCATACTACACAGTTTTATATTTTATACTGCGAACACTGGGGTGTGCCGAGACCTCGGTATCTCCTGTTCCATCCGCTACAATTAACTGTAAAAACAGGCACTTTAAAAGAATCTCTTCCAAAAAAAAGGAGTTTTACAGTTCTCAAACAGCAGGAAAGTTCTTTCAGAGTTAAGGCTATGAGGAAACAACAAGCAGGCAAGTTTACACACAGTAGCGGTTAAGAAATGATGATCCGTCTTCCTTCACCTATATAGGATATCTTAGTCACAGATCACATATCATGGCAGTGTTTACTCTCACCAGTTCCTGCGGTGTCTCCCGTTATATCACTCCCCTGCTGCATGTAGCTGAGGTGTAGTCTCCACCTTCTTTCTCCAGAGCCCAGACCAAAGTTTCAGTTGTGATCAGAGAGGGAGCCTGCCTCCGTCAAAGTTTTCACAGAGCGCCTTCCTTGCTGCATAACGTGGGGGTAAGCAGGGGGGGGATGCCTGTTCATCCGCTCGGCTCATCCGCTCGGCTGGACGCCGCTCTCCGTGTCCATCGTCCGACCGATTAACAGCATGGAGGGTCGGCGGGTCATCGAGGAGAGACGCCGTTCATTGCAGTACGCTGCCAGTGTGGAGGGGGGAGCGAGGCAAGACGTTCACTCACTCACACATGCACACCCTCCTCCTTCTCCATCCAGTCACGCTGGATAAACCGGAAGTCCCATTGATATTAATGGGTGATTTCAATATGGTCATGGACAAAACATTGGATAGATTCCCCAATGGGAGGGCTCAGCAAAGGGGTACAAGTGAGAGTCACCTGTCACAGTTTTTGGGAGAAATGGGTTTGAAGGACCTCTGGAGACTCCAGAATCCAAAATCCCGAACCTTCTCGTGTCTTTCCACCACTTATTCAACCCTGTCAAGGATAGATATGATTATGGGGAACGATGAGGCGGTAGCACTAATAAAAAAAATAAGCTATATGCCAAGAAGCCTATCGGACCACTCAGCAATAAAGAGCTTTTTGGATATAGGAGAGAGAAGTCAGCAAATAGGGTGGAGGTTCAACCCTATCTGGCTGGAGCTTATGAGAGAACCAAAGGAAGTAACGAGCTCACTTAAAGAATTTATAAATTTGAATACAGGCTCAGCCCCGACAGGGATGGTATGGGATGCACTAAAGGCCTATCTCCGAGGTCTCTTAATACAACAGATGTCTAAAATTAAAAAACAGTTTGGGGAAAGAGAAGAGAAGGCCTCAAGGAATGTGGTAAATTTAGAAATTCAGTATATTAAAAACCCAACACTAGATAATCAGGAAAAATGGATAAAAGCCCAGCAGGAATATCGTCATATAATGCTGGAGAAGGCCGAAAATAAATGTTTATTTCAGAAACAACTAGTATTTGGGGAGGGGGAAAGGGTGGGCCGGATGTTAGCACACCTGGTAAAAACAAATTCTGCTCCGTCCATGGTATCAAGGATTAGTATGGCAGAAGGTAGGATATCCACCAATAAAGCAGATATTTTAGAGAGATTTAGAGTGTACTACGAGGATTTATACCAATCTAATCAGGCCGAGATGAGGGAGGAAATGGATTTATTCTTTAGTCCGCTAGCTATTCCCCACCTTCCGAAAGAAGATGGGGATATGCTAGACGGTCCTATAACGATCGAAGAGATTCGGCGTATAGTACAAGAAATGGCAGGCCAGAAAGCCCCAGGTCCAGATGGCCTACCGGTGGAGGTCTATCGTCATTTTGGTGAGGTATTAATCCCGGAGCTTCTAAAAGTCCTCAATTGGGCGATAGAAGCAGGAGAACTACCTCCCTCAATGAGAGAATCAAATATAATAGTGTTGCCAAAGGAAAATAAGGACCCTCTTTCCCCTTCATCATATAGACCTATCTCCCTGTTGAATCTGGACGTAAAGATCCTAGCTAAGGTTTTGGCAAATAGATTGAACGGGGTGATAGGGAAAATTATCCACCCCGATCAATCAGGATTCATCCCGGGGAGATCCACAAGTACAAATATAAGACGAGTTTTTTTGAACCTCCAGATACCAGTGGATGGAGATGGCCAGAGAGCTGTTTTATCTCTAGACGCTGCTAAAGCCTTTGATTCACTGGAATGGAGTCATCTGTGGAGAGTTTTGAGAGAATATAAGGTAGGCCCGGTATTTATAAAATGGGTTAAAATGTTGTATAGATGTCCGGAAGCAAGGATTAGAGTTAACAACGAAAGTTCGGTTGGGATCCGATTGAGGAGAGGCACGAGGCAGGGATGTCCTCTGTCTCCCCTCTTGTTCGCCATGGCGATCGAGCCGTTAGCTATATCCCTGAGATCAAATATGAGGATAAAAGGTTTTAGGAGAGGGGAGGAAGAAGAAAAAGTAGTATTATTTGCAGATGATCTCCTTTTGCTTCTTGGAGATGTTCAGCATTCCATAGGGGAAGTGATGTATAGAATTACTAATTTTGGACATCTAGCGGGCCTAAAAATAAACTGGGATAAATCCTGTATATTGCCTATAGATCCATTGGATAGCCCCCTACCATGTGAAGCAGCACATATTCAGATAGTGAGTAAGATGAAATATCTGGGTATCTGCATTTCGAAAGACCCTAAGCCAGGCATGTCCAAAGTCCGGCCCGCGGGCCAATCGCGGCCCGCAGTCCGGTTTTGAACGGCCCGCCTGGTGTGCTGCGGGATCAGGGCTGTCAAATGAGCCGATCCCCGGCACTGTGTGAAGCTCCGTCGGCTTCAAAAGTGAAAGTAAAGTGCAGAGGAGTGTGCTGTGCTCTCTGCTTCCCCCTACAGTGCAGTACCCGGCTGAATGAGGAAATGGAATGGAAAGGTACTGTACTACAAGCTAGATTCGTTTTAAAAAGGCTTTATTTATGTGTATGTGTGTGTGCATGTGTGTCTGTATGTGTGCATGTGTGTCTGTATGTGTGCATGTCTGTCTGTATGTATGTATGTGCATGTCTGTCTGTATGTATGTATGTGCATGTCTGTCTGTATGTATGTATGTGCATGTCTGTCTGTATGTATGTATGTGCATGTCTGTCTGTATGTATGTACAGTGGTGTGAAAAAGTGTTTGCCCCCTTCCTCATTTCCTGTTCCTTTGCATGTTTGTCACACTTAAGTGTTTCGGAACATCAAACCAATTTAAACAATAGTCAAGGACAACACAAGTAAACACAAAATGCAATTTGTAAATGAAGGTGTTTATTATTAAAGGTGAAAAAAAATCCAAACCATCATGGCCCTGTGTGAAAAAGTGATTGCCCCCTAAACCTAATAACTGGTTGGGCCACCCTTAGCAGCAACAACTGCAACCAAGCGTTTGCGATAACGTGCAATGAGGCTTTTACAGCGTCCTGGAGGAATTTTGGCCCACTCATCTTTGCAGAATTGTCCTAATTCAGTTACATTAGAGGGTTTTCGAGCATGAACGGCCTTTTTAAGGTCATACCACAACATCTCAATAGGATTCAGGTCAGGACTTTGGCTAGACCACTCCAAAGTCTTCATTTTGTTTTTCTTCAGCCATTCGGTGGTGGACTTGCTGGTGTGTTTAGGATCATTGTCCTGCTGCAGAACCCAAGTTCGTTTCAGCTTGAGTACACGAACAGATGGTCGGACATTCTCCTTCAGGATCTCTTGGTAGACAGCAGAATTCATAGTTCCTTTTATCACGGCAAGTCTTCCAGGTCCTGAAGCAGCAAAACAGCCCCAGACCATCACACTACCACCACCATATTTTACTGTTGCTATAATGTTCTTTTTATGAAATGCAGTGTTCCTTCTACGCCAGATATACTTGGACACACACCTTCCAAAGAGTTCCACTTTTGTCTCATCGGTCCACAGAATGTTGTCCCAAAAGTCTTGGGGATCATCAAGATGTGTTGTGGAGAAATTGAGACGAGCTTTGATGTTCTTTTTGCTCAGCAGTGGTTTTCTCCTTGGAACTCTGCCATGCAGGCCATTTTTGCCCAGTCTTTTCCTGATGGTGGAGGCATGAACGCTGACCTTAACTGAGGCAAGTGAGGCCTGCAGTTCCTTGGACGTTGTTGTGGGGTCTTTTGTGACCTCTTGGATGAGTCGTCGCTGCGCTCTTGGGGTAATTTTGGGCGGCCAGCCACTCATGGGAAGGTTCACCACTGTTCCATGTCTTCACCATTTGTGGATAATGGCTCTCACTGTGGTTCGCTGGATTCCCAAAGCTTTGGAAATGGCTTTATAACCCTTTCCAGACTGATAGATCTCAATTACTTTCTTTCTCAATTGTTCCTGAATTTCTTTGGGTCTCGGCATGATGTGTAGCTTTTAAGGATCTTCTGGTGGACCTTACTGTGTCAAGCAGCTCCTATTTAAGTGATGCCTTGATTGTGAACAGGTGTGGCAATAATCAGGCCTGGGTGTGGCTAGAGAAATTGAACTCAGGTGTGGACAACCACAGTTATAGTATGTTTTAACAAGGGGGGCAATCACTTTTTCACACAGGGCCATGATGGTTTGGATTTTTTTTCACCTTTAATAATAAACACCTTCATTTACAAATTGCATTTTGTGTTTACTTGTGTTGTCCTTGACTATTGTTTAAATTGGTTTGATGTTCCGAAACACTTAAGTGTGACAAACATGCAAAGGAACAGGAAATGAGGAAGGGGGGAAACACTTTTTCACACCACTGTATGTGCATGTCTGTCTGTATGTATGTATGTGCATGTCTGTCTGTATGTATGTATGTGCATGTCTGTCTGTATGTATGTATGTCTGTCTGTATGTGCATGTCTGTCTGTATGTGCATGTCTGTCTGTATGTGCATGTCTGTCTGTATGTGCATGTCTGTATGTATGTGCATGTCTGTATGTATGTGCATGTCTGTATGTATGTGCATGTCTGTATGTATGTGCATGTCTGTCTGTATGTATGTGCATGTCTGTCTGTATGTATGTGCATGTCTGTCTGTATGTATGTATGTGCATGTCTGTCTGTATGTATGTGCATGTCTGTCTGTATGTATGTGCATGTCTGTCTGTATGTATGTGCATGTCTGTCTGTATGTATGTGCATGTCTGTCTGTATGTATGTGCATGTCTGTCTGTATGTATGTGCATGTGTGTCTGTCTGTGTGTGTGTGCATGTCTGTATGTATGTATGTATGTGCATGTGTGTCTGTATGCATGTGTGTGCATGTGTGTCTGTATGTATGTATGTATGTGTGCATGTGTGTATGTGTGTGTGTGCATGTGTGTGTGTGCATGTGTGTATGTATGTGTGTCTGTATGTATGTGTGTCTGTATGTATGTGTGTCTGTATGTATGTGTGTCTGTATGTATGTGTGTCTGTATGTATGTGTGTCTGTGCATGTGTGTGCATGTCTGTATGTATGTGTGTGCATGTGTGTCTATATGTGTGTGCATGTCTGTCTGTATGTATGTATGTATGTGTGTGTGGGTGTGTGTATGTGTGTCTGTATGTGCATGTGTGTATGTGTGTGTGTGTGTCTGTGCATGTATGATTGCATGTGTGTGTGTGTCCATGTATGTCTGTATGTATGCGTATGTGCATGTGTGTCTGTATGTATGTGCGTGTATGTCTGTCTGTATGTGTGTGCATGTATGTGTGTTTGTATGTGTGTGCAGCATGTGTGTCTGTATGTATCTGTGTGCATGTGTGTGTGTGTGTGTGTGTGTGTGTGTGTGTGTGTGTGTGTGTGTGTATGTATGTCTGTATGTGCGTGTATGTATGTGCATGTATGTCTGTATGTATGTATGTGTGTGCATGTGTCTGTATGTGTGTGTGTGCATGTGTCTGTATGTGTGTGTGTGCATGTGTCTGTATGTGTGTGTGTGCATGTGTCTGTATGTATGTAAGTATATGCATGTGTCTGTATGTGTATGCATGTGTCTGTATGTGTGTATGTCTGTGTGTATGTGTATGCATGTGTGTTACTTTTAATCCAGACCCCCCCCCCCCATTCTTGTACCATCAGAACTGCTTTTGTGGTGCTTGTGTGTGTGATAGCAGCCAGGACTGCTGCTCCTCTGAAAAGCAATCCATATACAGATCGCTTTTCAGAGGCATTTGAAAGGTGGTAAAGAGGCATTATGTTGCCTCCTCACCACCTGTTTTAAGCCCGTAAATGTAGCATCACTATACCGCAACTGTGCAGTCTACACAGTTGCGGGGTAGTTGCAGTGCAGGCCCATTCACGCTGAGCATACCTCCAGCTGCAGCCACAGCATGTGTACACCCCCAGCTGCTCCCTCTGCAGCTAAAGGGGGAGAAGTTGGGGGTGGTAAAAACAGCTTAACCATGTAGTTTTACTGCCCCTCCAATAAGCCCTTGGTTCACATCTGCATGGCTGCATGCTGTGTGTAGGGCAGCCCATGCATTTCAATGGGCTTCCATACACACAAAAATGCAGGGAAAGAAGTCCCAGAGCTTTTTTTTTTTTTTTTATTGCGCTGCACCAAAAGCACCCCATGTTTCCAATGTGTGGGGTACCATTAAGACTTAACGGTACCCCTAAAGAACAGAGCATTCGTCTGTGTGTCAGGCAAACGAGCGCAACAAAGGCACGAGAATTTTTGTTGGGCCAGGTATGAGTGCTCGAATGACCGAATTTTAATGGTTCAAAGAATGTCAGGCAAAATGGTCGGCCCTCACACATGTTCACTTCATCGAATCTGGCCCTCTTTGAAAAAAGTTTGGACACCCCTGCCCTAAGCAATATGTGATAAATAATCTGGTTCCACTCTTATCCAAATTTAAACAAAAAATTAAGATATGGAAGAAACTGCCACTTTCAGTAGCGGGTCGATGTAATCTCATCAAAATGATTTTTTTGCCGCAACTTCTTTATGTATTACACAACTCTCCGGTATGAATATATAGGGACTGGTTTTATAAGATAGACTCCATATTTAGAGAATTAATGTGGAAGGGGGGACGAGCACGCATTGGGCTAAAGACTCTGCAACTTCCAAGTAACGGGGGGGGAGTTGCGCTCCCACAACCGTTTAACTATTTTATAGCAGCTCAGCTACAACATCTGGCAGGTGAGGAGTTGGAGAAAGGGGGGTGGAAAAGGGGAGCTCCTCTCGAACAACTCCTCGGAAGGTCACTGGTAGTAGCATTAGAGGCAGGGGCTTGTATACGAGATGTCCCTACCCTGGGATTAATGATAAAGGTGTGGGAGACAACTAAAAGAATATTGGGTTATGGGGGATTTACGGAATACTCCCCCTTATGGGCAAACCATAAGCTGGAAGAGGTCTTAAAAATAGGACAAGTAAGAGAATGGGAAAGAAGGGGTATACACTTTGTTCACCAGATCTATCAGAACGGTAGAATCAAACAATTCCAAGAGTTAAGGAACCAGTTTTTAATTCCGAAAAAGTCCTTTTTTAGATACTTGCAGATTAGGCATGCTCTGAATAAACAGTTCCAGGGGACAGTAATAGTATGGAGTGAGATACCTGTAATAGAGGATATACTTCGAGCGGAATCAGGGAAAGGTTTAATATCTAAAGTATATGGGGAGCTGTGTAAGAAATCCCAGGAAAAAAAACAGGGTAAAAAAAATAGGAAAAAATGGGAGTCTGATGTGGGCGACATTTCGGAAGATCAATGGGAGAGGATCCTCGAGATAGCACCATGGGTGTCCATTTCTCCATCTCAAAGGTTCTCACATTTACAGTTATTGTATAGAGCGTACTATACCCCTAAAAGGTTGGCTCAATTTGGTAGAAGGAGCGACGCAGCATGCCCTAGATGTGGAAGGACAGAAGGAGACATGATCCACATGTTTTGGAGATGTCCCAAGCTACATCGGTATTGGAGGGAGGTTGTGACGATAGTTAGTAGGGTTTTCGAGATGGCAGTAGAATTGGAACCGATGGGTTGTGTATTGGGATGGATTAAGGGAAGTAGTGACCCTAAGGATAGTAACCTAGCTAAAGTAAGGTGTCTCTTCCAGGCTAGAAAACTTATAGCTCAGAAATGGCAATCTGCCATACCCCCTACGAGCGGAGAGTGGGTGCAAAATTTGAATAGGGTTATTCTTAAAGAGAGAGTAGCATATATGAGGCAAGGGGGTATTAAAAAATTTGATAAGAGGGGGGCGTGGCTACCGCGCTGCTGGATGGACGTCTGCTAACACAGCTCCGCTCCAGCAACGGGAACCGAGCGACATACAGCTACCACCGCTGACTTTTCAAAGCCCCACTGAACACCTGAAGACCCGGGCACTTGGGTGAAATGTCCAGGAAGTGGAGAGGAGCGGTGGCTCCACAGAAACTGGACGATTTCTTCCGACGGGCAGGCCGCGACCCGAGGCAAGATGGCGCCGGCCCATGCTCACGCGCGGCCTCCTCATCAGACAGCTCAGCAGCAACCAGCCCGGAGAATGGAGAGGCAGAATATCGCCGCTCCCCGGAGGTCTCCACACCGCTGTCTCGCAGCCCAGCCAAATCCAAGCCACGAATGGCTTTGGACACCGCACAGGTGAGCAAGGGCCGGGATCCATTAGATGACACCAGAGAACTCATTGACCCCTTCACTGCCTTCCCCACCACAGATGGGCCTATATCTGACACAAAGCTGAAGGACATGCTTCTCTCACTCCGCACCTCCATGCACAATGACATGCTTCTTTGCCTTAACAACTTTAAAAAGGAGGTAGGGGAGCTGGGCTCACGGGTTGACCATATTGAATCTAAAATGGGAGACTTTGCCACTTCGCACAATACCCTGATTGATGCGCACAGTGACCAAGCCGCAGAAGTCGCATGGCTCAAAGCTAAAGTCGCAGACTTGGAAGACAGGTCCCGCAGGAACAATATTAAAATACGGGGGGTTCCGGAGGATGTCCCCCCTGCACAACTCCAGCAGTATGCACAGGTCCTAATGAAGGCATTCCTCCCCTCTCTGCCCCATACAGAACTGCAAATAGACCGTATACACCGGTTGCCCAAACCTGCTTTTCTCCCTGACAATTTACCTTGTGATGTCTTAATGAGAGTCCACTTTTTTCAAACAAAGGAACAACTCATGTCTGCTTTCCGCAAACAACAGAATCCGCCTGCAGAATACGCCCGCATCCAACTGTATGCTGACCTTTCACAGTTTACTATGCAGAAGCGCAAATCCCTGTTGTCGGTAACTAAAGCTTTGCGCAACCACAATATTCAGTACAGATGGGGTTACCCAGTTAAACTAACAGTCACCCACGAGGGCAAATCTACTGTGATCACCTCCATTGATGAAGGCCTTGCGCTGTTGCGGTCATTGGACATTCTCCCTGCCCCGTCTTCAGATGGCGCTTCCCCCTCCTCTAACGACCATTTACAAATGGACTGGCAAAAGGTGGTGCGCAAGAAGAAAACCAAGTGAAGTCAGCCGTGGTTACACACCTCATGGTGTGTACATGCTCTTCTCTCAACAATAGTGTTCCTGTTGCACTGAGATCCCCTACTCAGTGCGTTTATTCTTCCCCCCCTTGAATATGGGCAATTGTTATGCCTCTACGTGCAGGTTAGCACCTACTTTTTTACAGAACTTTGTTTGCTTGTTTTTCTTTTTATTCTTTTTTCTTCCCCCCCTTTTTACTCCCTTCCTAGAGGGCCTGCTCGGTCGGCCTGTCGTTACACTCATCGCTCTGCCAGCAACTCTCCTTTCCACAACAGAAGAGGACCTTTGGGACATTCTGGAATCGTGCATCAGGTACCCACCTTATCTTTTAATCATCCTGCTGTTTAATGATGGCTATTAATATAGTTTCGTTTAATGTTAATGGTCTGAACCACCCGGCCAAGAGGTCTTCCCTTTGGAAAGAAGCTGCTAAATTAAATGCTGATGTTCTCTGCATCCAGGAGACCCACTTTGCGGCTGACTCCGTGCCCCGGTTTCACCACAAAAACTTTCCACACATCTTCATGGCATCCAGTGCCAAAAAGCAAAAAGGAGTCCTGATTGCCATAAAAGATTCAGTCGCTTTCACCATGAAAGACCTTCTAGTTGACCCGGAAGGTCGTTATCTCATACTGAGCTGTGATCTCAATAACAAACCCTACACTATAGTAAACCTGTATGCACCCAACTCCCATCAACTACGATTTTTAAAACGCCTTCACAGGAAGATTTCTGCCAACAAGTATGGTTCGGTATTGATATGTGGAGATCATAACCTGACACCGGATCACACTATGGACACTACCTCCACAGCTAGACGACAACCATCTTCGCTTCAGCCTCTCCTACATGCGGAGGACCTGTTTGATGTTTGGAGATGTCAGCACGCCAACGAGCGTGATTATTCCTATCACTCCTTACGGCACAATATGTATTCTAGAATTGACTTAATTTTAGTTGATAAGCATCTTTTGCAGGCGGTGTCCTCTTCCACCATACATGATATTACATGGTCTGATCATGCTCCCGTTTCTGTCGTGGTGGTGGAGGGGCACACTCCAGGCCCTGCGTATTTGTGGAGGGCTAACCCTCGTATTTTTCAAAAACCGGAACACTCTGGGAAGGTGGCTGCCAGCCTCTCTGAATTTTTCTCTTTAAATGACCAGTCGGTTTCAGATCCCATGATGTTGTGGTGTGCGCACAAAGCGTATATAAGAGGTGTAATGTTACAAATATGTGCAAGGGAAAAAAGGCAGAGGACACAAAAACTTGACCAAATTCTCCATAAGATTAGATCCTTAGAATCACTCAATAAGATAGGCCCGACCTTACAGCTTGCGCATAGTCTCGCCCAATACCGCTCGGATCTTAGACTTCTACTGATAGAACAATTCGACAAACATGTCAGATATTTCAAACTGTCCCACTACTCCTCTGGGAATCGGGCGGGTAAATTTCTCGCCCAGAGGCTCAGAGCAGCAAGAATTAAATCAAAAATTTCGTACCTAATTCATCCTCCAACTAAGCGGAAAATTTATAACCCTAAGGAAATAGCAAACTCATTCGCTGAGTATTATGCCTCACTCTATAACTTAAAGGACGACCCCAACACCCCTCAACCGAATGAAAATACTATACGGGAGTTCTTGACAAAAATTAACTTGCCCTCCCTTACCCCCGAGCAACTTAATTCCTTGAACTCCCCTATTACGGAACCTGAGATTAGAAGGATCATTAGAACCCTCCCTCTAGGGAAGTCCCCAGGCCCAGATGGGCTCCCCAATGACTATTATAGGGCTTTTCCAGACAACCTTGTCCCAACACTTATAAGTGTCTTTTCAACAGCAATGTCCTCTGCCTCGTTTCCTGCTGAAATGCTTAAAGCATATGTGGTTACCATCCCGAAGCCAGGAAAGGAACCCACTTCACCAGCTAACTTTAGGCCGATTTCATTACTTAACTCTGATGTTAAACTATATGCGAAAATCCTTGCACATAGACTGCTCAAGATCCTGCCGGGTCTGGTGAGTCCTGACCAGGCGGGTTTCACTCCGGGTAGGCAGGCCTCTGATGCCACAAGAAGAGTTATTAACATTATGCAATACGCTGGGGCCTGTCGGGTGCCTTCTCTGCTCCTCTCTTTGGATGCGGAGAAGGCATTCGACAGGATTCATTGGGGATACATGAGACTTACATTACAGAAATATGGCTTTACAGGCCCTATCTTATCGGCCATAATGGCCCTCTACTCATCCCCCTGTGCACAAGTCTATACGTCCAATATGTTATCGACCACGTTTTCTATATCTAATGGTACCAGACAGGGCTGTCCTCTATCTCCTACTATCTTTAACTTACTCATGGAGCCCCTGGCGGAAAGGATCAGAACCCACCCTAATATTGCTGGCTTTAACCTTCCGCACGGGTCACATGTTATCAATTTATTTGCGGATGATATCATCCTGTTTCTAACCTCACCACGAACTTCTCTTCCCTACACCCACAGCACACTTATGGAATTTAGTAATATATCCTACTATAAAGTCAACTGCACGAAATCGCTTATTTTTCCATTGGGACTTCCTCCCTCTCTTTGTGAATCCTTGCAAAACGCTTTCCCCTACACTTGGAACAAAGAGGGTATAACTTACCTGGGCATAAAAATTACTGATCTAAAGACGATAGCAGACGCTAACTATGGGCCCCTCATAGACAAGCTTACTAAAGAAGCCAAACGCTTGGCCAATACTGAACTCACCTGGTCAGGTAGACTTGCTACATTTAAAATGCTACTTCTACCTCAAATACTGTATGTCTTCCGGACCCTACCTATCCCGTTAAAATTGAAGCATATTAAGGCTCTTAACTCTCTACTTAAATATTTCATTTGGAAGGATTCGAGGCCTAGATGCGCAAAACCTTTATTGGTCAAACATAGATCGGCCGGAGGGATGGGTCTGGTCGACATTCGGGACTACTATAGAGCCTCCATTCTCACTCAACTGCGGAAATGGTTCCACCAACCGGTGGACACCCCTTGGTGCAATGTTGAACGAGCCCTGAGCCCGACCAAAGACCTTATACACTTGCTTTGGGCTGACGTCCTACATCCAATTCCAACACATAGTCTTCCCCCCACTCTCCGTGCCTCCCTAGAGGCTTGGAGGTCCTTTTTAAATCTTCCTCTACCATCTGACCAATTGACTTCCATCCCAATACCCTTATCGACCTTGCAACAGACCATACCCAACCTATCAATCACGAAATGGCAGGAAAAGGGACTACACTTTATTTCTGACCTATATGATGGAAACTCCCTTATCCCCTTCGACACTCTTCGTTCTCGTTTTCACTTAACTCCATCTGATCAATATAAATATAACCAAATATACCATTTTTGTAAATCAGTTACTACACCCACCATTCGCCTTTCAAGGGAAGCCTGGCAATTTTTTCACACGACCCTTTTATCTGTTAAAGGTATCTCCTTATTTTATAATTTATTTCAATGTAAAATGGACTTTGTTAAATCACCCCCCTATCTCAAATGGGAAGTCGACCTCCAGTCAACTTTTACTATTCCACAGTGGAAGGAGGCTTTTAGGTGGATATATAGAGCCTCTAAATGCGTGAACCACTGGGAATTGTCACAAAAGATTGCCCTGCGGTGGTATCTTACCCCATACAGGGTTGCCCAGTTTGGTAGGAATGGTTCTCCGCTGTGCTGGAGGAGCTGTGGGGAAGTAGGCAACTTACTCCATATGTTTTGGACTTGTAAGCATCTCACTAGCTACTGGAATTCCATATTCCGCTCGATCTCTAGTATCACGGGCATTATCACCCCCCCCAGCCCGGCCCTGGCCATACTAAATCTGGGAATAGATTATTTTCCTCCAGAATTTAGAATAGTAGTCACACACATATTGATAATTGCCAGGTCTCTCATTACTAGGCAATGGAAGAACAATAAAGCCCCGGACGTAGCCGAGGTCTTTTCCACCACGCAGACCCATTACACCTATGAGTCACTAATAGCAGCTGCAGAGGGAAACAAAAAGTATTTTGATGATAAGTGGAAATGTTGGACATCCTGGTACAAACGTAAGGACTGACTGGCATCTCCCACCAGATTGACTGAACTAGACCGATTACACCCCTCCCCATCCCCTTTTCTGCTCCCCTTTCTTGGGCCCCCTATTATAATTGCCAATGTGTACAATATTCGATAGAATAATGTTTTAACTGATATGATGATACTGTTGCAGCCCAGGGATGTCGGATGTCCACCTTACGTTCGAGCTACGATATGTCTGACTCACAGTCTGACACTCCCTGGCCTGTGTATTTGTTGAACTTTACATTGATTGATTTACTCACATCACTGAACTCTAATCTTGTAACTGAGATTTGGGGTTTCTGTTTTCTATGTTTTTTTTTTGTTTTTTTTTCTTTTTATTATTCTTTATTTCATTTTACTTTTCTCCTCTTCTACTTCTTGCCAGTAGGCCTAAGACAATGTGAAATTGACATATGTTAATTACTGGGCAAGCCGTTTTCTGTCTGCCCTTTGTTTCATGTTTCTTGTATTCTTGTATTTTGTACTTTGAAAAATCTTAATAAAGACTATTTACATAAAAAAAAAAATTTGATAAGATATGGAAGGAATGGTATGTAAAAATGATGAAGGAAGGTACCTCTTAGTAAGAAGGAAGTATGATGGAAGGGAGTGTATGAGTGGGGAGGGTGATGAATGTAGGAAGGGAAGAATGGGGGAGGGATTTGTAAACAGGCACTGTGTTATTACTGTTTTTTTATTGGAAGGCTGTATGAGTTGTTTTGTATTGAAAAAGAAATTAATAAAGATATAAAGTTAAAAAAAAAAAAAACATACAAATATATTATACAGCATCAACATCCCTAATACAATAGGTACTAAACGACATGGGTCAACACGTGATATATTGCAGATTCAATAACAGAGATAGGGATAACATTGTCAAAGCCAGGGGGAGGCCAACAGCGTATATAGGTCACCATGGGGACATGTAAAACATAATAGCCAAAATTTAAATAATAAAAAAAGAACAAAGAACAAAGAGAAAAGAAAACTCACTCAAAAAAGTAGGTTCAAAAAAGGGACCACAAAACTCCCAATCATATAGAAGACTGCTGCAGTTTCAATGTTCAAATAGTTGATAGCAACAAAAGGCAGGCATCAATACCTCCAGTTCAGGAGAGGGTTTTTTTTATTATTATTTTATCTTGTTATATTTTTTGGCCACGGTACCCTAATGCCGCGTACACACGAGCGGACTGTATGGCGTACTTAGTCCGTCGAAACACATTTCAGCGGACAATCCGCTCGTGTGTGGGCTTCAGCTGACTTTTTCAGCGTGCAGTCCGGCGTACTAAGAATTTTGGATTTTTCGAAATTCTGTCCGTCGTACTTTGGTCTCAATCCGCTCGTCAGTATGCTAGTTCGACGGACTAAGAATGGCGCATGCCCAGAAAGGATTTACACGGCGGAAGGGTGCTTTGCTGTGTCTTGGACTTCCTAGTTCTAGTCCCGTCGTACGTGCTGTACACGTCATTACGCAAGCTTTCGACGGACTGTTTGTGCATCCGTGTGTGGTCAAGTCCGTTCAGTCGAAAGTACGACGGACTGTCCGTCGGATTGTATGACGAACTAAGTACGACATACAGTCCGCTCGTGTGTACGCGGCATAAGAGTAAGAGAGCCACCAATTATTTAGTAAATCACAAAGGCAATCATAATACAATAAAATGAAATATATTTGGAGCACACTGTAAAGTATGGCCTCTCCTGCAAACATCTAGTGTTTGTAAGCCTGAAATCAGGAGACCGTATAGATCATATAGTTGTCTCAAACCGTGTGGAACATCCGATTCAGATAAGAGGGTTTCTCTATGTAGTTGCACCAGAGCCAGTAATCTGTAACAATGGTGTGATACAGTTAAAAGTTTGGAGGCTCTCTCAAGGTACTAAAAGAGAAAATAGAAATGTGGCCAGACGCTTACCTTTGCAGTCCTCTAAAGGTTTCAGCCTAGTGTTTGTTTCCCAGATCAGCTGTGCAAAGTAAGTGCAGAGCATGCTGGTTAATAAACTGTTTTAATTGTCTCACCATTCGACTGATAGGAATACATGCCCCACCTTGTAGTCACCAATCGAATCTCATTCGACGTGACGTCATTCAAGTCGGCCGAATGGACACTGTGCACATTTGCCGCTCGCAAGCGCACAACACGCTAGGACGAAAACACTGCAGAGCGTCCTATGATTGGCCGGCGGAGAGTCACAGGAGACCACTCCCTCTCCCCGCAGGCCAGCGGAAGCCTAGGCAACGCACCTTCCCCAGCATGTAATACACGCCGGGGAGCCAGGCAACCATGGCCAAACAGGGCGAACGAGGGACTGGAGTCCAACGCAACCCCCCAGACAATGAAAGCGCCGTGGCTGGCATGGGAAGGAATTTACCCAGTCAGTCACGGCGCGAGCGGCCGCATGGTGCCAGAACACTGTGTCCCCACCCCAAGTCAGACAGCGACCCCCAACCCCGACCCTCTACAATCACCGTAAATAACAATCAAAATAAAAAAATGATAACATAACAACATCATAAATGTGAGATCTAATCAATCATCAAATCAATACTCCTAACTGGAATATTAATACTGACCCTAGGCTCTCTAGGGTATTCGGATCGGATTAAATTTATGTTTTTTATTTGTTTTTATTTTTACTGAATTGACATTTAAACAGGAGGTAATGTTAATGTGTGGACAGTTGTAAAAACGGGTAATGTCAGAAGATTTTATGTCTTTATGGTTATTATTCCAATGGCAAGAATAGGTTAGCTAATTCCAAAACTACACCTAGCTGTCTATTTTTGTATTTACCTAGAAAAACAAGGAGGCCACTATAGAAAGGGTTTATAAGACTGGGTCTCGTTAATACCTGGGGGCTGTGTTGCATTTAAATGCTCTATCCATATGGTCTCCTTATGCAAAATGCGTCTATCCCAATCCCCTCCCCGGGGATTTCAAAGGAATTACAGCCAGAGCTATTAACGATACTACTGAAGTGTCAAATTTGTGATATAGGTCTAGGTGCCTACTTACTGAGGTAACCACCTTGCCTTCTGAGGAGTAGTAAACATGGTCCTTTATCCGCGAACGGAAGCATCTGATGGTCTTGCCAACGTAGAATACACCACATTGGCAGAGCATCAGATACACTACCCCTTGTGTGTTGCAGTCAGCATGAAATTTGGGGATAAACAGTTCCCCATTAGGAAGATAGAATCGAGTGCCCACATTAATCCAGGGACAAAATGCACAATTGCCACATGTCGTTATCCCCCATGGTTTGTGATCCATTCCCAGATTGACAGAATAGTGTCTGGAAGTTAATTTATCTCGTAACGAGTACGAATGTCTAATATCCGGTCGTGGATTCAAATATTTGGCCAGTATGGGGTCTCTATAAAGTAATGACCAGTGATTAGTAAGGATGTTACGTATTTCCTGATGTTGTTTTGAATATCTTGTAATATATCTAACAGTTACCTTATCATTAGCAGTTTTGGTTTTGTACAGTACAGCATTACGAGGTTGGCGAAGCGTTTTGTTAAAAGCACTCTGCAGCACAGTCTTACTATAGCCTCTGGCTTTTAATCGATCACGGAGAAGGTTAGCCTGTAATTTAAAGTCGGTGGTAAATGTACAGTTTCGTCTAAGTCTTAAATATTGTGCATACGGAATACTTCGTATTAGGGAAGTTGGATGGGCACTAGCAGCGTGAAGGAGCATATTGCCCGCTGTATCCTTTCTAAACAATGTAGACGAGATATGGCCAGTGTCATCCTTATTGATCACAAGGTCCAAAAAGGTGACACTAAATAAGTCACTAGAAACTGTAAATTTCAAATTAAATGCATTATTATTAAGGTTATCAATAAATGTATTTAGGGATGTTAAGGTCCCCATGCATATGATGAAAATATCATCAATAAAGCGTAACCAGCATAGCACCTGGTCCATAAATATAGTTAGTGCATCATTGGAAAAAATTGCTCGTTCCCCACACCCCCAGTTACAGGTTTGCGTAGGCCAGCGCACAACAAGTGCCCATGGCCACCCCCTGTACCTGGAGGAAGTGGGATTCCTTAAAAACAAAACAGTTTCGAGTCAATACAAATTTAAGGAGGTCAAGAATAAACTCACAGTATTCCCATTTATGATAGTCCTGTTCACGAAGGAAGGTCCGTACAGTCCCGATGCCCTGCTCGTGAGGGATGCTAGAATACAAAGCTTCCACACCCAAAGTCACGAGCAGAGCATCGGGAGGCACGACCATACCCTCGATATGTTTTAAAAGGTCTGCTGTGTCTTTTATAAAAGATGGTAGAGCCATAACATGTGGCATCAGAATGGAGTCGATTAAACTACTCGCCTTCTCAGTGAGAGAGCCTATACCTGACACTATCGGTCTACCCGGAGGTTTAGTCGGATGTTTGTGTATCTTAGGTAGTGCAAAAAATGTCGCCAGGCGTGGATTTTTTACATTCAAGTAGTTATAAAGATCCTGATTAATGAGGCCTTGTTGATAGGCCCCTCCAATAATGACCAAATATTCCTTCCTGTAGTTTTCAATCTTACTGACATTAATACGTTCATACCAGCCACGGTTGCGTAAGATATTCATTACCATTGTCTCATAGGACTGTTTGGTCATTAAAACAACATTGCCACCCTTATCAGAGGCCTTGATTTCCAAATCTGAGTTTCTCTTGAGGGTTTGAATAGCTGCCAACTGAGAGGATGATAGAGTTATTGGGTTTCGGATCAACATTGAGGCTTTTGATTTCACTAATGGTACCCATTAGAAAAGCCCAGATATTTGGATTTGTCATTAGATCTGGGAAACGCTGTGACTTGTTTTGATGTGTGGCACCTACAAGCTGTCGTACCACCGGAATCAATCAATTGACCAGTAGACTCGCTTTCTTCAAGAAGTAGCATTAAGTCTCTAAGGGCTCGAAAGTCCTCCATGGTGTAGTTTTTTACTTGCTCAGAAATATTCTTGTCTTGCAAAGATCGTTGTCGATCTTCATCAAATAAAAATGTATAGGTCAAATTACGGGAAAACAGGTAAAGATCTTTTATAACTTCATATTTGTCCATTTCCATTGAAGGGCAGAAGCTGAGGCCTAGCCGAAGGACATCGATCTCATCCTTGTTTAAAGTGTATGGTGTGAGGTTAATAACGTCTAGATCAGATCTTATGTTGGGAGGGGAGTGTTGGAGGGTGTGTGAAAATTTTGGGTAGAAGTAGATATGCAGGGAGCAATATGTGCATCTAAAGTGCTCTGACGTGTACAAGATTGTAATTGGGAAGATGGAGTGGCATTGCCAAGTGAATTACCCGTCGGCATATGGTCACTCACATTTAGACCTGTACCTGTTGGAATCAACCGATTCCCACTATTTTATATTGAAGTGTTTGGGACTAGTGAAGTGTGGGTTTGTGTGTTCAAAACACACAAGGGGTAGTGTATCTGATGCTCTGCCAATGTGGTGTATTCTACGTTGGCAAGACCATCAGATGCTTCCGTTCGCGGATAAAGGACCATGTTTACTACTCCTCAGAAGGTAAGATGGGTACCTCAGTAAGTAGACACCTAGACCTATATCAAAATTTGACACTTCAGTGGTATCGTTTATAGCTCTGGCTGTAATCCCTCGAAAATCCCCGAGGAGGGGATTGGGATAGACAAATTTTGCATAAGGAGACTATATGGATAGAGCATTTAAATGCAACACAGCCCCCAGGTATTAACGAGACCCAGTCTTATAAACCCTTTCTATAGTGGCCTCCTTGTTTTTCTAGGTAAATACAAAAATAGACAGCTAGGTGTAGTTTTGGAATTAGCTAGCCTATTCTTGCCATTGGAATAATAACATAAAGACGTAAAATCTTCTGACATTACCGTTTTTACAACTGTCCACACATTAACATTACCACCTGTTTAAATGTCAATTCAGTAAAAATAAAAATAAATAAAAAACATTAATTTTATCTGATCCGAATACCCTAGAGAGCCTAGGGTCAGTATTAATATTCCAATTAGGAGTATTGATTTGATGATTGATTAGATCTCACATTTATGATGTTGTTATGTTATCATTTTTTTATTTTGATTGTTATTTACGGTGATTGTAGAGGGTCGGGGTTGGGGGTCGCTGTCTGACTTGGGGTGGGGACACAGTGTTCTGGCACCATGCGGCCGCTCACGCCGTGACTGACTGGGTAAATTCCTTCCCATCCCAGCCATGGCGCTTTGATTGTCTGGGGGGGTTGCGTTGGACTCCAGCCCCTCGTTCGCCCTGTTTGGCCATGGTTGCCTGGCTCCCCAGCGTGTATTACACTCTGGTGAAGATGCGTTGCCTAGGCTTCCGCTGGCCTGTGGGGAGAGGCAGCAGTCTCCTGTGTCTCTCCGCTGGCCAATCATAGGACGCTCTGCGGTGTTTTCGTCCTAGCGTGTTGTGCTCTTGCGCGCGACCCGAGCGGCGAATATGCACAGTGTCCATTCGACTTGAATGACGTCACGTCGAATGAGATTCGATTGGTGACTACAAGGTGGGGCATGTATTCCTATCAGCATGCTCTGCGTAAGCTGTGCACAGCTGTTGAATGATGAGACAATTAAAACAGTTTATTAACCAGCATGCTCTGCACTTACTTTGCACAGCTGATCTGGGAAATAAACACTAGGCTGAAACCTTTAGAGGACTGCAAAGGTAAGCGTCTGGCCACATTTCTATTTTTTCTTTTAGTACCTTGAGAGAGCCTCCAAACTTTTAACTGTATCACACCATTGTTACAGAGATTACTGGCTCTGGTGCAACTACATAGAGAAACCCTCTTATCTGAATCGGATGTTCCACACGGTTTGAGACAACTATATGATCTATACGGTCTCCTGATTTCAGGCTTACAAACACTAGATGTTTGCAGGAGAGGCCATACTTTACAGTGTGGTGAGTGCTCCAAATATATTTCATTTTATTGTATTATGATTGCTTTTGTGATTTACTAAATAATTGGTGGCTCTCTAATGCCGCGTACACACGGGCGGACTGTATGGCGTACTTAGTCCATCGAAACACATTTCAGCGGACAGTCCGCTCGTGTGTGGGCTTCAGCGGACTTTTTCAGCGTGCAGTCTGGCGTACTAAGTATTTCGGATTTTTTCGAAATTCTGTCCGTCGTACTTTGGTTTTAGCGGACAATCCGCTCGTCAGTAGGCTAGTTCGACGGACTAAGAATGGCGCATGCCCAGAAAGGATTTACACAGCGGAAGGGTGCTTTGCTGTGTATTGGACTTCCTATTTCTAGTCCCGTCGTACGTGCTGTACACGTCATCGCGCAAGCTTTCGACGGACTGTTTGGGTATCCGTGTGTGGTCAAGTCCATTCAGTCGAAAGTACGACGGACTGTCCGTTGGATTGTATGACGAACTAAGTACGCCATACAGTCCGCCCGTGTGTACGCGGCATTCCTCTTAGGGTACCGTGGCCAAAAAATATAACAAGATAAAATAATAATAAAAAAATCCCTCTCCTGAACTGGAGGTATTGATGCCTGCTTTTTGTTGCTATCAACTATTTGAACATTGAAACTGCAGCAGTCTTCTATATGATTGGGAGTCAGCCTTTTGTGGTCCCTGTTTTGAACCTACTTTTTTGAGTGAGTTTTCTTTTCTCTTTGTTCTTTTTTTATTATTTAAATTTTGGCTATTATGTTTTACATGTCCCCATGGTGACCTATATACGCTGTTGGCCTCCCCTGGCTTTAACAATGTTATCCCTACCTCTGTTATTGAATCTGCAATATATCACGTGTTGACCCATGTCGTTTAGTACTTATTGTATTAGGGATGTGATGCTGTATAATATATTTGTATGTTTAATTAATAATAATATTTTTGTCTCTTTGTTAGTTTACTAGTCACAAAAATCTCTCGCTCCAGAAGAAGTGTGTTAAAACACGCGAAACATGTAGAGCTTTCTCCTTCTCAAGCAGTACACCTAATACCGCGATTAAAATAATCATATTTTGAAGATTATGTATTAAATGTTTACTATCTATTTTCAAAAGTGAAAATGTGGAATGGCCGTATAGTCTGTATATTATGGAGTATATGAGTCCTGCTGTTATTAGATGTTTTTTTTTAGCAATCTCTGTTGTTCAGTATAATGGAAAAAATAATATGTTCTTAATAAAATGTTGATTTTTATCACTATTCCATGATTGTTATTTTATATATGGTGCCTAAAAAATCCAGAAGCCCCACCTTTTGTCTTTTTTGTAGAATATTAATTGGGACGTGGCACTTATTATACCCCTATGTATCCACAGCACCACTCTGTGTGAGATACATTCTTTAATTAGCATTCAAGTATGGAGAAGGAACTTCCATCCACATCCAGTGAAGTCAGTAGGCCAACAACCAGATCTCAGTCAAAGTCCTTGGAGGAAGAAGATGAAGACTTAGAGATGAGTTGACTGTCGCCCACGGAGGCTCTGGAAATTGATATGGAGGTCCTCCCTGAAGGTCATACTAAAACTCTTAGAGCAGAGGCCCCAGAGTTTGTGCCAGCAGTTGACCCCTACTGAAGAGCTGGATATTCCTAGTTACTCTCCACTGGTTGAGACTGAAAAAGGGGTTAGAGATACCTGTCAGTTGGACATGGAAACCCCAAGAGTTCCAAGAGAAAAGAGAGACAGTCGCCCACCCCGCAGACTAACTTGTGACACATTGGGCGAATGCTCTGAGTCATCACAGCACGTCGGTAAAAGAAACTCTGAACTGCCTGATTCCCTTACTACTGATTGAGTAGGGGACAACCCCACCTCACCCCTTGGCACATCTGTACCTATCATGGTAATCTCAGCTGTGAGTGCACAGGACAGCTCCCCACCATACGACAACAGGTGGGAGGCTCCCCTGTCAGTTTTATATAGTCACATAGATGATAAAGTGAAAAGCCTCTTTGGGGACCAAAGAGTTCAAGTGGGGGGAGTGTGTGGGGGGTGTGTGGAGGGAGTGTGTAGCAGGGATATAATGGTGTATTAATGCAATGAATGTGAAGTGCAATGTAAATGTATGGACAATGTATTCACTAGTATTGGATGCCATCTAGTGACCAAAAACTGGAACTGGAGAGTAACTATTTTTTTTCTATGGTGTTGAAAGAAACAGGAAGTGACTGTGTTTACTTTGGTCATTTTGACCTTATCTATCCAGGAGTCTGTGTGACCTACCCACGAACACTTTGATATGCAGTGCATGCTGGGTAGGATATAAAAGGGACTGCGGCGGCCATATTTGGTCTCTTGGAACCACGTTGCCTGCCTGTGCAGAACTGTGTGTGAGGTTCTTGGACGCATTGGTAGATAGTCACCGCGGAGTGCAAACCGGGCTGTTTGCTGGGTGACTGGACGGAGCCAAGAGCTGGTGATCAGACCGACAGGGATTGGAGACGCTTGTTGGAGCAGCGGAGAGAGCCGGATCCAGTCGGTGGAGTGACATGGAGCATCTGGCCTAGTCAGCGGAAGCAAGCGGAAGCTGTAGGACTCAAGCCATTACTCAGAACTCTGATCCGATTGGTTAGCGGGTTGTGGCCCACCGTTTATTCTATTACACATACTTAGACTTACTAATAGGCCTTGCTGGAACCTGTTGTTCCACGGAAGTGCAACTGAGCAACTGACACTTAGTAGGCCCAAGGCCCGTTACACTTTTTTTTATATGTATATATTTTTTTTTATTGCAAATTTTTTAACATTCAAACACTTATAACAAAAGTGCCTACAGTATACAAAAGGAAACGTTCGAAGGATATAAAGTTATGCATTGCAAATACGATATTTCAGTGTTCTGAATCTGTAAGGGTATATCTATGGTAGCTCCGGTCCGACAGGCACAATAGGTTTGATCCCCTGCAAGAACCTACTAGAACTTGAATACACTTGAAACCTTCTGGGGAGGGGGGAGGGAGCAGAGCCCCATCAAACAGCTTAACTCCCCTCCTCTATCTAGGCTTTTTCGGGTTCAGCTAACCAGTGTGGCAAACCTTGTCGTATTTCTTTTTGCAGCCCCTGTGCATATAGATATCCTTGTATAAGGGAAGGCTGTTATTCACAAGGCGTTTCCATTGCACTATAGAAGGGGGTTCTGGCTTTTTCCAATGCATAGCGATGTTCTTACGTGTATAGAAGAGCAATTGGCTAATCATTGTGCGTTTAGCAGCGGACGGCACTATGGGTTCAATAAGTCCCAGTATGCAAACCTCCATAGCCAAAGGCACGGTGGTCAAGGTGACTTTGTCAATTAGTTCCAGCACCATCTCCCAGTATTGTTGGACCTTTGGACATCTCCAGAAAATATGCGGGAAGTCTCCAGGCGAGGTGCCACATCGCCAACACCCTGGAGAGTGAGAAGGGTTCATCCTATGGAGTCTGTATGGGGTGTAATAGGCCCTGTGGACAATTTTAAATTGCACTAGACGGTCTCGGATGGAAACCAGGGAGTTGAACGGGAGATCCCATATATCGTCCCAGTCATTGTTGTTGAGTGTTGGAATATCAGTCTGCCATCTAGTCCAAAGTTTGTCAAGAGTTGGTAGTGACACGTTGCCAGGGCTGGCTTAGCCCTTCCTCTTCTGGGCTGGCCGCTCAGCTGTCAGCTAATTGCCAGCTCTCTTCTCTTTCCATAGTTACCAGCTGTTCCTGATGATGCTCGTCTGACTTGCCTATTTAAAGCCTTCCAGATCACTCTTTCCTTTGCCTTTGCGTTGGTCACATCACAAGGAACCATCTCCTGTTGTTTGTTTCAAGACTGGCTTGCTGACATCCCTCCTGGCTTCTTATCCTGCTTGCAGTTACTCTCCTTGGATCCCTGACTTCAGGCCTGGTTGATTACCCGATTTGGTTAATGAACTTTGGACTGGCTGACTACCCGATCTGGCTACTGGACTCTGGCTATGCTTGACTACGCTTTTTCCTATTTACCTTTTTATTTTTATTAATAAACAAGCGTGATTTTATTGTACTGATTGTACAGACTGTCTCAGTCTGTTTCATGGTTTCTGACAGTACGCGAAGGCCATGAATTCAGAAGATACACTCAATCCACTTGTTGGTAATATTTTTTCCAGACTGGATGAGCAAGATCACCGCATGGATCAGTTTGCCTTGTCGTTACAAATGCTCCTGAATCGCACGCCTCACCTGGAATCCCCCACGGTGGCTGCTCTGGTACTTCTCTTAAGGAGCACTTGCGGAAGCCTCCTGTGCGTTTGCCTCCAAGCTTTGTAGTCCCACCCATGCCTCCCTCACCTTCCAATGCCTCCTGGTACCGAGTTGGTCAGTGAAGATGAACTCATGCACCTGGGCTTCACGCGTCTCTCTGCGGATGAGAGAGCCTTTAGGAGGAGGGAGAGATTGTGCCTTTATTGTGGCCAGGCAGGTCACTTTTAGAAGTCTTGTCCTACCCGTCCAGGGAACGCCTGAACCTTGAGGTCCTGTCATGGACAGACCTTAGGTGGTGTTGTTTCGTCCCCAGTTATCCAGAAGGATAAGCCCCTGGTTCTGGTCACCCTTTCTTGGGCTGAGTCGTCCATCGAGATACAGGCTCTAATCGAATCTGGGGCTGCAGGCCTGTTCATTGATGCTGCATTTGCTTTGCAGCACTTGTTTCCGCTGCAGCTGCGTGACACTCCACTTGCCATTGAGGTTCTTGACGGTAGACCTTTACAGTCTGCCCATGTGACTCATGAGACGGTTCTGTTGTCCATGGCCGTAGGGGCTCTTCACCATGAGATAATCCAATTCCAAGTTATTTCCTCACACAGATTTACACTGGTTATTGGTTATCCTTGGTTACAGAGGCACAATCCCTCTTTTGATTGGCTCCATGCTGAGGTTCTCTCCTGGTCACCACAATGCAGTGAGACATGCTTCCTGAAGGTATCCAAGGTCCAGTGCACCACTTCACTCCCCTCCCTGCCGGAGGAGTACCGTGATTTTGGCGATGTCTTTGATAAAGGTCAAGCCAGTAGTTTGCCTCCACACCAGCCTTATGATTGCACAATTGACCTTCAACCTGGTGCCATACCTCCTCGTGGCCGGATTTACCCTTTGTCGGTCTTGGAGGATAAGGCCATGGAGGAGTATGTTGCTGAAGCACTTTCTCGAGGTTTCATCCGCAAGTCCTCATCTCCTGCTGGTGCTGGTTTCTTCTTTGTGAAAAATAAGAGTGGTGAACTGAGACCTTGTATAGATTATAGGGGTCTCAATCATGTCACGATTAAGAATGCCTACCCGATTCCATTGATTACAGAGTTATTTGACCGCCTCAAGGGAGCAATGGTTTTCACAAAGCTTGACCTAAGAGGGGCATATAATCTCATGCGCATTAAGGAGGGCGACAAGTGGAAAACTGCATTTAATACCAGAACAGGTCATTATGAATACCTGGTAATGCCTTTTGGCCTTTGTAACGCCCCGGCAGTTTTCCAGGAATTTATTAACGATGTCCTCCGAGATTTGTTGCAATTGTCTGTGGTGGTTTATCTCGATGATATCGTCATATTTTCCAAATCCCTGGAGAGCCACCACACAGTTGTTCTTCTTGGATCCCTGACTTCAGGCCTGGCTGATTACCCGATTTGGTTAATGAACTTTGGACTGGCTGACTACCTGATCTGGCTACTGGACTCTGGCTATGCTTGACTACGCTTTTTCCTATTTACCTTTTTCTTTTTATTAATAAACAAGTGAGATTTGATTGTACTTCTGTCTCAGTCTGTTTCATGGTTTCTGACACATGTTGATTAAGTGTGAATACAGGTGGGAGGTAGGTTTTCTGTCACAGTTAACTCTGAGTGTACTCTCCAGTTCCGACTGTGACATAATACACAAGGAATTTGGAAATTGAGCTGCAAATTCATGTGACAATTGAAGGTATCTGAATAAGTAAGGGTTTGGCAAATTATAAAGAGAGGACAGGCTGGTGAAGGGGAGTAGAGAGTTTTGTGCCACGATATGTGACATAAGCTTAATACCATGTCTAGTCCATGCATAGGGGTCAGAGATCTTATAAAGGTGGAGTAGGCTAGGGTTTAGCCATATCGGGGCATTTGGAAAAAAATTTGTTTCACTTGCACTTTTCAATGTCCAGATCCGCTCTGCACGCTCGCAGGGTAGTGATCATGGAGGGTGTTAGAGGATAAGGGGCCTGAGGGCCTCAATAAATAAGAAATTGGAGGGCTTCCAGTGAACCGACAACCGTAGCCTCCAGCACGGTTGATGAGTTTGTCGGTTGTATCCACTAGGCCACTGTCACCATTTGTGCGGAAAGGTAGTATTTATAGCAGTCTGGAAAAGCCATACCCCCATGTGACCGTGGCCTTATTAAGGTTGTCAGTCGATATCTGCGTGATGAGGGGCCCCATATAAAATAGGAAAATATCTAGTTTAGTTTTTTGAAAAACTACATAGGCAGCCATTGTGGAGAATGGCGAAAAAGGTAAGTTTGGGGATAATCTTCATTTTGAGGAGATTTATGTGCCCCCAGAGTGATAATGGCAGGTTTCCCCATGATTTAAGCTTTGACTGGGCTTCTAGGAGTACTGGGGTAAGATTCAATGTTAAGTAGTCTGATGCCGAATTAGATATGTGAACACCTACATATTTGAAGGAGTCTACCCAAATAAGGGGGTTATCTGTGAGGGATGTAGCCATTGCTTCCTGATCGACCGGGAACAGGAGGGATTTGGACCAATTCATTCTGAGACCAGTGACCCCAGCAAAGGTGTCCAGGACAGTCAGCACCCCCCACAACGATGGACCAGCAAAACTCAGGAAGAGCAGTATGTTGTCCACATACAGAGCTACCCTTTCCTCCAGCAGCCCAATACGCAGTCCTCTGATGTGTGGTGAGGTGCGAAGTGCCTCGGCCACGGGTTCAATAGCGAGGGCAAATAAGGCTGGAGAAAGAGGGCAGCCCTGCCTGGTCCCCCTGAAGAGTCTGAAGGGGGCAGACAGACCCCCTCCCAATCGCACCAAGGAGGTAGGACTTCTGTAAATCACCTGGAGCTATTTGATAAACAGTAGGGGGAAGCCCATCCTGCATAATGTTTCCCACAGGAAAGGCCATTCGACCGTATCAAAGGCCTTTTCAACATCCAAAGAGGCCACCGCCTGAGTTCCCATATTTAGGTGTTGTGCATGTATGTTACTGAAAAGCCTTCTGAGATTTGCATCTGTGGATCTACGGGGCATAAAGACTGTTTGATCGGGGTCTAGTACTGAGGGGGGCATGGGATAAAGCCTAAGGGCCAGGAGGTGGGTCAGAATTGAATAAAGCTATGGGTCTATATGATGCACAGGAGGTGGGGTCCTTGGGGGCCTTATGGATCAAAGTTAAATAAGCATGGTACATGGAGGCGGGTAGACCTCCATCAGTCAAGCATGTAGTGTAAAGTTGAGCCAGGCCCGTTACACTTTGGTGTCTAAGTGTGATTACAAGTTTCTGGAGTTACACCTGGAGTTTTCTAAGTTAACTTTCTCTACTTACCCCTTTGGATTACAATTATTTGAGAAACTATTTAAGCTAGCGAAGAAAGAAGATAAAGGAGGAAATACATTAAGTAAGGCCTCACGCTAGTCTTTAAATAAGGGGAGCTCCCAGGTCTAGATAGTAACATACTTGCATGTTGTTTATTGTATTTGCCTGTTGACTTATGTTGTGCTGATGTTCTACGTTGGAACGACAGTGCAAACTCTGTAACCACCTGAAGAAAAGGAAGGTAGAGGGAATGGGATTATTACTGTGCCTATCAATTTAGCAGACAAGAAGGAGTGAGTGTTGTTGATGATTAAATCAGCATTGTAGAGTACAGAGAGAAAGAGAAAAGAATACCATATAATAAAAAGAAAAAAGTTTTATTTGTTTATACAGTTCATAAAAAGGTAGTCAAAATGACACACAGACCACATTGATAGATTTGTACATTAAAATTCATAACTATTCATTCTGCTTGGTCAGAGTTGTCTTGGCTGGTTCGAAAATGTCCCGACATGTTTCGCCTTTACAAAGGCTTCTTCAGGGGAGCCAATATTCAACACCAAGAGAATTCGACAAAGTTAACTATAGACATAACAAGAAAAAATAACTATAAGACAGAGCCCATAATATGGTGCAGCTAGGTCCCCCCCATCAAATTCCAAATACCAAAAAAAAAAAAGGATAAAAATAAATTAATAGTCAGATACCTGGCCTACAACCCACCGCAGCAACCGATTGGGAGATCTTTCCTGAGACAAAAGCTATCCGACCATAAATACTGCCACAGGTGACTGCAGGGGATAAATAAGATGGCCGATTACCCACTGGCCCTTGAATATTAAGAGCCCTGTGTAGCCTTTAGTGAAACAAAGACTACAATGTATTAGAAAGGCCAAGTGTCAGGGAACTCACCGTGTGAGTGTCCGTCCCCGTGTAGCAGCGGTTCACCTTCGTTCTAGGCGCCATGCGCGGTGTCCCTGTCAGAGGCGTACTAGTTCCGGAACGAACGGACGCACGCTAATCCAAACACGTGAACGTACTCATGCACGTACGGCCACTTCCACCAATCCTGCCACATCTCTCCCTATATAAACGGGATCCTGGCCTGATACCAGTGCTGGATCATCTTCAGCTATTCCTGAGACACCTGACCGTTGTTGGTTCCTGTGATCTTGTTCCTGATTCCCTGGCACCTTCGCCTATTCCTTTGGATACTCCTTGTTACTATTTCCTGGACTACTACTGACCCCGGCTTGGACTTATTATTTCGGCTTGCCTCCTGATTTTGTACCTCGCTGCCAGCACGTTACCAGACCATTGCTCGTCCTTGACTACGCACCTGCCTTTCATTCCTGTACCTCGTTGCCAGCCAGTTGCCGACCTTGCTTGTTCCAGACGTGCAGTGTTTCCTTTACTCCTGCTGGGCTTCCGCTGTATTCCTCCGTGATCAACCTACACCTCTTCCTCCGTGAGGACCCAGCGTCTCCAGGCCTTCAACTTAAACCTGCAGGCACCTGCACCCTTTCGCTGTCTTTACACTCCCTGTTCCCACTTCCAGGGGTGTGGAGACCGGAACCGTGCAAGAGGCCACCCTTAACAGTCTGAATCCGCTGTAAGGTACATGACAGTATGATCCAGCCAGAATGAAGTCCGACAGGGGGGCCTCACCTTTGGAAGCCTTGTGCCAACAGATCTCCGCCCTAACCCAGGCAGTCCAGGGCCTGCAAGATGGTTATCATCAACTTATAGGGAGCACAGTGGTGTAGTGGGTAGCACTCTCACCTAGCAGTAAGAAGGGTCGCTGGTTCAAATACCAACCAAGACACTACCTGCCTGGAGTTTGCATGTTCTCCCTGTGCCTGCGTGGGTTTCCGCCGGGTACTCCGGTTTCCTCCCACACTCCAAAAGACATGCAGGTAGGTTAATTGGCTTCTGTCCAAAATTGACCCTAGTATATGAATGAGGACCTTGGATTGTGGGCTCTTTGAGGGTAGGGACCAATGTGAGTGTGCACTGTACAGGGATAGGGATAATTGTAGACACTCACTCAGGTTGAACTGGATGGACTGGTGTCTTTATTCAACCTTACTAACTATGTAACTATGTAACTTGAACAGAGAGTGGAGTCATTAACACCAAGCACCACTGCTTCCCAAGGGGCCACAGCTTCCCGGTCTGCCGGTCCAGCAACTTCAGCATCTGCACCTGCAGTAGTGGTGCCATCCCCCGAGGCTCGAGTTCCCACTCCAGAGAGGTTTTCCGGAGATCGCAGCAAATTCCGTGCCTTCAGAAATGCGTGCCAATTATATTTTCTGCTACAGCCTCGTACCTTCTCCTTGGAGAGCACAAAGGTGGGATTTATCGTCTCCTTAATTCAGGGGGAACCCCAAACCTGGGCTCACTGCCTATTAGAACAGGCCAGCCCTCTGCTTGATACTATGGACTCTTTCTTGAATGAGATGGCTAAGTTGTATGATGACCCTCAGCGTGCCACAACTGCTGAGGCCAGTCTCCATGCTCTGCAGCAGGGTCGCAGACCTGTAGAGGATTACGTAACGGACTTTAGGCGGTGGAGTTCTGATACTCAATGGAATGATGCCGCCCTACGTTACCAGTTCCACATTGGACTCTAAAAGATGAGTTGGCCCGTATCGGGGTTCCCAGTTCTTTGGAGGACCTAATACAAGTATCAATTCAAATCGATCGTTGTCTCAGGGAATGGAGATTTGAGAGAATCGGCCAGATCCGTCCCACATGGATGTTAACTAAGGTCCCGAATCATCCTCCCATTCTTACACGTGCTACCACTTCTGAAGCTCCAGAGCCAATGCAAATAGGCTTGCTTTGTTGACCGTTATCTCCAGAAGAAAAGCAACGCCGACGCCAGAACAATCTCTGTCTCTATTGTGGAGAAGCTGGTCATTATGCAAATACGTGTCCAAACAAGATCCGTAAGTTCAAAACCTCATCTCACCTCATCAACCCAATACATTACCTTTGACAAAATCGATTCACATCGCTGTCCCCTTTTCCTTACAGCTTCCAGAAGGAACACTCCAGGTTCAAGCTATAGTTGATTCTGGCGCCTGTAGCTGCTTCATTAATCATGCTCTCGTTCTTCAACACAATATTCCATTGATACCCAAGCAACGTCAACTCTTAATGCGGTTAGCGGATGGATCAAACATAAGATCTGGCCCCATTACCCACGAGACTCAACCGTTATCTGCCAACATCCTATCCAATCATCAAGAACTACTCTGTGTGGATGTCATTTCTTCACCACTATTCCCAATCATTTTGGGAATGCCCTGGTTACAAGCCCATAATCCCCAAATAAACTGGGTGACTGGTGAGGTGATTTTTCAGTCCACTTACTGCCTTCAGAATTGCCTCAAGATCTCACACCATCTGGTCCCAGTCATTGCCTGCTCAGGCCCTACATCTGAGACCCAGAGACTGGTCCCAGCCACATATCATAGTTTCCTAGATGTTTTTGACATACGAAAGGCTGACACTCTTCCTCCTCATCAGGTTTACGATTGCCCAATTGAATTACTGCCAGGAGCCGAAATTCCTTTCGGAAGGATATTTCCCTTATCAGAACCTGAACTTCTGGTCCTCAAGGAATATATCGATGAGAATCTCAAGAAAGGGTTTATCCGACATTCCTCTTCTCCAGGTGGTGCCGGAATATTCTTCATCGAAAAGAAGGATCATTCGCTCCGCCCGTGTGTTGATTACAAGGATTTGAATAAGGTGACGATTAAAAATCGCTATCCCCTTCCATTGATCCTGGAATTATTCCAGAGACTTCGGTCGGCAAAAATATTTACAAAGCTGGATTTACGAGGGGCCTATAATTTAATCAGAATGGAAAACGGCTTTTTGGAAACGCTTTGGCCACTTTGAGTATCTGGTCATGCCATTCGGACTCAGCAACGCACCAGCTACTTTTCAGCATTTTGTTAATGATATTTACAGGGACTTTTTGGATTTGTTCGTAATTGTTTATCTCGATGATATCTTGGTATTTTCAAACTCTCTAGAAGCTCATCGTGACCATGTAAAACAGGTTCTTCTCAGACTCAGGCAAAATGGGCTCTATGCTAAAGCCGAGAAATGTGAGTTCGAATGTCAGACCATTCACTTCCTCGGCCTGGTGATATCAACTGAGGGAATAGAAATGGACCCTCAGAAGGTTTCAGCCATTTTGTCCTGGCCACCTCCAACTGACAAGAAAGGGGTGCAACGTTTCATTGGATTCTCCAATTTCTATAGAAAGTTTATCAGAAATTTCTCCAGTGTTATAGCACCTATCACACAACTCACCAGCAAACAAAATCAGTTTCAATGGACTGTTGCAGCTCAAGCTGCATTCGATAAATTAAAAGGACTATTCCCATCTGTCCCAATACTTAAACAGCCTGACCCTGCTCTACCTTACACTCTGGAAGTGGATGCCTCAGAGAATGCTGTAGGAGCCATTCTGTCCCAACGCCAAGGGCCTAGGTCATTAATGCACCCTGTAGATTTATTTTCCAAAAAACTATGTGCGTCGGAAAGAAACTATGATGTGGGAGATCGGGAACTTCTGGCAATCAAATTGGCCTTAGAAGAATGGTGATACCTCCTGGAGGGGGCAACACACCGAATATTGATCTTCACAGATCATAAAAATTTGGAATACCTCAGAACGGCCAAACGCCTCAGGCCTCGGCAAGCAAGATGGGCTCTTTTCTTTTCCCGCTTTAGTTTCCATATAACTTACAGACCAGGATCCAAAAACAGTAAACCTGATGCATTATTCCGTATGTTCACAGAAACTGAAGTCTCATCCCCTCCGGACACTATTCTGCAAGCTGGAAATTTTTTAGTAACACAATCTAGTTTTCTTTCACAGGTTCGTCAGTCGTCCCGAGGAGCATCAGTCTCTCCAGATGCTAATCTCCAAGAGAAGGATGGTCTCTTCTGGCAAGGTGACAAACTCTTCATCCCTCAATAATCTCTGCACTTCTGTTCTACAGGCTTGTCATGACTACCCCTTGGCAGGTCACTTTGGGGGTCACAAGACTATGAATCTAGTTCAAAGACACTTCTGGTGGCCAAATCTTGCAAAGGACTGTAGGAACTATGTTAATTCTTGTCCAACCTGCCTCCGGAATAAAAATAGCAAAAATAAAGCCTGGGGATTGTTGAGACCATTACCCATTCCTGAAAGACCATGGGATAAAATCGCAATGGACTTTATTGTTGAGCTCCCTCCATCTGAAGGGTTCCCTTCTATCTTTGTGGTGGTGGATCGTTTTTCTAAAATGGAACACTTCATTCCCATGAAGGGAACTCCATCTGCAACTGAGACAGCCAGAATATTCATCAAAAAAGTTGTTAGACTCCACGGAATTCCCAGTGATATTGTCTCTGACCGTGGAGTTCAGTTCACGTCAAAATTCTGGAGGTCGTTGAGTGAAGCTCTAGGTATCAAACTAAATTTTTCCTCAGCCTATCACCCCCAAACAAACGGGCAGACAGAACGTACTAATCAGACGTTGGAGCAGTACTTACGTTGTTTCACTTCCTTTTCGCAGGAGGATTGGGCCTTATTACTCTTGGCAGAATTTGCATTCAATAATTCTACTCACTCTGCCACAAACCAGTCACCATTCTTTTCTAATTATGGTTTTCATCCTTCTTTTCTGCCAACATTTATACTGGATTTTCCTGTACCAGCTGTCCAGGATAGGCTAAATTTCTTTGTTACCAACAATTAGGTACTTAAAGAAACCATTTCCAAGGCACAGGAAGACAATAAAAGATTTTTCGACAAGAAAAGAAAGGGGGAATTGGACTTAAAGGTCGGTGATTGTGTATGGCTTTCAACCGCAAATCTTAAACTAGCATGTCCCTCTAAAAAATTGGGACCCAGATATTTGGGACCTTTTCCAATTAAAAAGAAAATCAATCCAGTGGCCTATGAACTTGAACTGCCCGGCTCATTCAAGATCCATCCTGTATTCCATACTTCTTTACTTAAGCCTGATGTACCCAATTCCTTTCCAGATCGGGAGATAGGCCCTCCAGATGCTGTGTTGGTAGATGGAGAGGAGGAGTTCGAGATCAAAGCCATTTTGGATTACAGGAAGCATTAAGGACAAAACCAATACTTGATCAAATGGAAAGGCTTTGGTCCTGAAGAGAATTCCTGGGAACCCGAAGCGAACCTTCATGCCCAGAGGCTCATACGGGCTTTTCATCGTTCCCAAAGTTTGGTTCAAAGAGGCACCCGGAGGCTGCCCTTAAGGGGGGGGCACTGTCAGTGAACTCACCATGTGAGTGTCCGTCCCCGTGTAGCAGCGGTTCACCTTCGTTCTAGGCGCCATGCGCGGTGTCCCCGTCAGAGGCGTACTAGTTCCGGAACGAACGGACGCACGCTAATCCGAACACTTGAACGTACTCATGCACGTACGGCCAATCCACCAATCCTGGCACATCTCTCCCTATATAAACGGGATCCTGGCCTGATACCAGTGCTGGATCGTCTTCAGCTATTCCTGAGACACCTGGCCGTTGTTGGTTCCTGTGATCTTGTTCCTGATTCCCTGGCACCTTCGCCTATTCCTTTGGATACTCCTTGTTACTATTTCCTGGACTACTACTGACCCCGGCTTGGACTTATTACTTCGGCTTGCCTCCTGATTTTGTACCTCACTGCCAGCACGTTACCAGACCATTGCTCGTCCTTGACTACGCACCTGCCTTTCATTCCTGTACCTCGTTGCCAGCCAGTTGTCGACCTTGCTTGTTCCAGACGTGCAGTGTTTCGTTTATGCCTGCTGGGCTTCCGCTGTATTCCTCCGTGATCAACCTACACCTCTTCCTCCGTGAGGACCCAGCGTATCCAGGCCTTCAACTTCAACCTGCAGGCACCTGCACCCGTTCGCTGTCTTCACACTCCCTGTTCCCACCTCCAGGGGTGTGGAGACCGGAACCGCGCAAGAGGCCACCCTCAACAGTCTGACTCCGCTGTAAGGTACGTGACACTAAGTATCCTTAAATACATACCCTAGTTGCAGTACTATAGTAGGTTGAGTCATAAAACGAGATGTCGGTGTTGGAGACAATAAAGCCCCTAAGATAGTAGTTTCAGCCAACCTGTGTATACCAGACATAGCAAAGTCCCATGTTGAAGATTAAAGTGTAAAAAATCCTTTCCTTTTTGAATAAGTAGAAATTGTAAAATAGCATTATGCTTTATATTATACTTATGTTACAAATGGGCTTACCTAGTCCCAACAGTAGTTGAGAGTATAACATGCACATCCACATGGAGCCTAAAACACCGTGCAGCTGAAAAGCTGAATACAGTATGGAGTGTGCTGCTGAACACTGTATCAAACTGGACAAGTCCTATCGAAACAAGATATAAGGGGGACATAACCACCAAGTTAGATAGTCCAAACATAAGGAAAAGTGTGGAAGGTGTGGATCAGTCCAAGCTAATTCCCTTCACTAACCTTAGTCCATACAACAGCGGCGTCCTCGCAAAGCCAGCACCGGCTTGCGATGTGGGCGTCTTATTTATCCCCCACTCAATCAGCGTGATGACATATTCGCCAAGTGAGAGCGGACAAGGGAGTAGTGCTGTGCATGTGCACAGAGTGTAGTAAAGCCTACAAGTCCCAGAGTACCTAGCGGTGGAATTGCGTTCCCGAGGCAACGGCAACCCAGTTGTAGGTATCAGCTGGACTCACGTAAGCCACAATAGAGGTATTAATGGCTATGTTACAGCAGGGATGTAGTAGGAGACCATAAACGGTGACTAGATGGTAATGCTGCAGCAAGTACAGTTACGGGTCCGGCTTCCACACAGCCAGACCCGGGTGTCCATACAGGCACTATGGGCAGAGAGATCGGTGCACTCAAAGATAGATCCTACCCAAGCCGCTGGATATGCGGAGGAGAAGATGTGGGGGCCAGTAAAGTAGCCAAGAAAGTAAAATACATTGAGAGCAATAAAAAATAAATATCTACTAAATAATTTGTTAAATGATAGGGGGACTGAGCTGCCTCGAACACCAGAGCTCCATACAACAATGAATGCAGCATTTGCAAAATACAATATTTGTATACTGAACAAACAGACATGCAGGCTAATGTGATTACAATGATTCTATAGTGCAGAAAAAAAGGAGAAAAACACAAAAATTATAGTAACAAGAAAATGTAAAAAGAAAAAAGAAAAGGGTCAATCCAATACATAAACATAATTTATGCTTAAAAAAAAAAAAAAATTCCAATAAAGCATGAATTATTAAACCAATTGATACCAAAATCTAAGATATGAGAAAAAAAAACACACTTACAAACAGCAAAGGGAGAAGGGGTTGGTCACTGAACAAGGTGAAATTCAGGTATATCGATTTAAATTACAAAAAATGTTTGAATGTAATATATTCATTCAGGCCCGGATGCCTAGTTGCATCTAAAGTATATATCCACTTGGTTTCAAGTTGTAATAAAAGGGAATCGATTTCACCCCCCGGACATGTAAAGGTACATGCTCGAGGGACGAAAATTGCACCACATTGGGGTCATAATTATGATGATAACCAATGTGTCTGTTCAATGCAGTGGTGCATAAACGTTTAAAAAGTGGCAACATATGATCTCTGATACGTTTGAAAAATTGACGTTTTGTTTTACCAATGTAGTAACAACCGCAGGAGCAGTTTGTGAAATAAACCACCCCTACTGTTTTACAAGTTACATTGTATTTAATAGTATGATGCGAACCATTTGGCAATAAGATGTCTGAAGAGTTGGAAATAAATCGACATACATCACAGTGACCGCAGGGGTAAGTGCCCCTGCGTTTAGACTTGGTTGGTTGCCAAGGGGCAAAATGGCTAGTAACTAGCCGATCTTTCATGGATGGTGATCTTCGGTAAGTTAGTTGAGGGTATGGTTTTATATATTTTTGAATGGTTTGATCAGCCAGGAGTAGTGGCCAATATTTGAAAATAATTTCTTTCGTCTGGCTATGCTGTTGTGAATATTGGGTGATTATTTGTATCGGTTGATCGGTAGTGGACTTTGGTTTAGGATAGATTAGATCATGTCTATTTAATTTAACCACTTTGTTAAAGGTTCGTTTTAAGAGTGATTTGCTGTAGCCACGCTGATTGAGTCTGAAATAGTGATCTCTAGCGGCTAATTGAAAATCTTGATCCTGAGTACAATTTTGACGAAGGCTTAGGTATTGGCTATATGGGATACTGTTAAGTAATGGCTGAGGATGTGCACTGGTGGCATGCAAGATGGTGTTACCAGATGAGGGTTTAAGATCTAGTGAAGAACTGATTCTACCCATATCGTCCACCATAATGCATAAATCAAGAAAATTTATTTTAGACTGACTGTATTCCATTGTAAATTTTAAATTAAAACTATTAGAAGCCAGTCCCTCAAAAAACTGTTTCAGTTTATCCCTGGTGCCTGTCCAAAAAATGAGGACATCGTCAATGTAACGATGCCAGCCTAAAATGTGTCTGTTTAAATTCTGGGGTTGATCATTTGCAAAGATTTCTCTTTCCCACCCCCCCAGGTACAGGTTGGCATAAGAAGGGGCACATTTAGTGCCCATAGCCACACCCTGTACCTGGAGGTAGTGGGAATTTTCAAACATGAAGATATTATGAGTAAGGATGAACTCCAATAACTGGAGGACAAATCTACCATAAGCTTCAGAAGATGAGCCTCTTTCACTTAAATGAGACTGAATGACTTGGATCCCCTTGTCATGTGGGATGGAATTATAGAGGCATTCAACATCTAAAGCTACCAGCCAAGTGTTCAAAGGGAGCTGTTTACCATCCAGTATACGTAACAAATCAATAGTGTCTTTAACGTATGATGGTAGAGACAATACGTGTGGAAAAAGGTATTTATCAATTAATGCAATTAATGCAAATCACTCTTAAAACAAACCTTTAACAAAGTGGTTAAATTAAATAGACATGATCTAATCTATCCTAAGCCAAAGTCCACTACCGATCAACCGATACAAATAATCACCCAATATTCACAACAGCATAGCCAGATGAAAGAAATTCTTTTCAAATATTGGCCACTACTCCTGGCTGATCAAACCATTCAAAAATATATAAAACCATACCCTCAACTAACTTACCGAAGATCACCATCCATGAAAGATCGGCTAGTTACTAGCCATTTTGCCCCTTGGCAACCAACCAAGTCTAAACGCAGGGGCACTTACCCCTGCGGTCACTGTGATGTATGTCGATTTATTTCCAACTCTTCAGACATCTTATTGCCAAATGGTTCGCATCATACTATTAAATACAATGTAACTTGTAAAACAGTAGGGGTGGTTTATTTCACAAACTGCTCCTGCGGTTGTTACTACATTGGTAAAACAAAATGTCAATTTTTCAAACGTATCAAAGATCATATGTTGCCACTTTTTAAACGTTTATGCACCACTGCATTGAACAGACACATTGGTTATCATCATAATTATGACCCCAATGTGGTGCAATTTTTGTCCCTCGAGCATGTACCTTTACATGTCCGGGGGGGTGAAATCGATTCCCTTTTACTACAACTTGAAACCAAGTGGATATATACTTTAGATGCAACTAGGCATCCGGGCCTGAATGAATATATTACATTCAAACATTTTTTGTAATTTAAATCGATATACCTGAATTTCACCTTGTTCAGTGACCAACCCCTTCTCCCTTTGCTGTTTGTAAGTGTTTTTTTTTTCTCATATCTTAGATTTTGGTATCAATTGGTTTAATAATTCATGCTTTATTGGAATTTTTTTTTTTTTAAGCATAAATTATGTTTATGTATTGGATTGACCCTTTTCTTTTTTCTTTTTAAATTTTCTTGTTACTATAATTTTTGTGTTTTTCTCCTTTTTTTCTGCACTATAGAATCATTGTAATCACATTAGCCTGCATGTCTGTTTGTTCAGTATACAAATATTGTATTTTTCAAATGCTGCATTCATTGTTGTATGGAGCTCTGGTGTTCGAGGCAGCTCAGTCCCCCTATCATTTAACAAATTATTTAGTAGATATTTATTTTTTATTGCTCTCAATGTATTTTACTTTCTTGGCTACTTTACTGCCCCCCCACCTCTTCTCCTCCGCATATCCAGTGGCTTGGGTAGGATCTATCTTTGAGTGCACCGATCTCTCTGCCCATAGTGCCTGTATGGATGCCCGGGTCTGGCTGTGTGGAAGCCGGACCCGTAACTGTACTTGCTGCAGCATTACCATCTAGTCACCGTTTATGGTCTCCTACTACATCCCTGCTGGTACGTAGCCACTAATACCTCTATTGTGGCTTACGCGAGTCCATCCGAAACCTACAATGGCGTTGCCGTTGCCTCGGGAACACACTTCCGCCGCTAGGTACTCTGGGACTTGTAGGCTTTACTACACCCTGTGCACATGTGCAGCACTACTCCCTTGTCCGCTCTCACTTGGCGAATATGTCATCACGCTGATTGAGTGGGGTATAAATAAGACGCCCACATCGCAAGCCGGTGCTGGCTTTGCGAGGACGCCGCTGTTGTATGGAGACTATCGGACTAAGGTTAGTTGGACTGATCCACACCTTCCACGCTTTTCCTTATGTTTGGACTATCTAACTTGGTGGTTATGTCCCCCTTATATCTTGTTTCGATAGGACTTGTCCAGTTTGATACAGTGTTCAGCGGCACACTCCATACTGTGTTCAGCTTTTCAGCTGCACAGTGTGTTACGCTCCATGTGGATGTGCATGTTATAACTACTGTTGGGACTAGGCAAGCCCATTTGTGACATTAGTATAATATAAAGCATAATGCTATTTTACAATTTCTACTTATTCAAAAAGGAAAGGATTTTTTACACTTTAATCTTCAACATGGGACTTTGCTATGTTTGGTATACACAGGTTGGCTGACACTACTATCTTAGGGGCTTTATTTTCTCCAATAGCAACGTCTCGTTTTATGACTCAACCTACTATAGTACTGCAACTAGGGTATGTATTTAAGGATACTTAGCCTTTCTAATACATTGTAGTCTTTGTTTCACTAAAGGCTACACAGGGCTCTTAATATTCAAGGGCCAGTGGGTAATCGGCCATCTTATTTATCCCCTGCAGTCACCTGTGGCAGTATTTATGGTCGGATAGCTTTTGTCTCAGGAAATATCTCCCAATCGGTTGCTGCGGTGGGTTGTAGGCCAGGGGTAGGTATCTGACTATTAATTCATTTTTATCCTTTTTTTTTTTCCTTTCTACAAATTGATATTTGGAATTTGATGGGGGGGACCTAGCTGCACCATATTATGAGCTCTGTCTTATAGTTATTTTTTCTTGTTATGTCTATAGTTAAAGAATTCTCTTGGTGTTGAATACTGGCTCCCCTGAAGAAGCTTTTGTAAAGGCGAAACATGTCCGGACATTTTCGAACCAGCCAACACAACTCTGGCCAAGCAGAATGAATAGATATGAATTTTAATGTACAAATCTATCAATGTGGTCTGTATGTCATTTTGACTACCTTTTTATGAACTGTATAAACAAATAAAACGTTTTTCGTTTTATTATATGGTATTCTTTTCTCTTTCTCTCTGTACTCTACAATGCTGATTTAATCATCAACAACAACACTCACTCCTTCTTGTCTGCTAAATTGATAGGCACCGTAATAATCCCATTCCCTCTACCTTCCATTTCTTCAATTTACCAACTCTGCAATGAGGTGCTGTCCAGTATTTGATCTCTCCGCCTGATCTCCTTCTTTGTTTCTGTAACCACCTGTTTGCTATATTTTCAGTAAAAGTATTCCTGTTTAAGAGTACAAGTATGTGGTTTACTGTCCTTCCCCACCAGGTGGAGCCAGAGGATCCTGAGGGATAGACACAGGTACATTATATTGTTTACAATGTATTGTATTATTATTGCACCACAGCTATGTCAAGGGGACAGAGTCATTCAGAAGGGAATTTATCAGTAGAGTGCAGGCCCAATTCAAATCAGCAGCTCCTTCGGGGATCAGTGCTACACACATGGTTGTGGGAAAGTTGCAGCAGAGACTCTTATTTGATTTGGTTGCATTTGGTAAGCAGTAGTGCCTGCTGAATGCACTTGTTGATATAATTCTTGCTGCAGTCAGGAATCAAAGTTTCATGGCTCCAGCATGTGTACACCCCCAGCTACTGCCTTGTCAGCAATTCACCCCAGCTGCTGCGTTACAACAGGTTGTGGTTTCCTTTTTAACCTCTTGCCAACCGTATATATATATATATATATGTATATATATATATATATATATATATATATATATATATATATATATATATATATATATAGTGGCAGAATGGCTCTCCTGTGTACCTATTAAATGATCCTGCACGTCCAGGTCTGGGGAGCTCACGCCGCTAGCAATCCACTTTTACTGTGATTGGACACAGTGGGAGCTAATCAGCAGGTCTGGCAGACTCTATTTCCGCCGGCTCCTGCTGATCAAGCAGGATACCAGGAGAATGGCAGTCTGCCTGTGTAAAGAAGACAGACTGCCGTTTTGTCAGTAGGGAAGGTATTGATCCTGTGATTCTACAAAGCAGGAACATGAATCAATGCTTTCCCTTAGTAAAAGTACCTCCCCCACAGTAACGAAGCACAGGCTAGTCACACAGTTAGCAAGTAGGGATGAGCCGAACACCCCCCGGTTCGGTTCGCACCAGAACTTTCGAACGGACCCCAAATTCGTACGAACTTTAGAACCCCATTGAAGTCTATGGGACTCGAACGTTCGAAATTAAAAGTGCTAATTTTAACAGCTAATATGCAAGATACTGTCCTAAAAAGGGTTTGGGGACCTGGCTCCTGCCCCAGGGGACATGGGTGAATGCCTAAAATGTTTTTTAAAAATGGCCGTTTTGGAGGGAGTACTGATTTTAATGACGATTAAAGTGAAAAAAAAGTGAAATATTCCTTTAAATATGGTGCCTGGGGGGTGTCTGTAGTATGCCTGTGAAGGGCCACGTGTTTCCCGTGTTTAGAACAGTCCCTGCACAAAATGACATTAAACGGAAATAACATCATTTAAAACTGCTTGCGGTTTTAATGTTATATCTGGTTCCTGCAATATGGTTGGAAATCATTGAGAAAAATTTCATGGGTAGCCCTCCCTGCCCATTACCAGCCCCTTTGGGTCTTGTACGCATATTAAGGGGAACCTTAGAGAGGAGGTTTGTGCCATTGTCGCAAACCACCATTCCTGGCTTAAGCTGGCATGGCGTCAACCACCTCTCGGCCTACCCCTTCAGAGCTGACAAAACATCCGCCCCAGTGTGGCTCCTGTCCCCCAAACAAACCAGCGCAAGCACGGCATGGCATTGTTTTGCCTGCGTACTTGCGTAGCCCCTGGAACGCCTACGGAGCACCGCTGGTTCTGAGGACAGAGCACTGGAAGAGGCCATGGAGGAAGAAGAAGAGGAGGGGGTGGAGGAGAGAGGTGTGTCACAACCAATAGTAGCATTTTGGAGGCGTGGTGGCGGAACAACCTCCAACACTACTGCACCTTGTCCTGCATCCTTCCCAGCTGCCAGAAGAGTGACCCAATGGGCCGTGAAAGACAGGTAACGTCCCTGTCCATGCCTGCTGGACCATGAGTCAGCGGTAATATGCACCTTACCGCTGATCGCCCTGTCCAGCGAGGCAAGAACATTGCCTTCCACATGCCGGTAGAGAGCCGGAATCGCCTTCTGTGAGAAAAAGTGACGTTTGGGGACCTGCCACTGAGGAACCGCACATTGTACAAACTCACGGAAGGGGGCAGAGTCTACCAACTGAAAAGGCAGAGTTGAAGTGCTAGCAATTTAGCCAAGCTAGCATTCAACTGCTGGGCATGTGGATGGCTGAGAGTGAACTTCTTTCGCGGGTCCAGCAGCTGGGGCAGGGACATTTGCCTGCTATAATCGGACGTGGGTGTACTGCTAGCAGATTGCCCGGAAGCACTTGGCTGTGACACACCTAATTCTACACCTTCATTCCTCTCACAGCAGGTTTCAGAGAGGACTGAAGGTCTAGTGGGGTTGGAGATCCCAGCTGATGAGGAGCAAGGAGAGGTCCGCTTTGTTCTTTGGTGTGGGTCTTTGAGGTACGCTTGCCAACGAGCTGCATGGCAGGTCAACATATGTCTGGTCAAGCATGTGGTGCCCAAGCGGCTGATGTTTTGGCCACGCGAGATACGCTTGAGACATATGTTGCAAATAGCAGTGGTGCGATCTGATGCACTCGTCTCAAAAAAGGCCCACACCAAAGAACTTTTAAAATAACGCGCAGAGGCAGCGCCCTGCACAGGCGGAGCTCTGCGGTGTGATTCAGTCGGTGTGCTGCCCCTAAGCTGGCCCCCGGAGGGCATCCTGCCTCGTTGGACATGTGCCTCCTCCTCCTCCTCCTCCTCTCTCCTACCAGGCACCCACGTGGAGTCAGTGCACTCATCATCCCCTTCCTCTTCATCGCTGTAGCAAACCTGGCAATATGCTGCAGCTTGTGGAACATGACTGCCAGATTGCTGTCCTTCTTGAGCATCCCCTCTCTCTGCATTCACGCTACTGCCTTCCTCTAGCTGAGTGTCATCATTAGAGCCTACAAAACACTGGGCATCCTCCTGGAGCATGTACCCAACACTGTGCTCAAAGAATTCAGGAGACTCCTTAGGAGGACATGGTGGGTCTAGGGAAGGAGTCACTGATGATGACATTGAGACGAGGGAAGACGATGCGTTGGCAGCTGCTTTGCTAGTACCCTGAGACTGGGTGAGAGAGGATGAGGAGGATGAAGAGGGCTTGGTCATCCAAGTCGTTGGCATGTTGCGGTTCAACATGTCCAGCTGCCGAAAAGAAGGACAAGCGTGTCCCATGGCCACGTGCTGATGACAATGCACCGCGTCTACGACCAGCACTGTTGTCTCTAGACACAGAGCCTGCTTGCCCTCTTTTATCGGCTCGCGCCTGTCTGCCTCTCCTTGCTGGCCTTCCAGACATGGTAATGGCCTGAAGGGAGTTGGGTAAAACAGCAGTTGGGTAGTGTATATTGTGCTGGAGGCACACAACACCCACTAACTCCTGCAGATGCCTTTATTATAGAACACCAGAGATAAAGAGGTATACTGTACTGGAGGCACACAACACCCACTAAGCCCTGCAGATGGCTCTATTAGAGAACAGCAATAAAGGGTAGATACAAGTGTATATTGTGCTGGAGGCACACAACACCCACTAACTCCTGCAGATGCCTTTATTATAGAACACCAGAGATAAAGGGGTATACTGTAATGGAGGCACATTTGTATACTGTGCTGTGCTGGAGGCACACACAACTTCCAATAACTCCTGCAGATGGCAGATGGCTCAAATAGAGAAGAGCTATGTAGGTGGATATAGCGGTGTGTACTGGGTACAGAGCACGCAGACAGCACGCACAAGCTCCTAACACTACTGACTGCAAGCTCTATTATAAAAGATAGATCACTAGCTATATAGGTGAGGTGAATATAGCGGTGTATACTGCGGTCAGGGCACGCAGACAACCACTACAGAAGAGCAAGATCAAAAATCGGCCGATAACGATCGGTGTATACTGTGTTGAAGGTACACAGAACACCCACTAACTGCTTCAGACGCCAACACACTACACAAGGCCGCCGCGCTGGCGGCCTTATATAGTGTGGGGCGTGTACTACACAGCCTGAGCTATGATTGGCCACAGGCATCCTGCCTGTGGCCAATCATGGCTCTCCTCGCTGCTGGCGCTGTGATTGGCCAAGCATGCGGGGTCACAGTGCATGCTTGGCCAATCATGAGCCAGCAATGCACTGCGATGACGCAGTGCATTGTGGGCCATGAGCGCCACACGAATTTGGCGCGAACGGCCCATAATATTCGGAATTCGCCGAACGAGCGAACAGCCGATGTTCGAGTCGAACGTATGTTCGACTCGAACACGAAGCTCATCCCTATTAGCAAGCAATCCCTAGATGCACAGTTAACCCCCGGGTGCCATTGGTACAGTGTTTTTCGCATTTTTTAGCATTGATCACTGTATTGATGTCACTGGTCTCCACAAAGTGTCAGTGTCCGATTTTTTCGCTGCAATATTGCAGTCACTGATCATCAGCATTACTAGTAAAAAAAAGAAATACAAATTCCATAAATATATACCATATTTTGTAGACGCAGTAACTTTTGTACACACCAATCAATATATGCTTATTGGGATTTATTTTAACTTAAAATATATAGCAGAATACACATTGGCTTAAACTGATGAAGAAATTAGATTTTTTACATTTTTTATTGGGTATGTTTTATAGCAGAAAGTAACAAATATTGTTTTTTTTGTTTTCTGCTTTTTTGGTTTATAGCACAAAAAATAAAAACCACAGAGGTGTTCAAATACCAGAATATAGAAAGCTCTATTTGTGGGAAAAAGGACATCAATTTTATTTGGGTACATCGTTGCATGACCGTGCAATTGTCAGTTAAAATAACGCAGTGCCTTATACCAAATAATTGCCTGGTCATGAAGGGGGATAAACCTTCCGGAGGGCAAGTGGTTAAACCAACTTTATTGAAATGTCACACTGATATTTTTTAAGTTCAATTGGCCACAGTACTGTGAACTTGACATGCCAGAGACAAGGCATTTTGCCTTGTCATGCAGTGGGACTATGCTGAAATAGTCACCCAACACAGTCCCACCACATCTGGTGTAAAATATATCTTAACCACTTGCTACCCACCCGCTGTAGTTTTACTGAGGGTAAGCAGCCCAGGCAGGACAGACAACATACTTGTACATCACCACCTGTCTTCCTGTTTTTTGGAGCATGCATGCATGGCCACTGCCAACCCGTGCTGTGATTGGACATGTACAAGTAAATCAATAGGTTTCACCCAAAGTTTTTGAAGGAATCCTGCTGATCAGCTTACAGCACAGAGTTGCGTTTTAAAGACCAGCAATTTGGCTGTTTCTTCTCCCTGGAAAGCAGGGAGAAAAAACAACCAGTTCTGTAAGTAAAAGCAGCACATATTACACACACATTACACTTGCTAGGCACACAGTTAACCCCTATATGTTTACCCCTTCCTAGCCAGTGTCATTAGTACAGTGTCAGTGTACAAGCGGTCCCCGGGTTACAAACAAGATCAGGTCTGTAGGCATGGGCGTCCGCAGAACTTTTTCCAGGGGGGGGCATCATTTTAAGGCCACTCATGCTCTGTCCCTTTTCGACAATCTCATGAAAATCTTTTCACTGGTAATACATATGTGTTATATAACAGATAATCCATCTTCACTTTGTATTGTACATCTTTTTACATTGCAATACATCTGTTGTGGCCATATTTTGATCTCATACTGTCACTGTATAGGCTGTTTTCATCAAGATAAAAATATGGCAAAAACAGATGTATTGCAATGTAAAAAGAAGTACATTCTCTAGGCTATATGGGCATGGTACGCAGCCACCTGAGTAACCGGATGCCCATGCTTTCAAAAACCAGTCCTGGAAAAAATTTCATACCAGCCTCACAGCATTATTATACCAGCCCAATAGCATAACGTCATTATTTTCTTGTTCATGAAAGGGAAAACCATACATTTTACCAGTTAATAGTGGTAAGTGATCAATCATCAAGGGGGACCCCATGAACTCAGAACATGGGGGGGGGGACCACCTTCTGCAGAAAGAATACTCGAAGGTAAGGGGGGTGGGTTACTAATATAAGGCGGTGCTTTCACTGACCTCCTCTCAGGTGCACTGCACAGGGCTCAGTCAGTCAGCTCCAGCTTGGTGGCTCTGGTTTTATCCTATAGTCTCATGTCCACAGTCCACACAAGTCTGAATTTTCCCATGACCCCCATCTCAGCGGTGCTCCCACTCTTGACTCCTTTCCAGACTCCCTCAGAGACTGCAGAAATGCTACAGGAGATGGAAAGAGACTGCAGACTTGATGCAAGAGCTCAATGCAGCCTCACCAGTGCCCATCAAATGCAGCCTCACTGTGCCCACCAATGCAGCCTCACTGTGCCCACCAAATGCAGCCTCACTGTGCCCACCAAATGCAGCTTTACTGTGCCCATCATTGCAGCTCCTCCTGTGCCCCATGTCCTAGTCTGCAGTCCCTGCCTGTGGGAAGGTGTGTTGTTGATGCTTGGTACGGTACCTTGCATGCCAGCAGGATATCCATGATGGGCAGCAGCAGGCAGGGTCGGTTCTCGTTTTGGATGGGGACGGTGCTCCTTCCAGAGGATCTGTCTTCTGTGAGATGGAGTGGTCCCTGGCCACCTGCACCTTCAGCCATCCTCATTTTCCGGCCCCAGTCAGCCTGTTCTCTGGTCCTGGTGAAGTGGAGAGCACTGGGTGGCAGTTGGAGAGAAGGGGTGCGTACTAGAGAGTAGAGAGTACTGGTGGGGTTGGAGAACACATGGGTGGGGGCAAAGAGCGAGGGGGAGTGGAGATCACAGGGGTGGGGAGCAGAGAGCGCTGGGGGGGGGCCTTGAGAGCACTGGGGGGGCCAATAAGAACAGGGGTAGAGAGCACGGTAGGCTGAGAGCACTGGGGGGGCTAAGAGTGTGGGGCGGTGAAGAGCACTGGGGGGCAGAAAAACGGGGGTGGAGAGCACGGGGGCTGGAGAGTACTGGGGGGGGTACAAATGCAGGGGTGGAGAGCACGGAGGGTAGAGAGCACTGGGGGGGGCTGGAGAGAACTAGGGGGCAGAAATGACAGGGGTGGGGAGAATGGGGGGCTGGAGGGCACTGGGGTGGGGGCTGGAGAGTGATGGGGAGAGCTGAAGAGCACTGGGGGGGAAGAACAGGGGGGAGAGCACGGGGGGAGCACTGGGGGGAGTGGAGAGCACTGGAGGGGAGAACAGGGGGGAGAGCACTGGGGGGAGTGGAGAGCACAGGGGGGGAAAGAACAGGGGGAGAGCACTGGGGGGGAGAACAGGGGGGAGAACACGGGGGGAGAGAACTGGAGGGAGTGGAGAGCACTGGGGGGGAAAGAACAGGGGAGAGAGCACTGGAGGGATAACAGGGGGGAGAGCACTGGGGGGAGAGCACGGAGGAGAGAGGACTGGGGGGAGTGGAGAGCACTGTGGGGGGAGAGCACTGTGGGGAGTGGAGAGCACTGTGGGGGGAACAGGGGGGAGAGCACTGGGGGGGACAGGGGGGAGAGCACTGGGGGGGAAAAGGGGGAGAGCACTGGGGGGGAATGGGGGGGGAATAGGGGAGAGCACTGGGATGGTGGCTAGAGAAGGATGGGGAGAGCTGGAGAACAGGGGGGGCAGGAGACTGTGGTGGTGGAGGAGAGCACGGGGTGGGGCAGGAGAGTGTGGTGTGGTGAAGAGCACTGGGTGAGCAGAAAAACAGGGGTGGAGAGCATGGGGCTGGAGAGTACTGGGGGGGTACAAAGAGCAGGGGGGAGTGGAGAGCACCAGTGGGGGCCAGAAAGAACAGGGGTGGAAAGCACTGGGGACTGGAGAGCACTATGGAGTTGGAGAGCACTGGTAGGGTTGGAGAGCACATGGGTGGGGGCAGAATGCAGGGGGAGTGGAGAGTACAGGGGTGGGGAGTGGAGAGTGCTGGGGGAGCCAAAAAGAACAGGGGTGGAGAGCACTGGGGGGCTAGAGAGCACCAGGGGGGGCAGAAAGAACAGGGGTGGGGAGAATGGGGGGCTAGAGATCACTGGGGTGGGGGCTGGAGAGTGATGGGGAGAGCTGAAGAGCACTGGGGGGAAGCACTGTGGGGAGTGGAAAGAAGAAGGGGGGGAAAGAACAGGGGGGAGAGCACGGGGGGGATAGGACTGGGGAGAGCGGAGAGCACTGTGGGGGGGAGAACGGGGGAGCACTGGGGGGAGTGGAGAGCACTGGGTGGGGGAACAGGGTGGGAGATTACTTAGGGGACGGGGGGAGCACTGGGATGGTGGCTAGAGAAGGATGGGAAGAGCTGGAGAGTTGGGGGGCAGCAAGAACAGGGGAGGAGAAAACTGTGAGGGGGCAGGAGAGTGTGGTGGAGGAGAGAGGGGGGCAGGAGAGTGTGGTGGTGGAGGAGAGCACTGGGGGGCAGGAGAGTGTGGTGGTGGAGGAGAGCACTGGGGGGGCAGGAGAGTGTGGTGGTGGAGGAGAGCACTGGGGGGGCATGAGAGTGTGGTGGTGAAGGAGAGCACTGGGGGGGGGGCAGGAGAGTGTGGTGGTGGAGGAGAGCACTGGGGGGGCAGGAGAGTGTGGTGGTGGAGGAGAGCACTGGGGGGCAGACGAGTGTGGTGGTGGAGGAGAGCACTGGGGGGGCAGGAGAGTGTGGTGGTGGAGGAGAGCACTGGGGGGGCAGGAGAGTGTGCTGGTGGAGGAGAGCACTGGGGGGGCAGGAGAGTGTGGTGGTGGAGGAGAGCACTGGGGGGCAGGAGAGTGTGGTGGTGGAGGAGAGCACTGGGGAGGGCAGGAGAGTGTGGTGGTGGAGGAGAGCACTGGGGGGGGGGGCAGGAGAGTGTGGTGGTGGAGGAGAGCACTGGGGGGCAGGAAAGTGTGGGGGTGGAGGAGAGCAATGGGGGGGCAGGAGAGTGTGGTGGAGGAGAGCACTGGGGGGGGGGCAGGGAGCACAAGGTGAACTGGGGACAGTAAAATAAGTTGGATAGGAGAATTGGCAGCCCCCCCATCCTCCTATCCAGGCACTGTGGCACATAGGGCGGGCTGTACCTGCCGCATCTCCTTCTCTTGATCATAGTGCTGGATGGCTCTGTGTACTGTGGCCACTCTGTAACATGGCCCCGCCCCCCCCAGACCGGCTCATGCGATAGGGGGGAACGTTGATTCTCTTTACTATCACACGAGCTGGTCTGAGGGGGCGGGACTGTGTTACAGAGCGGCCGCAGTACACAGAGCCATCCAGCGCTCTGATCCATAGGATTCGGAGAAGGCGGAGGATGCAGCCGGCAGCAGACAAAAGAAGAAAAATAAAAAGTGAAAAAAATGCAGCATGGCGGCAGCTATGGCAGACACCTTGGGGATTCCAGGGGGGGGCACTTGACCCCCCTTGCCCCCTGCTGCGGACGCCCGTGTCTGTAGGTTTGTTCTTAAGTTGAATCTGTTTGTAACTTGGAACAGGTACATTTTGTGTAGCTCCAGCCCAAAAAACGATTTTTAAGCTTTTTGGATAGCATAGTGAACGGTTAAAACCCCTGCAACTTTTTTTGCTGTCTGTGCCCCTGTTCAGAAGATTTCCCCTCACCTTCTGTTCCAATGATAATTGGATTTAAAAACATCTGGGTTGTTGTGGAAACCAGCCTCGGTGATAAAGCCTTAGTGGAGACACCTTTTCCCCATATTAACTCTTATGCCTCGTACACACGATCGGACTTTCCGCCAAGAAAACCATGGAACTATGTCCGAAGGGCATTGGCTCAAACTTGTCTTGCATACACACGGTCACACAAATGTTGGCCAACAATTACAAATGTAGTGAACTACTAGACGTACTATGAGCCAATAAAAAGGAAGTTCACTAGTCATGTGCCACCCTTTGGGCTTCTTCTGCTAATCTTGTGTTAGTAGAAGTTTGGTGAATGTCGATTCACGCTTTTCAGCCTCGTGCTTTTCAGTTAGTTTCTGTTTTTCAGGTTGTGCTTGTCGGTTCGTTTCTGTTTTTCAGTGCGTGCTTGTTAGGTCGCTTCTGTTTTTCAGTGCGTTCTTTTTGGTTCACTTCTGATTTTCAGTTCGTGCTTGTCAGGTCCTTTCTGATTTTCAGTTCTTTCTGTATACTAGCCATGTGGCGTTCTCATTAGAGAGATCGTGCTACTATTGTTGGGCTTGGAGTTATTGCTTTGACCCAAGTCTGGTCCAGGAACAGGGGCAGGAGGAGTTCTTGGACCAAGAATTGCTTAATCGTGACCAATTCTCTCATATGCCTTTGTTGCAAGAGCCCTAGAAGAATAATCCTGATGATTTCAGGAATTATCTCCGGATGATGGACCCCTGCTTTCACCATCTATTGCCTTTGCTTCCCCCTATATTAGTAAGCAGGACACATGCATGCAGCAAGCCATCACTCCCGAGCAAAGGCTTGTCGCCACCTTGCTGTACTTGACGATGGGGAGAAGTCTCAAGTTCATGACTGGGATCTTCTCCCAGGCTCTGGGAATCATTATTCCAGAGACCTGTTCTGCCATCATTCAAGTCCTGCAGAATGACTATATTCAGGTAGACATGTGCAAAAGGAAAACATTTTTTAGTTTACTTTAGTTTTAATTAGTTAATTAATTAATTTTGTTTAGTTATATTGGTTAAATTCGTTAAATTCGTTTTCGGATTTCATTTAGTTTTCTACCGAATTCGAAAAATATTTCAACCAAATTCGAAAATATTTCTACCGGATTCGAAATTATTTCTACATGATTTGAAAATTATTTCAACTGCATTCGAAACTATTTCAACCGGATTCGAAAAAATATTTTGCGACCCGACTTTAGGGCCATGTATCTTGGGGTCACTTGGTGCTAGAAACCCCAAATTTGGAGAGGTTGCAGTGCTAGTTCTATTGTATTGCATACCTAATTTGGGGTTTCTAGATAAGTTGCCCCGAGATACATGGCCCCAAAGTCGGGTCGCAAAATGTCATTTTCTGCTGCAGAAAAGTACTTGGCATATTGCCCATATCTGTGGTCACTTGGTGGCAGGTGACGTGGCAAGTGGACAGTCCACAACTTGGTCACATGGCACTCGTGGCCGGTCACATGGCACTCGTGTCAGGTCACGTGGCACTCGTGGCAGGTGTTGTGGCAAGTGGACAATACGCAACTTGTGGCAGGTGACGTAGCAAGTGGACAATACACAACTTGTGGCAGGTGATGTGGCAAGTGGACAAATACAATACACAACTTGTGGCAAGTGGACAATGACATACAGCATATGCCCTTGCCTTGCGATCGACATCTGTGACTTCTTCAATCAGGCATGCTAACAACTTCATTGATACCATAAATATAAATGAAATAAGATGTGTGTGTGTTTTTTTGCACTGGTACACTGCAAGTATGAAAAGTTGATGTGACAGATATATATAAGTAAGTATAAGTAACTAACCGTCTTCCAAAATTTCTAATTCAAATAGAAAATATTAGAACAGAATAGAAAAAATATATAATTTAATGGAATAAAATAGAAAGAATATACAAGTAGTGATGGCCGAACGGTTCGCCCGGCGGTCGTTTCGCGGCGAATTTCCGACTTTCGCCGTCCGCGGGTTCGAACGCCTTTTTCCGTCGTTCGCCCCGGCGGACTTACGTGTTTAATGTATACAAGAACTTTAACCTTTCGTGACACGTTTATCATGTGTTACAGGACAACCAATTGAGACATGACAGCTCATGGACACTTGGACATTCCCCCTAACCTATAAATACACCCGATCCGGTGGCCATTTTACATTCTTTCTTCTGTCACTGTAGGGAAAGGATCCTGTGTGGAGTAGGGACAGAGAAAACGCTAGCTATTTGGTACACAAAAGTTCTTTTCAGGACTGGTATAGGTGTTAGGTCAGCAGCCTGAGTTTCTTTTGTCAGTTTAGATAAAGGGACAGAGCGCTGTATGCTGCTATTTTAGGGACAGCTCAGCCAGATTAGTCTTTCTTCATCATCATCATCATCATCATCATTAGCTGTTACTATCAGGTCCACAAAAGAGCTGTTCCAGCTAATCGTTCCAGCCTACTCTTTTTTGCCAATTTGTATAGGGACAGGCAGGAAGCAGTGTGTCAGGCAGTGAGGATAATTTTAAAGACTTGCTGTTACTATTAGTTCCACAAAGGTTCTTTTCAGGACTGGTATCAGTGGTACGGTAATAGGCTTGTACACGTATAATATTCTTTCTTCCAAATATAGAAAGAATATTATACTTGACTGCTGCCCTTCTGCTGCAGTCTGCTAATCATTCACAACTCACTTGTTCCACAAAGCTCTTTATCAGGACTGGTAACTTGGTCTGTCTAGGGTGCTACGGTACATAGGCTTGGGTGCGGTACAGTCTGCTGTTCTGTAAGGACCGCTATCGGTCCACAATACATAGGGTTGCCGTGCACTACTGCTGACCGCTGCCCTATACTGCAGCAGTCCTTCAGCGGTATAGGGACTGACGCACAGTCTGCTAAACACTAATACACAACCTGCTTGGTCCACAAAAGTTCTTATAAGGACTGGTAACTTGGTATAGGGTGCTACGGTACATAGGCCTGAGTGCAGTACAGTCTGCTGTTCTGTAAGGACCGCTATCGGTCCACAATACATAGGGTTGCCGTGCACTACTGCTGACCGCTGCCCTATACTGCAGCAGTCCTTCATTGGTATAGGGACTGACGTACAGTCTGCTAATCACTAACACACAACCTGCTTGGTCCACAAAAGTTCTTATAAGGACTGGTAACTTGGTATAGGGTGCTACGGTACATAGGCCTGAGTGCGTTACAGTCTGCTGTTCTGTAAGGACCGCTATCGGTCCACAATACATAGGGTTGCCGTGCACTACTGCTGACCGCTGCCCTATACTGCAGCAGTCCTTCATTGGTATAGGGACTGACGTACAGTCTGCTAATCACTAACACACAACCTGCTTGGTCCACAAAAGTTCTTATAAGGACTGGTAACTTGGTATAGGGTGCTACGGTACATAGGCCTGAGTGCGTTACAGTCTGCTGTTCTGTAAGGACCGCTATCGGTCCACAATACATAGGGTTGCCGTGCACTACTGCTGACCGCTGCCCTATACTGCAGCAGTCCTTCAGCGGTATAGGGACTGACGTACAGTCTGCTAAACACTAATACACAACCTGCTTGGTCCACAAAAGTTCTTATAAGGACTGGTAACTTGGTATAGGGTGCTACGGTACATAGGCTTGAGTGCGGTACAGTCTGCTGTTCTGTAAGGACCACTATCGGTCCACAATAGATAGGGTTGACGTGCACCACTGCTGACCGCTCACCTATACTGCAGCAGTCCTTCAGCGGTATAGGGACTGACGTACAGTCTGCTAATCACTAACACACAACCTGCTTGTTCCACAAAAGTTCTTATAAGGACTGGTAACTTGGTATAGGGTGCTACGGTACATAGGCCTGAGTGCGTTACAGTCTGCTGTTCTGTAAGGACCGCTATCGGTCCACAATACATAGGGTTGCCGTGCACTACTGCTGACCGCTGCCCTATACTGCAGCAGTCCTTCATTGGTATAGGGACTGACGTACAGTCTGCTAATCACTAACACACAACCTGCTTGGTCCACAAAAGTTCTTATAAGGACTGGTAACTTGGTATAGGGTGCTACGGTACATAGGCCTGAGTGCAGTACAGTCTGCTGTTCTGTAAGGACCGCTATCGGTCCACAATACATAGGGTTGCCGTGCACTACTGCTGACCGCTGCCCTATACTGCAGCAGTCCTTCATTGGTATAGGGACTGACGTACAGTCTGCTAATCACTAACACACAACCTGCTTGGTCCACAAAAGTTCTTATAAGGACTGGTAACTTGGTATAGGGTGCTACGGTACATAGGCCTGAGTGCGTTACAGTCTGCTGTTCTGTAAGGACCGCTATCGGTCCACAATACATAGGGTTGCCGTGCACTACTGCTGACCGCTGCCCTATACTGCAGCAGTCCTTCATTGGTATAGGGACTGACGTACAGTCTGCTAATCACTAACACACAACCTGCTTGGTCCACAAAAGTTCTTATAAGGACTGGTAACTTGGTATAGGGTGCTACGGTACATAGGCCTGAGTGCGTTACAGTCTGCTGTTCTGTAAGGACCGCTATCGGTCCACAATACATAGGGTTGCCGTGCACTACTGCTGACCGCTGCCCTATACTGCAGCAGTCCTTCATTGGTATAGGGACTGACGTACAGTCTGCTAATCACTAACACACAACCTGCTTGGTCCACAAAAGTTCTTATAAGGACTGGTAACTTGGTATAGGGTGCTACGGTACATAGGCCTGAGTGCAGTACAGTCTGCTGTTCTGTAAGGACCGCTATCGGTCCACAATACATAGGGTTGCCGTGCACTACTGCTGACCGCTGCCCTATACTGCAGCAGTCCTTCATTGGTATAGGGACTGACGTACAGTCTGCTAATCACTAACACACAACCTGCTTGGTCCACAAAAGTTCTTATAAGGACTGGTAACTTGGTATAGGGTGCTACGGTACATAGGCCTGAGTGCGTTACAGTCTGCTGTTCTGTAAGGACCGCTATCGGTCCACAATACATAGGGTTGCCGTGCACTACTGCTGACCGCTGCCCTATACTGCAGCAGTCCTTCATTGGTATAGGGACTGACGTACAGTCTGCTAATCACTAACACACAACCTGCTTGGTCCACAAAAGTTCTTATAAGGACTGGTAACTTGGTATAGGGTGCTACGGTACATAGGCCTGAGTGCGTTACAGTCTGCTGTTCTGTAAGGACCGCTATCGGTCCACAATACATAGGGTTGCCGTGCACTACTGCTGACCGCTGCCCTATACTGCAGCAGTCCTTCATTGGTATAGGGACTGACGTACAGTCTGCTAATCACTAACACACAACCTGCTTGGTCCACAAAAGTTCTTATAAGGACTGGTAACTTGGTATAGGGTGCTACGGTACATAGGCCTGAGTGCGTTACAGTCTGCTGTTCTGTAAGGACCGCTATCGGTCCACAATACATAGGGTTGCCGTGCACTACTGCTGACCGCTGCCCTATACTGCAGCAGTCCTTCAGCGGTATAGGGACTGACGTACAGTCTGCTAATCACTAACACACAACCTGCTTGGTCCACAAAAGTTCTTATAAGGACTGGTAACTTGGTATAGGGTGCTACGGTACATAGGCCTGAGTGCGTTACAGTCTGCTGTTCTGTAAGGACCGCTATCGGTCCACAATACATAGGGTTGCCGTGCACTACTGCTGACCGCTGCCCTATACTGCAGCAGTCCTTCATTGGTATAGGGACTGACGTACAGTCTGCTAATCACTAACACACAACCTGCTTGGTCCACAAAAGTTCTTATAAGGACTGGTAACTTGGTATAGGGTGCTACGGTACATAGGCCTGAGTGCGTTACAGTCTGCTGTTCTGTAAGGACCGCTATCGGTCCACAATACATAGGGTTGCCGTGCACTACTGCTGACCGCTGCCCTATACTGCAGCAGTCCTTCATTGGTATAGGGACTGACGTACAGTCTGCTAATCACTAACACACAACCTGCTTGGTCCACAAAAGTTCTTATAAGGACTGGTAACTTGGTATAGGGTGCTACGGTACATAGGCCTGAGTGCAGTACAGTCTGCTGTTCTGTAAGGACCGCTATCGGTCCACAATACATAGGGTTGCCGTGCACTACTGCTGACCGCTGCCCTATACTGCAGCAGTCCTTCATTGGTATAGGGACTGACGTACAGTCTGCTAATCACTAACACACAACCTGCTTGGTCCACAAAAGTTCTTATAAGGACTGGTAACTTGGTATAGGGTGCTACGGTACATAGGCCTGAGTGCGTTACAGTCTGCTGTTCTGTAAGGACCGCTATCGGTCCACAATACATAGGGTTGCCGTGCACTACTGCTGACCGCTGCCCTATACTGCAGCAGTCCTTCATTGGTATAGGGACTGACGTACAGTCTGCTAATCACTAACACACAACCTGCTTGGTCCACAAAAGTTCTTATAAGGACTGGTAACTTGGTATAGGGTGCTACGGTACATAGGCCTGAGTGCAGTACAGTCTGCTGTTCTGTAAGGACCGCTATCGGTCCACAATACATAGGGTTGACGTGCACTACTGCTGACCGCTGCCCTATACTGCAGCAGTCCTTCAGCGGTATAGGGACTAAGAGTTTTGTCACAGGGTGATTTAAAAAATGACAGGCAGAGGAAGAGGCAGGCCCTTCCGCAGGGGTGGTAGGGGTAGGGCAGGAGCAACAGCCTTGAGCCAAAGTGGGAAGTTGCAGAAGGTGCGTTCAATTACTTTAAAGGACGCACCAGACTTGGTTGAGTGGCTCACTCAGCCTTATTCTTCTGCACCCTCCTCATCCTCTCGATCTGCACCCTCTTCTTCACTCTCTGCTATGTGCACCCCCAAAGACACTACCACCAACAACACGACCACCACCACCACCACCACATACCTTCCGCTTGAGTCACTGGAATTATTTTCCGATCCATATCAAGAGGACATTTCTGATGCGCAGCCACTCTTGGTATTGGATCAGGAAGAGGAGGTAGCAACAAGCGCTACTCAGCAGTCTGACGCCAGTACCCAGATCAGCCCAAGGAGGAGGTTGGTCCCCGGTGTTGCTGCCTACTCTACTTATAGCGGTGGGGAAGGTGACGTTGATGATGACGTGTCTAGTGATGTCACGTGGGTGCCCACAAGAGAGGAAGAGGAGGGGAGTTCAGAGGGAGATATGGACCAGCAGATAGGGAGGAGAAGCAGCAATGACTTACATTGCACAGCAGGGACAAAGCAGACTGCAAATGTATCAGGAGCGAGTCATCGACCATGTACGGTCACATCTGGCGCTCCCAGGACACCGGCACATGGCTCCGCAGTGTGGGCTTTTTTTAACGTGTCCGCTGCTGACAATAGCGTTGCCATCTGCAATCTTTGCAGTCAACGCGTTAGTCGCGGTAAGCCCAATACTCACCTAGGGACGACCGCCTTAAGAAGGCACATGAGCAGCCATCACCGAGCCCAGTGGGAGCAACGGAACACACAAAGCCACACTGCAGGCTCTCACCGTCCAGCCTCGTCTTCTACTTCTCCTTCTCCTCTCTCCTCACAATTGTCCTCCACTCCACCTTCCATCACGCCAAGCTCACATTTTTCTGCAAAAAGGCAGGCTTCCGTGGGCCTAATGTTTGAGCGTAAAAAAATGATGACGCCGGATAACCCTCTTGCCCAACGGTTGGCGGCTGGCTTGTCAGAACTCATAGCCCGCCAACTACTGCCATATAAACTGGTGGACTCGGAGGCCTTTCGCAAATTTGTGGCCATTGGAACACCACAATGGAAGGTCCCAGGAAGGAAGTATTTCTCAGAGAAGGGCATCCCAGAGCTATATGGCCATGTTCAGCGGCAAGTGAATGTATCTCTGGCACACAGTGTCGGTGCCAAGATACATCTGACCACAGACACGTGGTCTAGCAAACACGGGCAGGGAAGGTATATCAGTTTTACTGCCCACTGGGTGAACCTTCTGACGGCCGTCAAGCATGTAACCCGTGGCACCCGTGTAGATTTGGTTTTACCGCCACGGATTGCATGCAGGCCTGACTCTTCTTCTCCTCCTCCTACTCCATCCTCCTCCCTCTCCTCCTCAGCTGCCTCCTCCTTTTCCGCTGCTAGCGTCTCTTCCACTGCACCGCCCAAGCTCCCCAGAACCTATTCCACATGCCAGGTGAGACGTTGCCATGCCGTGCTGCGTCTGTTGTGCCTGGAAGCAAAGAGCCACACTGGCCCGGCACTCCTTTCAGCTTTGCGTTCACAGGCAGATGAGTGGCTAACACCGCTCAATTTGACAGTTGGTAAAGTGGTGTGTGACAACGGTGCCAATCTGCTTAGCGCATTGAAACAGGGCAAAATCACGCACGTGCCGTGCATGGCACACGTCTTAAACTTGGTCGTGCAGCGATTCCTTGTCAAATACCCTGGGGTCCAGGACATCTTGCGGCAGGCAAGGAAAATCTCGGCCCATTTCAGAAGATCTTACACGGCCATGGCTCGCCTTGCTGACATTCAGCGGCGACACCATCTGCCGGTCAGACGTCTTATTTGCGATTGCCCGACGCGATGGAACTCAACCTTCTATATGCTTGATAGGCTGCTCCAGCAGAAACGTGCAGTTAACGTCTACCTGTATGAACTCTGCGAAAGAAACGGTTCTGGGGAGCTGGGTTTTTTTTCACCGCGCCAGTGGCTGCTCATGCGCGACACATGCAGACTTCTGCGGCCATTTGAGGAGATCACCAAACTGGTCAGTCGCAGCCATGGCGCCATCAGTGACATGGTACCTTATGCCTTCTTTCTGGAGCGTGCATTGCGTCGTGTCATTGATCAGGCTGTGGAGGAGCAGGAGCGGGAAGATGAGGAAGTCGCAATGCTGGATGAATTCCCAGGGGGGGCTACTCTATCTGAGACAAGTCAACAACAGGAGTCTGATGAGGAGTCAGAGGAGGATGGTGCCGGGGCGGATGAGCAGGAGCAAGAAGAGCATGCTTTAAACCTTTCTGGGATCCCTGTTGTGCGAGGATGGGGAGAGGAGAATGAAGAGGACGACATTATCCTGGATGATGAGCAGGAGCCAGGCCACCACACCGCTTCCACTTTAGTGCAAATGGGGGCCTTCATGCTCCAGTGTTTTAATAGGGACCCCCGTATAAAAAGCATGAGGGTCAAGGACCAGTACTGGGTGGCAACGTACTTAGACCCCCGGTACAAACACAAAATGGCGGAAATGTTACCGCCGTCGCAGAGGGCTGTCAGAATGCAGCACTTCCAGGCCTTGCTTCGAGAAATGCTGCATTCTGCTTTTGCGTGCGCTGGCAGAGGAGCAATTCCCACTCCCAGAGAAGGATTTGCGGGTACCAATCCAACAGCGCCTGCAAGAAGAGGCCGGTTTGAAGATGTGTTGGTGACTTCGGATATGAGGTCATTCTTTCAGCCGACCCATCGACAGGTGTCATCCGGATCCAGCATCAGGGAACGCCTAGACCGTCAGGTGTCCGACTACATTGGGTTAACGGCCGATGTGGACGCTCTGAGGAGTGATGAACCCCTAGACTACTGGGTGGGCAGGCTTGACCTCTGGCCAGAGCTTGCCCAATTTGCAATCGAACTGTTGGCTTGCCCCTCATCCAGTGTCCTGTCCGAAAGGACGTTCAGCGCAGCAGGGGGGATTGTGACCGATAAGCGTACTCGCCTAGCTCACCACAGTGTTAACTACCTCACATTTCTAAAAATGAATGAGGCATGGATCTCGGAGGAATTCAACACATGTGATCAGTAGACCATGTATATGTCTATAAACAATTTTTGGAATCAAGCACACAGACCTTCTTAATTCATTTGGCTCACTTCCCTGACCCAAAAAAGCACACCGTACTATATGCCCCTACCCTCCTCTTTGAAGAGGTTGAGCGGTGTCATATTTCTACTGGGGCTGCTTATTATGAGGGGTTCCCACCATCCCTGTGCTGTGCTGACTTCCTCCTGGGTGTTCTTATTATGAGGGGCTCCCACCATCCCTGTGCTGTGCTGACTTCCTCCTGGGGGTTCTTATTATGAGGGGATCACACCATCCCTGTGCTGTGCTGACTTCCTCCTGGGGGTTCTTATTATGAGGGGATCACACCATCCCTGTGCTGTGCTGACTTCCTCCTGGGGGTTCTTATTATGAGGGGATCACACCATCCCTGTGCTGTGCTGACTTCCTCCTGGGGCTGCTTACGGTGCTGCTGTCAGCGCTGTATGTCACGGAGCTGCTGTCAGCGCTGTATGTCACGGAGCTGCTGTCAGCGCTGTATGTCACGGAGCTGCTGTCAGCGCTGTATGTCACGGAGCTGCTGTCAGCGCTGTATGTCACGGAGCTGCTGTCAGCGCTGTATGTCACGGAGCTGCTGTCAGCGCTGTATGTCACGGAGCTGCTGTCAGCGCTGTATGTCACGGTGCTGCTGTCAGCGCTGTATGTCACGGAGCTGCTGTCAGCGCTGTATGTCACGGAGCTGCTGTCAGTGCTGTATGTCACGGAGCTGCTGTCAGCGCTGTATGTCACGGAGCTGCTGTCAGCGCTGTATGTCACGGAGCTGCTGTCAGCGCTGTATGTCACGGTGCTGCTGTCAGCGCTGTATGTCACGGAGCTGCTGTCAGCGCTGTATGTCACGGAGCTGCTGTCAGTGCTGTATGTCACGGAGCTGCTGTCAGCGCTGTATGTCACGGAGCTGCTGTCAGCGCTGTATGTCACGGAGCTGCTGTCAGCGCTGTATGTCACGGTGCTGCTGTCAGCGCTGTATGTCACGGAGCTGCTGTCAGCGCTGTATGTCACGGAGCTGCTGTCAGCGCTGTATGTCACGGTGCTGCTGTCAGCGCTGTATGTCACGGAGCTGCTGTCAGCGCTGTATGTCACGGAGCTGCTGTCAGCGCTGTATGTCACGGAGCTGCTGTCAGCGCTGTATGTCACGGAGCTGCTGTCAGCGCTGTATGTCACGGAGCTGCTGTCAGCGCTGTATGTCACGGTGCTGATGTCAGTGCTCTGTATTACGGTGCTGCTGTCAGTGCTCTGTATCTCCAGCACCCTCTTGTTTGCCTACCCTGGTCCCTGACCTTCCCTCTCCTCCATTGCCTTCATTAGCTCCATAGTCCTGAATTGTCAGAACAATTTCCCAAATAAAAAAAAAATGCTTGTAGTTATCGATCCCAAATTCACCTCATACATGTATTATGCTATTGTCCAGGTGGTGGGACTACGTGCTACCCCCTAATAATTACCCCGTGGCCGCAAATTCGACCTAAAGGTTTGCGAAATTCGCCTCCCATTGAAGTCAATGGAGCCCGCGGCGAACGGTCGTTTTCGCGAACGTTTGTGCCCGTTCGCGTTTCGCGTTCGCGAAACGTCCCGTCGGAAGTTCGTCCATCACTATATACAAGCATCTTCTGAAATTCTAATTTGAATAGAATCATTTTGAATTTCGAATAGTATGAATTCAAATTTTTAAATGAATTAATTTTAAATTTGGATAGAATAGATTATAATAAAATAGAAAATAGACTAGAAAAATGATTGAACAGAACAGAATAGAATATATAATATTTTATTCTGTTCTGTTCTATTGTTTTTCTAGTCTATTCTTTTATATTCTATTAAAATATTTTCTATTACAATCAAAATCATTATATATTAAATTCGAATTTTGGAAGATGGTTTTTTATATATATATATATATATATATATATAGAATGAATTCAAATTTGAATAGAAAAGATTAGAATAGAAATAGAGAATAGACTAGAACAATAGAACAGAATAGAATATAGATACTATCTATTTCATTTTAAATTTTTTTGAAGATTACCATTTGTTTTAATAAGATCTTCTGCATACTATTAGCATCTATTTCATTTTTTTGCAGATCTCCTGCAGACTATTAGTATCTAATTTGTTTTCTCACCAGATCTCCTGCAGACTATTAGCATCTATTTCTTGTTTAGCAGATCTCCTGTAGACTATTAACAGCCATTTCACTTCTTTTTTTTTTTTGCAGATCTCCTGCAGACTGTTAGAATCAATTAAATTTTTATTTTTTTTGCAGATTACTATTTATATCCATCAGATCTCCTGCAGACTATTAGCATCTATTTCATTTTTCTTTTTTTTTTGCATTAGAACAGCCATTTCCTTTAGTTCAGCAGATCTCCTGCAAACTTTTAGCATCTATTTCATTTTTTTTTGCAGATTACTATTTATTTTCATCAGATCTCCTGCAGACTATAAGCATTTATATATTTTTTTGCAGATCTCCTGCAGACTATTAGTATCTATTTAATTTTCTCATCAGATCTGCAGACTATAAGCATCTATTTATTTTTTGCTGGTCTCCTGCAGAGTATTAGCAGCCATTTCCCTGTGTATAGAGATATAAGTGAAATGTCTTTCTTGTTGTCTCTTCCTCATACCGTTGCTCCATTCATAAATGAAATAGATGCTCATAGTCTGCAGGAAATCTGCTGAAATAAAGGAAATGGCTGCTCTAATGCAAAATAAGAGAATAAAAATGAAATAGATGCTAATAGTCTGCAGGAGATTGCAAAAAATGAAATAGATGTTAATATGCTGCAAGAGATCTGATGGAAATAAATAGTAATCTGCAAAAAAAAAATGAAATAGATACTAATAGTCTGCAGGAGATCTGAAAAAAAGGAAATAGATGCTAATAGTCTACAGGAGATCTTATGGAAAAAAATAGTAATCTGCAAAAGAAATTAAAAATGAAATTGTTCTATTGTTTTTCTAGTCTATTCTCCATTTCCATTCTAATCTTTTCTATTCAAATTCATTCTACACAAAATTCGAATGTCGAAAAAAAAAAAACATTATATATATATATATATATATATATATATATATATATATATATATATATATATATATATATATATATATATATATAACCATCTTCTGAAATTCACATTTAGTATATAATGATTTTGACTTTAATAGAAAAGATTTTAATAGAACATAAAAGAATAGACTAGAAAAACAATAGAAGAGAATAGAATAAAATAAAATATATTTGATTCTGTTCTATTGTTTTTCTAGTCTATTCTCTATTTCTATTCTAATCTTTTCTATTCAAATTCGAATTCATTCTATACGAAATTCGAAGAAATATATATATATATATATATATATATATATATTATAAAACCACCATCTTCCGAAATTCGAATTTTTTATTATATAATGATTTTGATTTTAATAGAAAAGATTTTAATAGAATATAAAAGAATAGACTAGAAAAACAATAGAATAGAACAGAACAGAATAAAATATAATATATTCTATTCTGTTCTGTTCTATTGTTTTTCTAGTCTATTTTCTATTTTATTATAATCTTTTCTATCCAAATTTAAAATTAATTAATTAAAAAATTTTAATTCATACTATTCGAAATTCTAATTTATTCTATTTGAAATTTGAATTTCAGAAGATGGTTGTATATTCTTTCTATTTTATTCTATTAAATTATATATTTTTTTAATCTTTTCTATTTGAATTAGAAATTTTGGAAGATGGTTAGTTACTTATATATATCTGTCACATCAACGTCTCATACTTGCAGTGTACCAGTGCAAAAAAACACACACATCTTATTTCATTTATATTTATAACATCAATGAAGTTGTCAGCATGCCTGATTGAATAAGTCACGGATGTCGATCGCAAGGCAAGTACATATGCTGTATGTCATTGTGCACGTCACCTGCCACAAGTTGTGTATTGTCCACTTGCCATGACACCTGTCACAAGTGCCACGTGACCGGCCACGAGTACCACATGACCTGCCACGAGTGCCACATGAACAAGTTGTGGATTGTCCACTTGCCACATCACCTGCCACAAGTTGTGGGGTTCCTAGCACCAAGTGACCCCCAGATATGGACAATATGTTAATTACTTTTCTGCAAAAGAGAATGACATTTTGCGACCCGACTTTGGGGCCACGTATCTCGGGGCTACTTGTAGCTAGAAACCCCAAATTTGGTATGCAAACACAGTAGATCTAGCACTACAACATCACCAAATTTGGGGATGTTGTAGTGCTTGTTCTACTGTGTTTGCATACCAAATTTGGGGTTTCTAGCTACAAGTGGCCCGAGATATGTGGCCCCAAATTCGGGTCGCAAAATGTAATTTTTTGAGTTTGATTCGAATTTCGTCCGAATTCGGTTGAATTTCTTAGCATTGTAATTCGGTAATTCGAATGCATCCGAATGTCCGAATAATGAAAATTCGATTTGGAACTAAACTAAATGCACATGTCTATATTCAGGTAGTTTTATCCTTTTACATCACAATCTATGTATTTAATGTTAGCTAATGTATTGTATTAATTTCTTCATTCCATAATTACCATTATTATAATATGCTGTGGATGTCCTCTTTGTCCTCATTCATGCTGTAAGCTTATAATGCTCCTTTTTTGTCCTTTGCTAACCTCCCCAGCATGCTATCCTGGGCCCATACACACATGTGATTTTCATCTCCATATTAGTGCTTACCCTAAACACCCCCTAAAATGTGTACAATTGTTATTGTTGTCCTTAACCACTTGCTTACTGGGCACTTAAACACCCTTCCTGACCAGACCAATTTTCAGCTTTTGGTGCTCTCACACTTTGAATGACAATTACTCAGTCATGCAACACTGTACCCAAATGAATTTTGTTTCCTTTTTTTCCCACAAATAGAGCTTTCTTTTGGTGGTATTTGATCACCTCTGGGGTTTTTATTTTTTGTGCTATAAATGAAAAAAGACTGAAATTTTTTTTAAAAAAACGCATATTTCTTTGTTCCTGTGATAAAATTTTGCAAATTATAATTTTGTTTTCATACATTTTGGTCACAATTTATACTGTTTACATATCTTTGGTAAAAATAACCCAAATTAGTGGATATTATTTGGTCTTTGTGAAAGTTAGAGAGTCTACAAGCTGTGGTGCGAATCGCACAAAATTGATCACATCTGATGTACTGGTGGCCTATCTCATTTCTTGCGACCCGAACAAGTCAGGAAAGTACAAATACCCCCCAAATGACCCCTTTTTTGAAAGTAGACATTCCAAGGTATTTACTAAGATGCATGGTGAGGTTTTTGATGTTGTCATCTTTTTCCCACAATTCTTTGCAAAATGAAGATTTTTTTTTTTCTCACAAAATTTTCAATGTAATAGGTTATTTCTCTCACATGGCATGTGTATACCACAAATGACACCCCAAAATACGTTCTGCTACTCCTTCTGAGTATTACGATACCAAATGTGTGAGACTTTTACACAGCCTGGCCACATACAGAGGCCCAATATTGAAATAGCACCATCAGGCGTTCTAGGAGCATAAATTACACATCTTATTTCTCAACCACCTATTACAGTTTTGAAGGCCCTGGAGCACCAGGACAATGGAAATGCCCACAAAGTGACCCCACGTGGCACTGACGACACGTGGCACTGACAGATGGCACTGGAGGCAGATGGCACTGGAGGCAGATGGGGCTGACAGATGGGGCTGACAGATGGGGCTGGCAGATGGGGCTGGCAGATGGGGCTGGCAGATGGGGCTGACAGATGGGGCTGGCAGATGGGGCTGGCAGATGGGGCTGGCAGATGGGGCTGACAGATGGGGCTGGCAGATGGGGCTGGCAGATGTTGCTGGCAGATGGGGCTGGGGCTGGCACTGGCAGATGGCACTGGAAGATGGTGCTGGCTATTTGCTCTGGCTAATTGCTCTGGCAAATGGGGCTGGCAGATGGCACTGCGGCTGGCAGATGGCACTGGCGCTGGCAGGTGGCACTGGCACTGGTGGCACTGGGGCTGACGGCACTGGGGCTGACGGCACTGGGGCTGACGGATGGCACTGGCGCTGGCAGGTGGCACTGGCGCTGGCAGGTGGCACTGGCAGGTGGCAGGTGGCACTGGCAGGTGGCACTGGCACGTGGCACTGGGGCTGGCGGCACTGGGGCTGGCGGCACTGGGGCTGACGGATGGCACTGGCGCTGGCAGGTGGCACTGGCAGGTGGCACTAGCAAGTGGCACTGGCGGCACTGGCACTGGCGGCACTGGTGGTGGCAGGTGGCACTGGCGGCACTGCCACTGGGGCTGACGGATGGCACTGGCGCTGGCAGGTGGCACTGGCAGGTGGCACTGGTGCTGGCAGGTGGCACTGGCAGGTGGCACTGGGGCTGACGGCACTGGCGGCACTGGGGCTGACGGCACTGACGGCACTGGGGCTGACGGACGGCACTGGGGCTGACGGGCGGCACTGGGGCTGACGGGCGGCACTGGCGCTGGCAGGTGGCACTGGCGCTGACAGGTGGCATTGGTGCTGGCAGGTGGCACTGGCGCTGGCGGCACTGGGGCTGACGGCACTGGGGCTGACGGCAGGCACTGGCAGGTGGCACTGGCGGCACTGGCACTACTGGCAGATGGCACTGGGCTGACAGATGGCACTGGGCTGACAGATGGCACTGGGGCTGACAGATAGCACTGGCACTGGGGCTGACACTGGCACTGGGGCTGACACTGGCACTGGGGCTGACACTGGGGCTGGCACTGGGGCTGACACTGGCACTGGGGCTGACACACAGATCTCTCTCCCTCCTCACACGCTGTCTCTGTGTGAGGAGGGAGAGACACTGCAATGGGAGATGATCTCATATGTTTACATATGAGATCATCTCCCATTGGCAGCTGCGATCGCGCTGTGAATGGCCGCTTTGATTGGCCGTTCACGGCGATCTGTATTTGCCTGTCTCCGGGAGACACGGCGAATACAATACTTCCGCGATGCGCGCCCCCGGCGGCGCGCATTGCGGAAGTAAACACCAGGCCATCCAGGGACAGCCAGGCGAAGGAACCCGCCCGCTCTAAGGCCGTCATTCGGCTATAGGGCGGGTGGGAGGAGGTTAAATTCAGGCAGAGTGCAAGTGGCTATTTTTTTGGGGCCCAAACTAATTTGGAACCCCCCCACCTTTAAGTCAACCGATACCAATACTCTATCTGCTGACTTTGCCAAACCCATTGTGGGGGGGATTTTGAAATCCATAACTATATCAGGGAGTTGTGTATATGTGTATACATATACACACACACACACACATATAAATATATATATATATATATATATATATATATATATATATATACATGGTGTACAGTGGTGTGAAAAAGTGTTTGCCCCCTTCCTCATTTCCTGTTCCTTTGCATGTTTGTCACACTTAAGTGTTTCGGAACATCAAACCAATTTAAACAATAGTCAAGGACAACACAAGTAAACACAAAATGCAATTTGTAAATGAAGGTGTTTATTATTAAAGGTGAAAAAAAATCTAAACCATCATGGCCCTGTGTGAAAAAGTGATTGCCCCCTAAACCTAATAACTGGTTGGGCCACCCTTAGCAGCAACAACTGCAACCAAGCGTTTGCGATAACGTGCAATGAGGCTTTTACAGCATCCTGGAGGAATTTTGGCCCACTCATCTTTGCAGAATTGTCCTAATTCTGTTACATTAGAGGGTTTTCGAGCATGAACGGCCTTTTTAAGGTCATACCACAACATCTCAATAGGATTCAGGTCAGGACTTTGGCTAGGCCACTCCAAAGTCTTCATTTTGTTTTTCTTCAGCCATTCGGTGGTGGACTTGCTGGTGTGTTTAGGATCATTGTCCTGCTGCAGAACCCAAGTTCGTTTCAGCTTGAGTACACGAACAGATGGTCGGACATTCTCCTTCAGGATCTCTTGGTAGACAGCAGAATTCATAGTTCCTTTTATCACGGCAAGTCTTCCAGGTCCTGAAGCAGCAAAACAGCCCCAGACAATCACACTACCACCACCATATTTTACTGTTGGTATAATGTTCTTTTTATGAAATGCAGTGTTCCTTCTACGCCAGATATACTTAGACACACACCTTCCAAAGAGTTCCACTTTTGTCTCATCGGTCCACAGAATGTTGTCCCAAAAGTCTTGGGGATCATCAAGATGTGTTGTGGAGAAATTGAGACGAGCTTTGATGTTCTTTTTGCTCAGCAGTGGTTTTCTCCTTGGAACTCTGCCATGCAGGCCATTTTTGCCCAGTCTTTTCCTGATGGTGGAGGCATGAACGCTGACCTTAACTGAGGCAAGTGAGGTCTGCAGTTCCTTGGACGTTGTTGTGGGGTCTTTTGTGACCTCTTGGATGAGTCGTCGCTGCGCTCTTGGGGTAATTTTGGGCAGCCAGCCACTCCTGGGAAGGTTCACCACTGTTCCATGTCTTCGCCATTTGTGGATAATGGCTCTCGCTGTGGTTCGCTGGATTCCCAAAGCTTTGGAAATGGCTTTATAACCCTTTCCAGACTGATAGATCTCAATTACTTTCTTTCTCAATTGTTCCTGAATTTCTTTGGGTCTCGGCATGATGTGTAGCTTTTAAGGATCTTCTGGTGGACCTTACTGTGTCAAGCAGCTCCTATTTAAGTGATGCCTTGATTGTGAACAGGTGTGGCAATAATCAGGCCTGGGTGTGGCTAGAGAAATTGAACTCAGGTGTGGACAACCACAGTTATAGTATGTTTTAACAAGGGGAGCAATCACTTTTTCACACAGGGCCATGATGGTTTGGATTTTTTTTCACCTTTAATAATAAACACCTTCATTTACAAATTGCATTTTGTGTTTACTTGTGTTGTCCTTGACTATTGTTTAAATTGGTTTGATGTTCCGAAACACTTAAGTGTGACAAGCATGCAAAGGAACAGGAAATGAGGAAGGGGGCAAACACTTTTTCACACCACTGTATATGTGTGTGTATGTGGGTAGGGGTTTCTATTGGAAGACAATGTATGTATGTATATATATATATATATATATATATATATATATATATATATATATATATATGGTTTGTGACCTTTTAGAAATACAAATGCCTCCTATCTAGTGGGAACCATTGAATGTCCCCAGGTGTTAGGTGAATTCCCTTTTGTTTTACCAATCAAGGCTCTATCTCCCCAGGGGTCATTAACATGCTAATGTCGGAACTGTTTGGGCTGAGGGATCAAAGGAGGTGGTTCATTAATTCATAGAATGGCACCGGAAGTTTAGACCTGAAGCATGGACATTTCAGTGAGCTTCAGAATTAGCCAGAGTGTGAGCCAACTAGAACCAATGAAAATTTAGACTTCAGAATTAGCCAATCAGAAGTTGATGCAAACTCAGAGCCAATGAGTGTGTTCCATCTTCTGATTGGCAGAGAATGCATATAAAATAGGGGGAGAGCTAGCTGATGGCCTGTTCAGTTCTAGACCATCAGGGCAACAGGATGTCCGTGTAAAGTATACTTGTAGCTCTAACCTATTTGTATCTGTAACCTATTTCTTTCCTAGGACTTGTCTTGAAATATTGCCCATAACCATATGGCCTAAATTATCTTTGCAGCCTAAGCAACACTGTACCTGTAACATCACTTGAGATATATAAGTTCTAATTATTCTAAAGTTTCTTTTCTGTATAAATAAATGTAATTGTTTATCTTTTCACACTGTTATCATTCGTTTTTATTCTTATATAGACAAAGGTTTAATCACTTATTTCTTGTATCGTTAATCATTTAAGTGAGATATAAATTTAGCCAACACATATGGTGCCCTTCGTGTGTGGAAGCTTAATGTTTGAGCGGATTGGGATTTTGTATGTGGAGGACAAGACAAACTCCAGAAATGGTAAGCATTTTTATGTCCTTGTTTGTATGTCTGTCTTCCCTGTAAGACCATCCAAACTAGCAAGCTTCCTTGAACATTGTTTATATATATATATATATATATATATAACCTTTTGTCTGTACTAATACTTTGATGAGACTGATATGAACAGTATATGTGAAATAAAATTGTAGAGTGTGTATGAGAAGACATCCTGCTCGATTGGGCCAAATTGCAGGTGGGTGTCAGAGTGAATGATAGGGACTGCGATTGGATGCTTGAAGGCAGTGAAAAGAATTAGGATCTGGGCCTTTCTACCAACAAACGCTTCTGGTTGACCCTTGCATGAGTCTAGGTGAAGACGCTTCCCATCTTTGAGATTGAAATGCACCTGTGGGCTTAGATCACACTGAATGTCCTTGATGTATATGAATCTATCTTTCTGTGTAAACTAGGGATGAGCTTGGTGTTCGAGTCGAACGCATGTTCGACTTGAACACCGGCTGTTTGCCCGTTCGGCGAAGCCAGAACTCTGTGGGCCATTCGTGCCAAATTCGTGTGACGCTCACGGCCCACAATGCACTGCGCCATTGCAGTGCATTGTTGGCTCATGATTGGCCAAGCATGCAGTGTGACCCCACAAGCTTGGCCAATCACAGCGCCGGCAGCGAGGAGGGCCATGATTGGCCACAGGCAGGATGCCTGTGGCCAATCATAGCTCAGGCTGTGTAGTACACGCCCCACACTATATAAGGCCACCAGTGCGGCGGCCTTGTGTAGTGTGTTGGCGTCTGCAGGAGTTAGTGGGTGTTCTCTGTGTACCTTCAACGCAGTATACACCTTCCGTTATCCACCTATTTAGCGTTCTTGCTCTTCTGTAATTGAGCTTTCAGCCATCTGCAGGAGTTTGTGGGTGTTGTCTGTGTGCCCTGAGTGCAGTATACACCATAATCCACCTATATAGCTATATTGCTCTTCTGTAATTGAGCTTTCAGCCATCTGCAGGAATTTGTGGGTGTTGTCTGTGTGCCCTAAGTGCAGTATACATCATTATCCACCTATAAAGCTATATTTCTCTTCTGTAATTGAGCTTTCAGCCATCTGCAGTAGTTTCTGGGTGTTGTCTGTGTGACCTGAGTGCAGTATACACCATTATCCACCTATATAGCTAATTATATTTATCTTCTGTAATTGAGCTCTCAGCCATCTGCAGGAGTTTCTGGGTGTTGTCTGTGTGACCTGAGTTCAGTATACACCATTATCCACCTATATAGCTAATTATATTAATCTTCTGTAATTGAGCTTTCAGCCATCTGCAGGAGTTTCTGGGTGTTGTCTGTGTGCCCTGAGTGCAGTATACACCATTATCCACCTATATAGCTATATTGCTCTTCTGTTATTGAGCTATCAGCCATCTGCAGGAGTTTCTGGGTGTTGTCTGTGTGCCCTGAGCGCAGTATACACCTGTATCTACCTATTTTGCTCTTCTCTAATTGAGCCATCTGCCATCTGCAGGAGTTAGTTGGTGTTGTGTGCCTCCAGCACAGCACAGTATACACCGGAATCTACCCTTTAATTCCTGTTGTTCTATAATAAAGGCATCTGCAGGAGTTAGTGGGTGTTGTGTGCCTCCAGCATAATATACACTACCCAATTGCTGGTTTTCCCATCTCCCTTCAGGCCAATACCATGTCTGGAAGGCCAACAAGGGAGGCAGACAGGCACAAGCCGATAAAAGAGGGCAAGCAGGCTCTTTGTCTAGAGACAACAGTACTGGTCGTGGACGCAGTTCATCATCACCAGCACGTGGCCATGGGACACGCTTGTCCTTATTTTTGGCAGCTGGAGGTGTTGAGCCGCATCATGCCGAAGACTTGGTAGAGTGGATGACCAAGCCCTCTTCCTCCTCCTCATCCTCTCTCACCCAGGCCCAGGGTACTAGCAAAGCAGCTGCCAACGCATCGTCTTCCCTCCTCTCAATGTCATCATCAGTGACTCCTTCCCTAGACCCACCACGTCCTCCTGAGGAGTCCCCTGAACTCTTTGAGCACAGTGTTGGGTACATGCTCCAGGAGGATGCTCAGTGTTTTGTAGGCTCTGATGATGATACTCAGCTAGAGGAAGGCAGTAGCATGAGCGCAGAGAGAGGGAATGCTCAAGAAGGACAGCAATCTGGCAGTCATGTTCCATAAGCTGCAGAATACTGCCAGGTTTGCTCCAGCAATGAAGAGGGAGAGGATGATGAGGGCACTGACTCCACGTGGGTGCCTGGTAGGAGAGAGGAGGAGGAGGAGGCACATGTCCAACGAGGCAGGATGCCCTCCGGGGGCCAGCTTAGGGGCAGCACACCGACTGAATCACACCGCAGAGCTCCGCCTGTGCAGGGCGCTGCCTTTGCGCGTTATTCTAAAAGTTCTTTGGTGTGGGCCTTTTTTGAGACAAGTGCATCAGATCGCACCGCTGCTATTTGCAACATATGTCTCAAATGTATCTCGCGTGGCCAAAACATCAGCCGCTTGGGCACCACATGCTTGACCAGACATATGTTGACCTGCCATGCAGGTCGTTGGCAAGCATACCTCAAAGACCCACACCAAAGAACAAAGCGGAACTCTCCTTGCTCCTCATCAGCTGGGATCTCCAACCCCACTAGACCTTCAGTCCTCTCTGAAACCTGCGCTGAGAGGAATGAAGGTGTAGAATTAAGTGTGTCACAGCCAAGTGCTTGCGGGCACTCTGCTAGCAGTACACCCATATCCGATTGTAGCAGGCAAATTTCCCTGCCCCAGCTGCTGGACAGTAGAAAGAAGTTCACTCCCAGCCATCCACATGCCCAGCGGTTGAATGCTAGCTTGGCTAAATTGCTAGCACTTCAACTTCTACCTTTTCAGTTGGTAGGCTCGGCCCCCTTCCGTGAGTTTGTGCAATGTGCGGTTCCTCAGTGGCAGGTCCCCAAATGCCACTTTTTCTCACGGAAGGCGATTCTGGCTCTCTACTGGCATGTGAAAGGCAATGTCCTTGCCTCGCTGGACAGGGCGGTCAGCGGTAAGATGCATATTACCGCTGACTCAAGTCCAGCAGGCATGGACAGGGACGTTACCTGTCTTTCACGGCCCATTGGGTCACTCTTCTGGCAGCTGGGAAGGATGCAGGACAAGGTGCAGTAGTGTTGGAGGTTGTTCCGCCACCACACCTCCAAAATGCTACTACTGGTTGTGACACACCTCTCTCCTCCCACCCCCTCATCTTCTTCTTCCTCCATGGCATCTTCCAGTGTTCTGTCCTCGGAACCAGCGGTGCTCCGTAGGCATTCAAGGGGCTACGCAAGTATGCAGGCAAAACAATGCCATGCCGTGCTTGCGCTGGTTTGTTTGGGGGACAGGAGCCACACTGGGGCAGATATTTTGTCAGCTCTGCAGGGGCAGGCCGAGAGGTGGTTGATGCCACGCCAGCTTAAGCCAGGATTGGTGGTTTGCAACAATGGCACCAACCTCCTCTCCGCCCTCTGACAGGGACAACTGACCCATGTGCCCTGTGTGGCTTATGTCCTTTACCTGGTGGTGCAGCGGTTCTTGGGCAGGTACCCAGGCTCACAGGATGTTCTGAAGCAGGCCAGGAAAGTCTGTGCGCATTTCTGCTGATCATTTAATGCCTGTGCTCGGCTGGCTGAGCTCCAAAAAGAGTTGAACCTGCCCAAGAACCGACTTATATGTGACATGCCCACCAGGTGGAACTCAACGTTGGCCATGCTGCAGTGGCTGCACCTATGCCTGTGCGACTACGGCACCAGGACAGGGTCAGGGGAGCTTGGTTTTTTCTCACCACACCAGTGGGGCATGATCAGGGATGCATGCACTGTCCTGTCACCGTTTGAGGAGGCCACAAGGATGGTGAGCAGTGACAGTGCATGCATCAGTGACACTGTACCTCTTGTCCACCTGTTGGAGCATACGCTGCGTGGAATAATGGACAGGGCACTTGAGGCAGAACAGAGGCAGGAAGAGGAGGACTTCCTTGCCTCTCAAGGCCCCCTTTATCCAGACAGTGTTCCTGCTGTCCCACCCATCACACAGGAAGAGGAGGAGGAGGAGGAGGAGGAGGAGGAGGAGGAGGATGATTGTGTCAGCATGGAGGTGGAGGCTGGCACTCAGCATCAGCAGCAGCAGCAGAACCAGTCTTGTAGGGATGATTTACAGTCCCAAGAAACCCGTGGACTTGTACGTGGTTGGGAGGAGGTAGCTGCGGATCATGTTGTCCTTAGTGACCCAGAGGACTCCGGACTTCATGCCTCAGCTAACCTACGCTACATGGCCTCCTTGATCCTGCAAAGCCTGCAGAAGGATCTTCGTATTCTTCGGATCAAGGAGAGGGACCATTACTGGCTGGCCACTCTCCTTGATCCACGGTACAAGGGTAAGGTTGCCGACCTTATCTTGCCATCGCAGATGGAGCAGAGGATGAGACATCTCCGGGAGGCCTTGCAGAAAGATCTGTGCAACTTGTTCCCAGAGACTGGGAGGTTACAAACTTCTGGTCCTGGACAACATGTTGCTGAGGCATCGGTCAGAAGGAGCGGTGGAGAAGGTGGCCGTTTGACCAATGCGTTCAGACAATTTTTTAGTCCCCAGCCCCAAGGTATGATCGGTTCCAGCAACCATCGCCAGCGTCTGATTTACATGGTGCAGGAATACCTAGGGGCAAGGTCAGACTTGGACACCTTTCCCACCGAAAATCCTCTGGCTTACTGGGTCTTGAGGATGGATCACTGGCCAGAGCTTGCACAGTATACAATTGAGCTACTGGCCTGTCCTGCATCCAGCGTTCTTTCGGATTGCACCTTCAGTGCTGCTGGTGGCTTTGTTACCGATTACAAGGTGCGCCTGTCCACCGACTCGGTTGATCAACTGACCTTCATAAAGATGAATCAGTCTTGGATCACCCACAGCTACCAAGCACCTGAAGCTGATGTAACCGAATATTAACAGGGGCATGTAATTACAATTCTTGATATAATATTTCACAGTGGGGCCCGTTCCTGTGCCCACCGAGAGTAACTGTGAGGACTTATAGTGTTGTGGCACCAGCACCACCACCACCACAACCACCAAAGGCCCAATTTTTCTACCACTGTTCAACAATGGCATGTACTTACAATTCTTCATATAATCGTTCACAGCAGGGCGCTCCAGCGCGCACCAAGAGTCACTTTGAGGGCTTACAGTGTTGTGGCAACACCAACACCTTGTTCCGCCATTTCTTTTTTTTTTGACTGGATCTACACTTTAAAAATGTACCAGTTCAAAATTACAAACAGATTCTACTTAACACAACAAACCTACACAGTCCCTGTCTTGTTTGCTCCGCCTGTATACTGCTGTTCTGAGTATATAGGGCCTGGGGGCTCCACGTCTTTCCTTTTTTTAATATGGGTACGGGGTTCCCTTTAATATCTGTACAAGACCCAAAGGGGCTGGTAATGGGCGGGGGGGGGGGGGCTATCCATGCCATTTTTCTCAATGGTTTCCATCCATATTGCCGGAACCAGATATTACATTAAAACTGCAAGCCGTTTTAAATGACTTTTTTCCGTTAAATGTCCTTTTGTGCAGGGACTGTTCTAAACACTGGAAACACGTGGCACTTCACAGGCATACTATAGACACCCCCCAGGCACGATATTTAAAGGAACATTTCACTTTTTTTTTCACTTTAATCATCATTAAAATCAGTGCTCTCGAAAAAACTGCAGTTTTTAAAAACATTTTAGGCATTGACCCATGTCCCCTGGGGCAGGAGCCAGGTCCCCAAACCCTTTTTAGGACAACATCTTGCATATTAGCCATTAAAATTAGCACTTTTTATTTCAAATGTTCGAGTCCCATAGACTTCAATGGGGTTCTAAAGTTTGCACGAATTTGCTGTCCGTTCAAAAGTTCTGGTGCAAACCGAACCCGGGGGGGTGTTCGGCTCATCCCTAGTGTAAACTTGGGATCATAAGCTTTGTTATTAGATCTGTAAAAACGGGCTATGTTGTAACTGTTATAAATCATATTGCAATTAGGTGTGCAACAGTTAACTACCTACTGTACTACAAGTGCGCATAGGCTCATGATTATCCAAGTTTGTGCTAAACATTCTTGAGATAATAGAAGTAATAACCTTTTGTTAAGCATTTCTTTTGGAATACTTCAGAAAAGTCCACGGGGAGATTGAACTATTATAGTTTGGAAAATCTCTAGGCTAATTTTTTTGAAGGACTATAGTAAGAACAGGGAACATTAGGAGTAGTACGCTAGCAGCCCGCACAGGCCGTGTACAATAATCGGGGATGCAGGGCCAGTTATAGTGATGAAGGCACAAACAATAACCGATTAAATTTGCCAAAGAGCTGCTGGACATCTAGGCAAGCTACAATGCAAATTGGAGTGATATGCTTCAAATAATGAAAAGGGTTCGTGGAGAGGGGGACTTTGATGAAATCCTTAGTAAAACTAATATTCCACAGACCCTGTATGTTGACTCCAGCCATCAAGGAGATATACTCACTAAGCAATTGGCACAGTTGATTAAAACAGTCTATCCTCCCCAGTCTGATGACTGCAAATCCAGACTGGAGAGATAAGCCCCTCTCCTCTTTGTTGTCACTTGCAACTGCTATTGAAATGAATATAGAAGATTGGGAGTCACAAAAACCTCAAAAGATCTGTATTGTCACTGATCAGTTTAACAGTGCAGATCTTTTACAGAACCCAAGAGGGAAACCGGTTTGTTTCAACTGCCACAAGCCCGGTCACTACAGGAGGAATTGTAGAGCTCCAAGACAAAATAGGCCACCACGACAGGGGAAGGAATCTGAAAGAGACCTCAAGTGATGGGGAGAGCTCCTGGTGTTGCCTGTAATCTCGACAAATGAGCAAGGTAGTGCTTATGTACAAATGCAATTAAATAATCAGACCCTAAACCTATTAATAGACATGGGGCAGCTTATACCATTTTAAAATCCAGTGAGGTGAATCTTCCCATTCAAAATACCGTGAGAGGAGTTGGGCTAGGGGGTATATCATATGCATTATTTGAAACCACTGCCATAAAAGTTCGAGTTGGACCCTTTGAAACTGAAGCCTCCCTGCTCTTGAGCGATTCAGTTCCTTGCAATTTGCTGGGAAAAGATTTGCTCTCACAAATGAGAGCATAAATACAATTTACTGAGGATGGGGTGAAAGTAAACATCCCTTCCGATCCTGACCAACACCAAATGGTAGAAACCTGGGATAGCATCATTGCTTTGTGTAAATTGGAACGGAACGCAAGCTTTATAGAAAGCTTGCCGAGTGATTTACTCAAAAGCACCAATCCGGATGTTTGGGCTAAAGAGGGGAACACGGGACATATTATCCACTGCCCCCCTGTTAGGATCAAACTAAAACCAGATGCTATCATTCCTAGATTACCTCACTATCCCTTGAATGGGCTCATTGGAGGGAATTAGAGACCAAATCAAACACCTCCTGCAAGTGAGGCCTGCAGTTCCTTGGACGTTGTTGTGGGGTCTTTTGTGACCTCTTGGATGAGTCGTCGCTGCGCTCTTGGGGTAATTTTGGGCAGCCAGCCACTCCTGGGAAGGTTCACCACTGTTCCATGTCTTCGCCATTTGTGGATAATGGCTCTCGCTGTGGTTCGCTGGATTCCCAAAGCTTTGGAAATGGCTTTATAACCCTTTCCAGACTGATAGATCTCAATTACTTTCTTTTTCAATTGTTCCTGAATTTCTTTGGGTCATGATGTGTAGCTTTTAAGGATCTTCTGGTGGACCTTACTGTGTCAAGCAGCTCCTATTTAAGTGATGCCTTGATTGTGAACAGGTGTGACAATAATCAGGCCTGGGTGTGGCTAGAGAAATTGAACTCAGGTGTGGACAACCACAGTTATAGTATGTTTTAACAAGGGGGGCAATCACTTTTTCACACAGGGCCATGATGGTTTGGATTTTTTTTCACCTTTAATAATAAACACCTTCATTTACAAATTGCATTTTGTGTTTACTTGTGTTGTCCTTGACTATTGTTTAAATTGGTTTGATGTTCCGAAACACTTAAGTGTGACAAACATGCAAAGGAACAGGAAATGAGGAAGGGGGCAAACACTTTTTCACACCACTGTTTATGTGTGTGTATGTGGGTAGGGGTTTCTATTGGAAGACAATGTATGTATGTGTATATATATATATATATATATATATATATATATATGGTTTGTGACCTTTTAGAAATACAAATGCCTCCTATCTAGTGGGAACCATTGAATGTCCCCAGGTGTTAGGTGAATTCCCTTTTGTTTTACCAATCAAGGCTCTATCTCCCCAGGGGTCATTAACATGCTAATGTCGGAACTGTTTGGGCTGAGGGATCAAAGGAGGTGGTTCATTAATTCATAGAATGGCACCGGAAGTTTAGACCTGAAGCATGGACATTTCAGTGAGCTTCAGAATTAGCCAGAGTGTGAGCCAACTAGAACCAATGAAAATTTAGACTTCAGAATTAGCCAATCAGAAGTTGATGCAAACTCAGAGCCAATGAGTGTGTTCCATCTTCTGATTGGCAGAGAATGCATATAAAATAGGGGGAGAGCTAGCTGATGGCCTGTTCAGTTCTAGACCATCAGGGCAACAGGATGTCCGTGTAAAGTATACTTGTATCTCTAACCTATTTGTATCTATAACCTATTTCTTTCCTAGGACTTGTCTTGAAATATTGCCCATAACCATATGGCCTAAATTATCTTTGCAACCTAAGCAACACTGTACCTGTAACATCACTTGAGATATATAAGTTCTAATTATTCTAAAGTTTCTTTTCTGTATAAATAAATGTAATTGTTTATCTTTTCACACTGTTATCATTCGTTTTTATTCTTATATAGACAAAGGTTTAATCACTTATTTCTTGTATCGTTAATCATTTAAGTGAGATATAAATTTAGCCAACACATATGGTGCCCTTCGTGTGTGGAAGCTTAATGTTTGAGCGGATTGGGATTTTGTATGTGGAGGACAAGACAAACTCCAGAAATGGTAAGCATTTTTATGTCCTTGTTTTTATGTCTGTCTTCCCTGTAAGACCATCCAAACTAGCAAGCTTCCTTGAACATTGTTTATATATATATATATATATATATATATATATATATATAACCTTTTGTCTGTACTAATACTTTGATGAGACTGATATGAACAGTATATGTGAAATAAAATTGTAGAGTGTGTATGAGAAGACATCCTGCTCGATTGGGCCAAATTGCAGGTGGGTGTCAGAGTGAATGATAGGGACTGCGATTGGATGCTTGAAGGCAGTGAAAAGAATTAGGATCTGGGCCTTTCTACCAACAAACGCTTCTGGTTGACCCTTGCATGAGTCTAGGTGAAGACGCTTCCCATCTTTGAGATTGAAATGCACCTGTGGGCTTAGATCACACTGAATGTCCTTGATGTATATGAATCTATCTTTCTGTGTAAACTAGGGATGAGCTTGGTGTTCGAGTCGAACGCATGTTCGACTTGAACACCGGCTGTTTGCCCGTTCGGCGAAGCCAGAACTCTGTGGGCCATTCATGCCAAATTCGTGTGACGCTCACGGCCCACAATGCACTGCGCCATCGCAGTGCATTGTTGGCTCATGATTGGCCAAGCATGCAGTGTGACCCCGCTAGCTTGGCCAATCACAGCGCCGGCAGCGAGGAGGGCCATGATTGGCCACAGGCAGGATGCCTGTGGCCAATCATAGCTCAGGCTGTGTAGTACACGCCCCACACTATATAAGGCTGCCAGTGCGGCGGCCTTGTGTAGTGTGTTGGCGTCTGCAGGAGTTAGTGGGTGTTCTCTGTGTACCTTCAACGCAGTATACACCTTCCGTTATCCACCTATTTAGCGTTCTTGCTCTTCTGTAATTGAGCTTTTAGCCATCTGCAGGAGTTTGTGGGTGTTGTCTGTGTGCCCTGAGTGCAGTATACACCATAATCCACCTATATAGCTATATTGCTCTTCTGTAATTTAGCTTTCAGCCATCTGCAGGAATTTGTGGGTGTTGTCTGTGTGCCCTAAGTGCAGTATACATCATTATCCACCTATAAAGCTATATTTCTCTTCTGTAATTGAGCTTTCAGCCATCTGCAGTAGTTTCTGGGTGTTGTCTGTGTGACCTGAGTGCAGTATACACCATTATCCACCTATATAGCTAATTATATTTATCTTCTGTAATTGAGCTCTCAGCCATCTGCAGGAGTTTCTGGGTGTTGTCTGTGTGACCTGAGTGCAGTATACACCATTATCCACCTATATAGCTAATTATATTAATCTTCTGTAATTGAGCTTTCAGCCATCTGCAGGAGTTTCTGGGTGTTGTCTGTGTGCCCTGAGTGCAGTATACACCATTATCCACCTATATAGCTATATTGCTCTTCTGTTATTGAGCTATCAGCCATCTGCAAGAGTTTCTGGGTGTTGTCTGTGTGCCCTGAGCGCAGTATACACCTGTATCTACCTATTTTGCTCTTCTCTAATTGAGCCATCTGCTATCTGCAGGAGTTAGTTGGTGTTGTGTGCCTCCAGCACAGCACAGTATACACCGGAATCTACCCTTTAATTCCTGTTGTTCTATAATAAAGGCATCTGCAGGAGTTAGTGGGTGTTGTGTGCCTCCAGCATAATATACACTACCCAATTGCTGGTTTTCCCATTTCCCTTCAGGCCAATACCATGTCTGGAAGGCCAACAAGGGAGGCAGACAGGCACAAGCCGATAAAAGAGGGCAAGCAGGCTCTTTGTCTAGAGACAACAGTGCTGGTCGTGGACGCAGTTCATCGCCATCAGCACGTGGCCATGGGACACGCTTGTCCTTATTTTTGGCAGCTGGAGGTGTTGAGCCGCATCATGCCGAAGACTTGGTAGAGTGGATGACCAAGCCCTCTTCCTCCTCCTCATCCTCTCTCACCCAGGCCCAGGGTACTAGCAAAGCAGCTGCCAACGCATCGTCTTCCCTCCTCTCAATGTCATCATCAGTGACTCCTTCCCTAGACCCACCACGTCCTCCTGAGGAGTCCCCTGAACTCTTTGAGCACAGTGTTGGGTACATGCTCCAGGAGGATGCTCAGTGTTTTGTAGGCTCTGATGATGATACTCAGCTAGAGGAAGGCAGTAGCATGAGCGCAGAGAGAGGGAATGCTCAAGAAGGACAGCAATCTGGCAGTCATGTTCCATAAGCTGCAGAATACTGCCAGGTTTGCTCCAGCAATGAAGAGGGAGAGGATGATGAGGGCACTGACTCCACGTGGGTGCCTGGTAGGAGAGAGGAGGAGGAGGAGGAGGAGGCACATGTCCAACGAGGCAGGATGCCCTCCAGGGGCCAGCTTAGGGGCAGCACACCGACTGAATCACACCGCAGAGCTCCGCCTGTGCAGGGCGCTGCCTTTGCGCATTATTCTAAAAGTTCTTTGGTGTGGGCCTTTTTTGAGACAAGTGCATCAGATCGCACCGCTGCTATTTGCAACATATGTCTCAAATGTATCTCGCGTGGCCAAAACATCAGCCGCTTGGGCACCACATGCTTGACCAGACATATGTTGACCTGCCATGCAGGTCGTTGGCAAGCATACCTCAAAGACCCACACCAAAGAACAAAGCGGAACTCTCCTTGCTCCTCATCAGCTGGGATCTCCAACCCCACTAGACCTTCAGTCCTCTCTGAAACCTGCGCTGAGAGGAATGAAGGTGTAGAATTAAGTGTGTCACAGCCAAGTGCTTGCGGGCACTCTGCTAGCAGTACACCCATATCCGATTGTAGCAGGCAAATTTCCCTGCCCCAGCTGCTGGACAGTAGAAAGAAGTTCACTCCCAGCCATCCACATGCCCAGCGGTTGAATGCTAGCTTGGCTAAATTGCTAGCACTTCAACTTCTACCTTTTCAGTTGGTAGACTCGGCCCCCTTCCGTGAGTTTGTGCAATGTGCAGTTCCTCAGTGGCAGGTCCCCAAACGCCACTTTTTCTCACGGAAGGCGATTCTGGCTCTCTACCGGCATGTGAAAGGCAATGTCCTTGCCTCGCTGGACAGGGCGGTCAGCGGTAAGGTGCATATTACCGCTGACTCAAGTCCAGCAGGCATGGACAGGGACGTTACCTGTCTTTCACGGCCCATTGGGTCACTCTTCTGGCAGCTGGGAAGGATGCAGGACAAGGTGCAGTAGTGTTGGAGGTTGTTCCACCACCACACCTCCAAAATGCTACTACTGGTTGTGACACACCTCTCTCCTCCCACCCCCTCCTCTTCTTCTTCCTCCATGGCATCTTCCAGTGTTCTGTCCTCGGAACCAGCGGTGCTCCATAGGCATTCAAGGGGCTACGCAAGTATGCAGGCAAAACAATGCCATGCCATGCTTGCGCTGGTTTGTTTGGGGGACAGGAGCCACACTGGGGCAGATATTTTGTCAGCTCTGCAGGGGCAGGCCGAGAGGTGGTTGATGCCACGCCAGCTTAAGCCAGGATTGGTGGTTTGCAACAATGGCACCAACCTCCTCTCCGCCCTCTGACAGGGACAACTGACCCATGTGCCCTGTGTGGCTTATGTCCTTAACCTGGTGGTGCAGCGGTTCTTGGGCAGGTACCCAGGCTCACAGGATGTCCTGAAGCAGGCCAGGAAAGTCTGTGCGCATTTCTGCTGATCATTTAATGCCTGTGCTCGGCTGGCTGAGCTCCAAAAAGAGTTGAACCTGCCCAAGAACCGCCTTATATGTGACATGCCCACCAGGCGGAACTCAACGTTGGCCATGCTGCAGTGGCTGCACCTATGCCTGTGCGACTACGGCACCAGGACAGGGTCAGGGGAGCTTGGTTTTTCTCACCACACCAGTGGGGCATGATCAGGGATGCATGCACTGTCCTGTCACCGTTTGAGGAGGCCACAAGGATGGTGAGCAGTGACAGTGCATGCATCAGTGACACTGTACCTCTTGTCCACCTGTTGGAGCATACGCTGCGTGGAATAATGGACAGGGCACTTGAGGCAGAACAGAGGCAGGAAGAGGAGGACTTCCTTGCCTCTCAAGGCCCCCTTTATCCAGACAGTGTTCCTGCTGTCCCACCCATCACACAGGAAGAGGAGGAGGAGGAGGATGATTGTGTCAGCATGGGGGTGGAGGCTGGCACTCAGCATCAGCAGCAGCAGCAGCAGCAGTCTTGTAGGGATGATTTACAGTCCCAAGAAACCCGTGGACTTGTACGTGGCTGGGAGGAGGTAGCTGCGGATCATGTTGTCCTTAGTGACCCAGAGGACTCCGGACTTCATGCCTCAGCTAACCTACGCTACCTGACCTCCTTGATCCTGCAAAGCCTGCAGAAGGATCTTCGTATTCTTCGGATCAAGGAGAGGGACCATTACTGGCTGGCCACTCTCCTTGATCCACGGTACAAGGGTAAGGTTGCCGACCTTATCTTGCCATCGCAGAGGGAGCAGAGGATGAGACATCTCCGGGAGGCCTTGCAAAAAGATCTCTGCAACTTGTTCCCAGAGACTGGGAGGTTACAAACTTCTGGTCCTGGACAACATGTTGCTGAGGCATCGGTCAGAAGGAGCGGTGGCCGTTTGACCAATGCGTTCAGACAATTTTTTAGTCCGCAGCCCCAAGGTATGATCGGTTCCAGCAACCATCGCCAGCGTCTGATTTACATGGTGCAGGAATACCTAGGGGCAAGGTCAGACTTGGACACCTTTCCCACCGAAAATCCTCTGGCTTACTGGGTCTTGAGGATGGATCACTGGCCAGAGCTTGCACAGTATACAATTGAGCTACTGGCCTGTCCTGCATCCAGCGTTCTTTCGGATTGCACCTTCAGTGCTGCTGGTGGCTTTGTTACCGATCACAAGGTGCGCCTGTCCACCGACTCGGTTGATCAACTGACCTTCATAAAGATGAATCAGTCTTGGATCACCCACAGCTACCAAGCACCTGAAGCTGATGTAACCGAATATTAACAGGGGCATGTAATTATAATTCTTGATATAATATTTCACAGCGGGGCCCGTTCCTGTGCCCACCGAGAGTAACTGTGAGGACTTATAGTGTTGTGGCACCAGCACCACCACCACCACAACCACCAAAGGCCCAATTTTTCTACCACTGTTCAACAATGGCATGTACTTACAATTCTTCATATAATCGTTCACAGCAGGGCGCTCCAGCGCGCACCAAGAGTCACTTTGAGGGCTTACAGTGTTGTGGCAACACCAACACCTTGTTCCGCCATTTCTTTTTTTTTTGACTGGATCTACACTTTAAAAATGTACCAGTTCAAAATTACAAACAGATTCTACTTAACACAACAAACCTACACAGTCCCTGTCTTGTTTGCTCCGCCTGTATACTGCTGTTCTGAGTATATAGGGCCTGGGGGCTCCACGTCTTTCCTTTTTTTAATATGGGTACGGGGTTCCCCTTAATATCTGTACAAGACCCAAAGGGGCTGGTAATGGGCGGGGGGGGGGGGGGGCTATCCATGCCATTTTTCTCAATGGTTTCCATCCATATTGCCGGAACCAGATATTACATTAAAACTGCAAGCCGTTTTAAATGACTTTTTTCCGTTAAATGTCCTTTTGTGCAGGGACTGTTCTAAACACTGGAAACACGTGACACTTCACAGGCATACTATAGACACCCCCCAGGCACGATATTTAAAGGAACATTTCACTTTTTTTTCACTTTAATCGTCATTAAAATCAGTGCTCTCGAAAAAACTGCAGTTTTTAAAAACATTTTAGGCATTGACCCATGTCCCCTGGGGCAGGAGTCAGGTCCCCAAACCCTTTTTAGGACAACATCTTGCATATTAGCCATTAAAATTAGCACTTTTTATTTCAAATGTTCGAGTCCCATAGACTTCAATGGGGTTCTAAAGTTTGCACGAATTTGCGGTCCGTTCAAAAGTTCTGGTGCAAACCGAACCCGGGGGGGTGTTCGGCTCATCCCTAGTGTAAACTTGGGATCATAAGCTTTGTTATTAGATCTGTAAAAACGGGCTATGTTGTAACTGTTATAAATCATATTGCAATTAGGTGTGCAACAGTTAACTACCTCCTGTACTACAAGTGCGCATAGGCTCATGATTATCCAAGTTTGTGCTAAACATTCTTGAGATAATAGAAGTAATAACCTTTTGTTAAGCATTTCTTTTGGAATACTTCAGAAAAGTCCACGGGGAGATTGAACTATTATAGTTTGGAAAATCTCTAGGCTAATTTTTTTGAAGGACTATAGTAAGAACAGGGAACATTAGGAGTAGTACGCTAGCAGCCCGCACAGGCCGTGTACAATAATCGGGGATGCAGGGCCAGTTATAGTGATGAAGGCACAAACAATAACCGATTAAATTTGCCAAAGAGCTGCTGGACATCTAGGCAAGCTACAATGCAAATTGGAGTGATATGCTTCAAATAATGAAAAGGGTTTGTGGAGAGGGGGACTTTGATGAAATCCTTAGTAAAACTAATATTCCACAGACCCTGTATGTTGACTCCAGCCATCAAGGAGATATACTCACTAAGCAATTGGCACAGTTGATTAAAACAGTCTATCCTCCCCAGTCTGATGACTGCAAATCCAGACTGGAGAGATAAGCCCCTCTCCTCTT